>NC_048544.1:1305109-1647613 GCF_902806685.2 Maniola hyperantus | reverse complement strand
TCCATTTTTTGAAGAAAAACCACAGATTAGTCCGGGAAGGACAATGATTGTATACCTTGAAATTACTAAATCACTTCGGGAAAATGCAGATCCCTAATTATTTATTAGTTTTAAAAAAAGCCTCATAAGTCGATTGGTTCACGAACTTTATCACGTTGGATAAGAATACCTTGAACCAAAGCGGAATTGATACTTCTACGTTTACTGCTCATAGCACCCGGCATGCTGCCACATCTGCTGCGTAAAGGTCAGGTGTTTCAGTGGATCAAATAATGAAAACTGCAGGCTGGAGCTCAAGTTCCCAAACGTTTGCTAACTTTCATAATGATTGTTTTAGCAGAGCTATTATGAATGATTCAATAGAAACAAATGATTCATATTACTCAATAACATTGTTTATAATTAGAGGAATATTTATGGTTTGGTAAATTATAATAAAAAAATTATAACATTTTCTTGTAACCATACGCTTCCTCATATTTTACGAGTCTTATCTCTAAAAGTCTACCTAGTTCATATAATCTCGAGTACGAAGCATGAAGTATAATTACTGATTAAACGAACTTACCTGTAAGTGAAGTTCTATCATAATTATACGAAGGCTTCGTACGAAGAGATTATAACCCTCCCACCCTCACGCTACGCGTTTACCCTGAATCGTAAAATATGAGGCGAATTGTTGGCTAAACTCTAAACTAAATGAGTAAGGCGTACGGGCGTCAGGATGACATTATATCAATCAAATCTTTTTTCAAAAATATATTTTATAAAAATCTCAATTAAGTGGACGGTATCTACTATCTATGCGTATACTACCTAGTTCATATAATCTCTTCGTACGAAGCCTTCGTATAATTATGATAGAACTTCACTTACAGGTAAGTTCGTTTAATCAGTAATTCTAAACCAAATGATAAAAACACTAGGTAGGTACACTCAGTATCAATTAAATTGTATCGCATTCCTGCATTTCACTACGTAGCGTAATATAATATATCTGCGCAGTTCATTGTGACTAATTCTGTTGTTAAACAATCTCTAAACTGAATTGATAAGTCTAAATCTAGTGTTATCATTTTTCGCAGCGAACATTATGAAAATAATGTTCTAAATATATAAAAAGGAAAGGTGACTGAGTGACTGACTGACTGATCTATCTATACGCACAGCTCAAACTACTGATTGGATCAGGCTGAAATTTGACATGCAGATAGCTTATGAGGTAGGCATCCGCTAAGAAAGGATTTTTTTGAAAATTCCACCCCTAAGAGGGTGAAATAGGGGTTTGAAATTTGTGTAGTCCACGCGGACGAAGTCGCGAGCATAAGCTATTAGCAATATATGATATAGACCCATTTTAGACCTGTCATTATAGTAATGTGGCTTAAGTGGGCTCAGTTCGGTGCTTTCTTCATACAAACGTAGGAGGGTAATTACTATATTATTTGAGTATGCTCAAAACTAAGTATTATATCGGTTTGTCTTGCCATTATCTAGGTTTATTGATATATTAAACATTGAAAAAATATTGATTTTAAAGTTACGAGCCTCAAAAGATTCCTATTTTAACACTAAATTTATGACAACTTTGGGCGTAAATAAATAAGATTAGGGGTATGAAAATTTTAAAACAATTTAACATAAGACATAGCTTATTAATTCATTAAGTGAAATATCTTTATTTTGCAAACATACATTTAGTATTTTTTTTCTCAAAAATACTTTTCCTAACTCCTTGATTTCAGTGAAAATAATCGTGCCTCTCACCTTTCTCATACAATGTCAAGTGAAAAGCAAAGTCATAAATAAGCCATCACGGAAGTTGATAAAGTAAATCAACTTCCGTGATATGTAAGACTTCATTGGTACTGTTTAAATCCAAACTATTTTAATGATAAAGGGAATAGGTACTCAACTTAGCAGTAGATGTATGCGATGGTGGTGTCACAAAATACGTTCAAATTTTTTCACGTAGGTATGATATTATGCCATTTTATGTTATTAGTGACGCCAAACAAGTTATCGATGGAAACAAAAGTGATTCGTACCTACGTATTCATTCGAATTTTGAAATTTGAAAAAAATAAAAATGTTTGCTTCTAGGTATATTTGACCACGTTTTCTTTTGTTTTTGTACATAATTTAGTAGAATGAAGTATTTTACACGAAATGTAATTAAGTAATTAATTATTATTCACATAGGTACATTGACGTATCGATCGTTGTTAGATTAGGTAGTTATAATATACTGGATATAATTGAATGCCTGCGATGCGGACGTCCATAACCATCGGTTGAGCTATTGAAAATAACATGTTTGTGTTTTTTTTAATTTAAATTATATAACTCTCGATCTGAAGGTCATTTCCAACAAAAAGGTATAAATTTACATTTTAATTTCATTAAAAACTCTATTTCAGATATCAATCAGGATGGAATTCGTGTTAAAAGTTTAATAGCTAGCGCACACCATGGTAAATTTTGTACGTTTTTTCCTCCGCAAAATCTGTGAACTTTACAACGATGTTTGAAGAAATTATAAATCGTGTGAGGTCGATGATCTTTGTCAGCCCTAGCACAGACTAACGGTCTATTTGGGCTGCAAACTGCAAACACCAGTCTCGGTTTTTAGGGTTCCGTACCTCAAAAGGAAAAACGGAACCCTTATAGGATCACTTTGTTGTCTGTCTGTGTGTCTGTCTGTCTGTCTGTCTGTCTGTATGTCTGTCTGTCTGTCTGTCTGTCAAGAAACCTACAGGGTACTTCCCGTTGACCTAGAATCATGAAATTTGGCAGGTAGGTAGATCTTATAGCTGACATTTAAGGAAAAATCTGAGAACCGTGAATATAGGGTTAGATCACACAAAAAAAAAATTAAATTGTGGTCATGAACTAATAATTAGTATTTTCAACTTTCGAAGTGAGTGACTATATCAAGTGGGGTATCATATGAAAGGTCTTGACCTGTACATTCTAAAACAGATTTTTATTTATTTTTATGCATCATAGTTTTTGAATTATCGTGCAAAATGTCGAAAAAATACGACTGTAGTACGGGACCCTCATTGCGCGAGCCTGACTTTTTTTTATCTAGTGCTTTGGTCTAAAAGTGTGGTCGAACTCGGTGTTCACTTTTCATTTTGTCGAAATAAAAAAAATAAAAAATGTGGAAGCGCTCGTACTGCGGAATAAATTCCGCACCGGATTTTAATACATTTAACTTAAACAAATTTACGGATTTTAAAACGCACCGCAACTCACCGCACCGTGGTGCGCGCTAGCTCTAAAACCCATGCGCACCCATTATGATAGCTCTGCTTTTTGAATTTGTGTTTGTCATGATGCTTTATATTTTTCAAGTAAAACTTTTTTAAATTTTTGTGCCGTTTGCCGTGGAGACCCTGGGGCCATGGAGTCTTAGTGCTAAAAATTTTTTACGAGACATTTCACCGCGATTAATAGCCTCAACTGGTGACAGAAGGGCTGGCTCATTTTTTGCGCAGCGGATCAGCCTGGCTGTCCAGCGCGGAAATGCAGCCAGTATTCTTGGCACCATTCCACGCGGTCATGATTTATATAGTAATTAGATAAGGCTAGCTTTAAGTTTTATTGTATTTAAAAAAAAAAAAAAAAAAAAAAAAAAAAAAAAAAAAAAAAAAAAAAAAAAAAAAAAAAGTAAAACTTCTTTAGACGTGACTTGAGAGAGATATAATTTTACGAACGGAAGTAACGTTCGCGCTAGTACTGTCCATATTTAAAATGACCACTAAACAGAACAACTGTACAGCTGTTCAGAGGCCGCCATCGTCAACCGAGGTTTTTTAAAGTAGTTAGTAATAGTAAGTGCGACAATTAAAAACCCTGATTTTTACTTACTATCTTCATATGAAAACTCATTTTTAAAAATGGAATCCCACGTGTATTTAGTTGCACTTCATCCACGCGTAACAGTTTACACGCTCTAATATTTTTAATCCTAATCACACACAGCTTATAGAAACCTAAGGAGGGGATATCTATACCAATTAGACTATAAAAAAAAAGATTCCGACGAATTGAGAACCTCCTCCTTTTTTTGAAGTCGGTTAAAAATCCGTTGAATGTATTGACTGTTGTAAATTAAACCAATGAAACGGCAGTGTAATAAATCAGGCGGTTAATATTATAACAGCTAAGCGCTGTATTTTACGTAACATTTGAAAATTCCAGTTATTATCTATTTATGTCTATTTATCTATTCTTGGCGAAAAGTCAGAATAAACTTCATCAAAACCTAATTTTTGTTATAAGCCCCGCAAATTGCTAATATGCGTGCCCGCCATTTTAGTGACGTCAGCACTAGACTGAAGTTTCGAGCTGATGTAGTGTAGGTATATTTTTATTTCGGCTGACGTCAAAATTACGTTATTTCGATGTTAATGAGACATAGTTCCAGCGCAATAGCAATTTGCGGGACTTATATGCGAAATATTATTTAAATGTTGTTTAGCGGTTGAAGATGGAGCACTAATCTTCACTGTGGTCAGCTGTCAAGGATAACTGTGTCGCTTATTATTAAACTAAAGGCTTAAGGATAATAAATAAAATATTATACTTGGCCTATGTAACATAGTTAAAAATTAAGACATAGACTAACTCACAACTGCTAAAACGTCAGATAAACCTATTATTAGCACCATAGGGATGGTTTTAACCAACTTCAAAAAAGGAGGAGATTCTCAATTCGTCGGAATCTTTTTTTAAATATATGTCCCCCAATTACTCAAAGATGCCTGGACTGATTTGCAAAGTGATCCCATATAAATTTATCGAAGATCTGATGAACATCTTCGAAGATAGATAATGGAACTCCTCAATGGATAAGAGTAAATTTCTCGCGATCATCGTAATAGCTTAGTAATCAGTATTTTTTTAACCAGGCATAGCATATTTTAATACTACAAGAAATTCTGACATATTTTTTTTTACAAAAAAATGAAAAAAACTTCTTCAACGGCTAACCACGATCACTAAAAATTAGAAATGAGTTTATTTAATTCAAAATATTATGAATACAAGAGCTAATTATAATTCTATGATTATAATATTTTTTGGGGTCGGTGCCTATAAGGTGCCATTGTGAAGTCTCAAAAAATATGACGTACAGACGATTCACGCAGCTATTAAGCTAATTGGCACCGGCTACAAAAATATTATCATAGAACTATATCAACTCTTGTATGTACATAATATTATATTCGCTAATAAATTTAATTATTTTTAATTTTTTGTGATTGTGGTTAGGTATTGAAGTCGGTTTTTATTTATTTTATAAAAAAATTATGAAATCAATGGTTAGCCTGGATTAAAATATTTCCATGGATTGGAGCAGAAAATACTTGAAACGTAATAGATGCAGTTATTTTAAAACTCAAATGATAATGAAACGACAAACTTTCAACTCTCAGTAAATATTTATTTCGCTTGTAATATTACAGTTCTTAGTTTTTACGCAAATAGAGCTATAGCCTCGATGCAAGTAACTTTACAGAATAGATAATCTTTTTATGTGTGAATATAATTAGTTGGTAATTACGCGTTTAATAAGGAAATATTAATGTTTTACACAAAGCATAACACATATGTTTCCTTGTTTATTACGTATTCGAAAATTTCCACCCCATCCCAATTAAGGACGATAAAATATAGTATTTGTGTGAAATTCGTAAAAATTGACTCTTTCAGTAACTAGCTTAGCTTTTACCAGTGATTTAATTCATGTGGTACTTACATTTCATAGCCTATATAAGTAAAAGCACTTTGGTATTAAATAGTATAGTATAAAGTACTGTATAGGGTCTCCGACCTTCATGTCGGAGGAAAAAAAACCAGTTAATTGCGAGTCAGGCTCGCGCAACGAGAGTTCCGTACTACAGTCGTGTTTTTTCGACATTTTGCACGATAATTCAAAAACTATGATGCATAAAAACAAATAAAAATCTGTTTTAGAGTGCATAGGTAAAGATCTTTCATAATATGATATCCCACTTGATATAGGTAGGTATCTTACTTCGAAAATTGAAAATATTTATTATGATTTGTGGTTATTAATTCATGACCACAATTTAATTTTTTTTGTGTGATGTAACCACAAATTAATGGTTTTCAGATTTTTATCCGAATGTCAGCTATAAGACCTACCTACCTTCCAAATTTCATGATTCTAAGTCAACGGGAAGTACCCTGTAGGTTTCTTGACAGACCGACAGACAGACAGACAACAAAGTGATCCTATAATGGTTCCGTTTATCCTTTTGAGGTAAGGTAGATTAGTTTTCAAAGATAGAAGAAAAGTAAATAACATTTTTTTCATTTTTTTCATATAATCTTGTTTGAGTTCCGGGTAAGGAATTATGCATTATTTATAAG
This sequence comes from Maniola hyperantus, assembly GCF_902806685.2. Taxonomy (NCBI): domain Eukaryota; kingdom Metazoa; phylum Arthropoda; class Insecta; order Lepidoptera; family Nymphalidae; genus Maniola; species Maniola hyperantus. The sequence goes on along the minus strand of NC_048544.1, from coordinate 1,641,205 downwards.
AGTACCGATACAAAAGTATAAAAATATGACATAATACACGTCATGATGAATCCTTCTTTCTTCTTCTGTTATCGTATTTTATTTAGTCTGGAAAAAACTAATCTTTGTACCACTAACAACACCATAATATTGATTTATAATAATTTATATCGATAATGATGAATCCAACACTATCAAGGTTACGTTTGCGTACCTACTTGTGAAATGATGTTTGTTTTTATATTATTTTATCCGCATGCGAGATTACTAGTACTTGAATGATGTATCTACAATCAATGTTAAAAGATGAACTCTGCTTTATAAATAAATCATATTTGACTACCTTTACGCTGGTTTCGCCGGCATAATAATTTTATTTTAAGTAAGTAACTAGGTATTAAACTTTCGTTGTTTTTGTTTGGGAACGAGCATCTATCCATATTAATATTATAAATTAGAAAGTGTCTGTCTGTCTGTCCGTCTGTCTGTCTGTCTGCTAGCTTTTTACGGCCCATCCGTTTAACCGATTTTGACGAAATTTGGTACAGAGATAGCTTGCATCCCGGGGAAGGACACTTTTAATCCCGGAAAATCAAAGAGTTCCCACGGGAGTTTATAGATCGAAACTCACGCGGACGAAATCGCGGGCATCACCTAGTTTTAAAATAAAAGCATAATCAAAAAATTAAATAACCCTAACTAACCCTGAACTAGTTGAATAGTGACAAAAATGGCAACATTCCTTAAATAGTGATGCGACTATGTGTCAAGGTCACGACTCACGAATAAATTGCGGGAAAAACCTAAAACGAAAAAGTTAGATGCAGTTTATTGACAAGACAGTCAGATTATTGACAAGATGAAATAAACAATCTATATAAAAGGAAAGACTGACTGACTATCTATTAACGCACAGCTCAAACTACTAGATAGATCGGGCTGAAATTTGGCCGCACACCCGCACAGCCCCCGCGCTAATCCGGTGCGGAATAGCGCGGATAACGTGCGGGTGTGCGGAGAGTCTCCACTCCGTACTTTACCTGTAGATAGTGTTACTATACGACGAAATTAAAGATTTTACGATAATGTCTTGGATTTATGATACCTATATTGATCACTTTAATCTAATAATTTAGTTAATAGCAATATATTATATAGGTAATTACCTATCCATTTTTAGGGTTCCGTGAATAAATAAATAACTCTCTCTTTAATTTAATTTCCTTATTAGTTATATTATACGGAATCCTTTATACGACAATCTTAATACCTACAGTTTATTAGGATAAGTTTAATTATTATCTTCTACAGAAATAAATTTAATCCTACGCACGTTTGAATTTATTGCAATCTTCTTGTATATTTTTTACAGCCTAGGTAATATTTATAGTAGTTATTTAAATTTTAAAAATTTGGGGTTATAATATTATAACTGAAAACAAATTAGATCGGTTTAAAATTTAAATACATATCAGTTAAAAAGTGAAAGTGTAATGTACGACAAAAGTGTTTATTGAACTTTTGACATTAATAGTGCCGTTTGCAATAATTACGAATTACGTGAGAGAATTATTTGCGATGCTGAAGAGAAGGACGTCGAAGCGTTTTGTTTTGGGTGATACGTCTGTAGACGACGAAAAATACGAGGATGAAGCCACGGACGTCTTGCCCTCCAGCTTGGTGCAGAAATTCCAAATGACTCTCGATTCGGATCCTGACAGAATCGAAAAAGAAGAAGAGGATCACGTGCAGGTGCCCGATGGTAAACTGCTCCGGCTCCCTGCAGCAACTTTGACGTAAGTATTTGGACACTTATAACTAAAAAATTAAAAACTAATGCTTTTACTAAAATTTTAAAATAAAATAAAAAGTTGGCCAACTATGGATAACCATCGTTATGATTTTTATAGTTCGGTTGTAAAACAAAGCACCCTTGTAGTTTTGTTAAGTCTGTATATTAAGAGCTTCCGAGACGGTCAAGCGGCTTGACGTCAAGCACGTAGATTTTTGCTTGAGTCAAGCATTTTGACCGGTTACAATGTCTGCTTGATGCTTGAGTCAAGTATTTACGTGCTTGACGCGCGATTGATGCGATTTTAAATTTTTTGTTTAATGCGACGTTCGCGTCGGCATGATCAAGCATTTGGGCGTCAACAGTCAGATATGGAGGACGACGACGCTTTGTTATGCAACAACAGCGAACAATGGAGCGGAAAAGAATTTTCATTATTACTCATTTCACTATACCGAGACGCCCTAGAACTCTGGAAAATAAATCGCCGTTGTATTTGCATAACAATCACTTTGTTTGACCACCTCGACTATCTCTGTGTACGACGATCACGTACGAAATGAGAAAAGTGCGTCTTGCTGCTTGACGGGTGCATCAAGCCGCTTAACGGGCGCATCAAGCAGTTTGATCAAGCAAAACAAATCTACGTGCTTGACGTTAAGCCGCTTTACCGTGTCGGAAGCTTTTTAGCCCGTGTTCGAGTTATTGTATTCATAAACTGTACAACAGCTATAAAACATATAGCTATAGTCGAGCAAGGTAATCTGTAGTCTATGCGATAATTATGACTAAATTAAAAATCTAATAATAATAATTCTTCTACTTGTTGGTTTACGGTAAGAAAGGCTTTTATAAGCATGACCATGGAACCCTATCTTATGCGTATTCTGATTCGCACTTTACCAGTTTCTTTTTACCAGGTCTGACCAGGATCAAGAAAACGATGAATGGTATACCTACGTGAAGTTGTTGCTTAATTTAGATTTTAGTGATCCGTATTTATTAGAGAAAAAAAAACACGGAACTTTTATAGAATAACATCAGTGTTCGTCCGTCTGTTATTATTTATTTAATTGCTTGATAATAAAAAATTTCAAGGTCAAATTCAGTTTTAGCTGTCATGGAGGAATATCTTTTTTTATATTAGTGTAATGCCTGCGTTGTATTAATTTGAGTTGAAATCGGGAAATAATTAATAGATTTGCATTTTATAAATATTGGGTTAGCAAGAAATATCTTTCGTTATAAGTCCCGCAAATTGCTATTGCGCTGGAACCATGTCTCATTAACATCGAAATGACGTCATTTTGACATCAGCCGAAATAAAAATATACCATCAGTCCGAAACTTCAGTCCAGTGCTGACGTCACTAAATTGGCGGCCACGCGCATTAGCAATTTGCGGGACTTATATGCATACTTATTAGGGTTTCATAATATAATTTTAAACGATAATATAACTACTAACGTTAATAAACTACGTTTGCTGACAGAAAACATTGTAGAGCTGACCTAAACCTCAAACTCAAACTATTTATTCAAAATTGGTAAAATTTTACGCTTCCTGATTGTCAAATTTTTTATTTGTAAGATGATAATGATATAGTGGTGATAATTAATACGCACTTAAAAGTAAAGCTACGAGGGTTCCAATATGTAACTCTTGAAATCTATTTACCTACCCCATATATCCAACGCTTTAGTTGATGTAGATTTTTGCTTTGAAAACTACGATAAATACGTAAATAATGCATTATCGTCGATAATGCATTATTTACGACTACCAGTATTACATTACTTTAGGGTCTCCTTTAATTTATAAATCTTAAATTGATTAACAAAGGCCTTTGACCAAACAGAGTGCAAAGGCGCTATTGTTGCCAATGCCAAGTGACTTTGAAGACGAGCTTGAGCTAGGTACCCAATTCGCCTTGACTAAAGGAAGTTAATATGCAAAATTTCATCATCATCATGATCAACCCATCGCCGGCACACTACAGAGCACGGGTCTCCTCTCAGAGTGAGAAGAGTTTTGGCCATAGTCTACCACGCTGGCGAAGTGCGAGTTAATATTCTTCTTAAGTGTATAAAAGGAAAAGGTGACTGAGTGACTGACTGATCTATCAACGCACAGCTCAAACTACTGGACGGATCGGGCTGTTTGGCATGCAGATAGCTATTATGACGTAGGCATCCGCTAAGAAAGGATTTTTGAAAATATCAACTCCTAAGGGAGTGAAATAAGGGTTTGAAGGTGTAGTCCACGCGGACGAACAAAAGCTAGTACAAAATATATTGGTTTGTTATATTGTCATAGGTACTTAGTTTCTCACCTAGGTATACCTATCTAATAATGCAAATATTGGCGGTAGGTAAATAGTTATTTTGCTGTTAAATCCTGCTACAGTGCGATAAGGCTCTCTTGGCATTTGAATGACATTGACAGGGGGGGCGCTGTTGGAGAACAAAGGCTTAGAATATTCAAACAAGAATAATGGGGACACTTGACGGCAACGTTAGTTCCGATTTTCGCCACGCGCCAAGATAGCCTTGTCGCACTGTACTGCACATTCTTCAATTTTCAACTAATACCCAACGCTTACCGCCTATGACATGCATGTGGGTATAATATAGTTTGACCTTAAAATTGTTTACCTACAATACATACAAAAGTGTGAGCGAACTCGTTTACTACGTAGCTACATCGTTGTAAGATGGAAGCGACGAACTAACACACGTAAAACACGCCATATTATACAAATCATTACTAGTTTTTTCCTAATCTGCTAGTGCTAATAATACCTAGTCAATATTCAAGTTACCTACTACCTAGTCATCTATAAGTTTATGATTAACTTGAATCATCTTAAATATGAGTTAACTACCTATTTTATGATAATGTACACAGAAAAGATGATATCTTTGTACATTTTTTGTAAACTAGATGAACCCGCGTGGCTTTTAAAATCCCGTGGGAACTCTTCGATTTTCTGGGTTAAAAAGTAGCCTAGGTATGTCTTTCCTCGGAATGCAAGCTATCACTGTACCCGTCGAAATCGGTTGAACGGATAAGCCCTGAAAGGCTAGCAGACAGACAGACACACTTTTGCATTTATAATACTACCTAGTCGTATGAAAGTATGGATTAGGTAAGTAGTATGGATGAACGCTGTAATCGTTACAGTAAAAAATACATAAATTATTTCTACAATAATTTGTTTTGATGCAGCATTAATTATCGATAATTATTTATCAGAACGTTTCACATGACTATCTACGCAAATCGGAAAACATTTTCATACGCAATATCTGACCCGTCACCCGGCAGAATAATTAATTATAAGGGCAACTCCTGCCTAACAAATAAAAAGTTTATGCCATCCTAGTCTTGCAAACTATAATGAATACATGTGAAGAAGATAGAAAGATCGTATGATCCGTCACTCAAAGATCATTGGCGAACTTAACGTCACGACATAACGTCACTTGTGGTCACTTGAGAGCACGAAAACAAAAGCAAAACGGCTTTTCATTTTCGCGAAGAAATGTTGGATTTTTGTTGTTTTTACAATTTATCAATGGTTGTGAATTATTGTGATTTGTAAAACGGTTGTTCTTGTATCGTTTGCTTGGGAAAAATGTATCCTTCAATGAATGGCCTCTATTCGGAAGGCCCTTCTTACAGGTTAGTTTACATTTATTTCGAATAGTTCATTTTATTTTCGAACATTTAATTATTTATTACTGAAAAACCACAACTGAATTGTGTTAGAATAGTTTTACATGTTCTTTAGTTAGATTAAGTTTATAAGTGAATAGAAAACTGTTTTAGAAGTAAGGTACGACAAACAGTAAATTTCACTTAAATTTCGCGATTTGCATGAACTATTAGGCCGCTTTCTTCTGATTTCTAATTAGGCAGGTTTTAAAATACCAACACACTGAATGATTTTAATTTGGAAACCTTGTCATTAAAGTATTTTAAATTAAGTAACTATTAATTTTAAATTATGAAATTAAAGTTCTAGTAAATTATTTTGCAATTAAATTCACTGTGTTGATTTGAACGTCAATACATCGAAAGCACTATCTGAATGACGTAGATATAATCCCAAGAATTTTAATAATAATATATATAATATATGTTCAGTCGCTTCATATCATAAATATGTATTATTGATCAATCACAGGTTTAATTGGATATTATTATTATTTTAATAGACTATGCAGCTTTCGCTGATGCGTCTATATTAGAGGTGCTTCGAGTTTTCAAAATTTATTCTTGTTTATCTAATATATTCTTGAACTGGTTAACAGAACTTGACATAACCACATCCTTAGGCAATTTACTCCATATGTGAACAACTCTGTTGGTCAGAAAGTGTTTTAATGGATTTGACGATGGCAATTGATATGGTAGCTTTATGTCATGTCCCCTAAATCTAGGATTGCTCCTTCTCGGAAACATGCTCACAAAATTTGGGAAATTATAATAATTATTTAGCATTTTGTAAGTTTCAATTAGATCACCTCTTTCTCTCCTGCTTTTGTTCATAGGGGAGTAGACATGTGTCCGCTATAGCTTAACTTAACTGAAAACCGCTGCCGTGCCTATAGCGTACCGTAGCGTTATTGTCGTAGCTAGCAACGGTTTTCAGTTATCATCTATAACCACCTGACAACGCAACACTTCCAACTGGCAACTGACAATGCATTGTTTGGTTTTTTGGTAACTAGAAACGCAATAATTATGCCTTCTCTTTCTTTCTTTCACTGAAAGCTGAGAAGGAGCGGTTATTGGCTACCGGCTTAGTAACTAAGAACTTGGTAAACCAAAGCCGACCTTATCTCTATTACGCTAAGGCTTAACTGTACAAGTACTTGTCCATTACACTTTGATCTGTCAATCTAAATACAGTTAGCCTTAGAGTAATAGAGATAAGGTCCTCTTTGGTTTATCAATCTTCATGAAATGTTTTTGGTTAACTGGACTGTGGCAAACTATTCCTGCAGGCGTCCACTATAGTTTGACCTATGTCAATGATCAAATTAAACTTTACTACTATGAACTTAAGGTTGTGATTACTTCACGATATTCATGAAAGTAAAATTGGTTTTATTTTAGTGAATATGCGCGCACTAGGTATACAGACGGTATTGATACGGCAGCTAGCTTAGTTACTACTACGGAAACCGCTGCGCGTTGCGCATATTAAATTAGTTGAAACACAACTCTGATACTGATATTCGGCAACGGTTAACAATATCGGTATTGAAACTAAGTAACTGTTGATTAACCGTTGCCGTAAATAGCCAATAACGCCCATCTTTATAGGGGAGATATTTCCATTCTATCAGCCTGTATGCATCCACTTATAGGTAAGTGTAGATTCGAAAACCTGATTTAACTTCGAAAATGCCACCCGGCCCAGCTGAGTTCATCTCAGTCAGCCTCCTCGTTGAAGTTGTTCCTCCCAAATTATAGAATTTCAGCGACCTACTCTGGCTTCGCATGGGTAGCTTATTACAATTTTTGTAGGGATCTCTAATTTTTTGAAAATAACATATAGCCTGTTCATGAATAATGTAGCTTTCTACTGGCGAAAGAACTTTCAAAATTGGTTCAGAAGTTCTAGAAATTACTTCATACAAACAAACTTTACAATAATATTAGTATAAATAATATTTGTATATATAATAAGATAAAACTGGCTTTATACATTGCTAAACTCAATCTTTAAGACACATTACATAATATAATTATGAAGTCCAGGGAGTTATCATACTTTTTATCATATTTATTGATTGGGTCTTGACCTGATTATCTTCTAAATATATAAAAGGAAAAGGTGGCTGACTAACTGACTGACTGATCTATCAACGCATAGCTTAGACTACTGAACGGATCGGGCTGAAATTTGGCATGCAGATAGCTATTATGATGTAGGCATCCGCTAAGAAAGGATTTTTGAAAATTCATCTCCGAAGGGGGTGAAATAGGGGTTTGAAATTTGTGTAGTCCACGCGGACGAAGTCGCGAGCATAAGCTAGTGTTTGTATAGAATGGTGTTGATTGTGGTGTTTTTCTCTAAACGAAATTTAGAGTATTCGAAAGAAAAAGATGCAGATACTCCAAATTTAGTTTTCTCTAACATCTTTCCAACATTTGCTTTTGTAAGATGACTTAAAATATATTACCATGTATATCTAATTACGGTTAGTGTAAGTCCCCCAAATTGCTAATGCGCGTGGCCGCCATTTTGTGACGTCAGCACTAGACTGAAGTTTCGAGCTGATGGTATATTTTTATTTCGGCTGACGTCAAAATGACGTCATTTAGATGTTAACGACATATGGTTCCAGCGCAATAGCAATTTGCGGGAGTTTTATATGTATGCCAAAGCACTCCCTCAGGTTTCCACATTTATTGTGTCTACCTTTTCTGTGCACTGGATTTAAGGAGTTTTTGTACTGTGCAACATTTTCTTAGTTCAATAAATAATTTAACTAATAATTTAAGTTTAATAATTAAACTGCCATACCCGTTCCAGGTTAGCCCGCTACCATCTTAGACTGCATCGTCACTTACCACCAGGTGAGATTGCAGTCAAGGGCTAACCTGTATCTAAATTAAAAAAAAAAAAAATTAAATTGGTACTCGCTAGTACATTTTGAATAGCAAGTAATCTAACTAACCCCCTTCTTCCTTCCACAGGCCGTCTATGTCCCAGGGCACCTGTATTTGGTCTTATGTGACACTTTTATCCACACTAATATTATAAATGGGAAATGTCTGTCTGTCTTTCTGTCTGTCTGCTAGTCTTTCACGGCCAATCCGATCAAACGATTTTGACGAAATTTGGTTCAGATATAGCTTGCATCCCGGGGCTACTTTTTATCCCGGAAAATCAAAGAGTTCCCACAGGCTTTTAAAAAACCTAAATCCATGCGGACGAAGTTGCGGGCATCATCTAGTTTAGTATATTTTTAGGGTTCCGTACCTCAAAAGGAAAAACGGAACCCTTATAGGATCACTTTGTTGTCTGTCTGTCTGTCTGTCTGTCTGTCTGTCTGTCTGTCTGTCTGTCTGTCTGTCCGTCTGTCTGTCAAGAAACCTACAGGGTACTTCCCGTTGACCTAGAATCATGAAATTTGGCAGGTAGGTAGATCTTATAGCTGACATTTGGGGAAAAATCTGAAAACCGTGAATTTAGGGTTAGATCACAAAAAAAATTAAATTGTGGTCAATTAGTATTTTCAACTTTCGAAGTGAGTGACTATATCAAGTGGGGTATCATATGAAAGGTACATTCTAAAACAGATTTTTATTTATTTTTATGCATCATGGTTTTTGAATTATCGTGCAAAATGTCGAAAAAATACGACTGTAGTACGGAACCCTCATTGCGCGAGCCTGACTCGCACTTGGCCGGTTTTTTTACTTATCAGGACAATTATGTAGATTGATTTAATTAGTTTTAAGGTTTATTGTAGTGTTTTCATTGTAGTGTAGTGATGAAATAAAAAAGTTTTCTTCTTTTCTAAATAAGCCCCTTCTTCCTTCCACAGGCCGTCTATGTCCCAGGGCACGGTGATCCATAGTCAACGTTTTCAAGAGAAAGATTTCACCGTCGCCACTCCTGAGGAGTTTGTTCGACGCTTTCAAGGGACTAAGCCCATTAACAAGGTAACTGATATTGTATTTTGGGCTATTCATAATCTTGTGAATATGTGCCAAACCTACCTATCTGCCAAATTTCATGATTCTAGGTCAATGGGAATTGCCCTATAGGTTTTGATTCCCATTTCTTGACAGACAGACAACTAAGTGATCCTATAAGGGTTCCTATATTCCTTTTGAGGTATGGAACCCTTGGACCAGCTGAGTTGTCGGTCGTCACCTGCTCCCACACAGACTAATCACATTAAGCCTATTCTCTTTCAGACTATTCACACAAAATTATCTGGTATTTTTGTTTTGTTTAGGTTCTGATCGCAAACAACGGTATCGGAGCAGTAAAATGTATGCGATCAATACGAAGATGGTCCTACGAGATGTTCAAGAACGAACGCGCCGTGCGGTTCGTTGTTATGGTAAGCTTGATGTTCTTCTTTTTCCTTACCTTATACGCTACGTGGGGTCGGCACAACATGTCTTTTTCTTCCACTCACTTCTGTCATCCGTCGACGCATAATCCACCCCTTTTACACGGTAAGTTTTGATGTTCACTATTTTTATTTTAGTCCTTTTATGGCTAGTGCAAGCCTAGAGAAACTAGCGGGCGCTTCAAACACTATTGGACAAACCTGAGCGGAATCGCTTGCAAACCTCAGCGGTTCGTATCGGAAACGTTGAGCAAAAATGCTTTGTTTCAGTATATTGGATTTTTAGAACCCTCGTAGTTTTAAATTTGCGAAATAATTATCACCACTATATCTTACAAATCCAACAACTGACAATCGAAAAGAGTAATTTATTACCTATTTTGAATAAATCATTTGACTTTGACTTTCTTGGAAATATAAAAGTATGATACGTGATTAGTTAGAGTATGCCCGCGGCCAGTCAGAGTATAGGCCTCTGCTTGCAGCGGCAAGATTTGTTCGCAAGGCACCCACGCAAGGGGGGCCGATGGCTCCCGACCATCTCCCGATGGTTTCTACAGATCTTCATCGCTGGCAGCGTCTGTCCCACGAATGATGACGTTCTCTTGTCGATAAAATGCCATCTTTTGTTTAATCCATGCTCTTTGGACAAAGGCAGCATTTTTAATTTGATAGTCCTGAGCTTTTGAACTATAGGTACTATAGTTTTCTATGTTTACTGTACGTACATAAAAAAATAAATAAATTAAAAAAAAAGTGACTGTCATAATATAAATACTAGAAATAAAAATAAACTTGTAATGCCCGCCTCTAGGCTCAGTAAAGTTAGCAATTCATTTGCTCGTAATTCCATACGTTTCTATAATAAGCTTCCAGAAGACATATTGGAGATGTCTCTCAACAAGTTCAAAGTTTTCATAAAACGTAAACTAATTGAAAAATCCTATTACAATGTCAAGGATTATTTAAATGATAAGCAAGCTTGGGAATGAGTTGCTTAACCGACTTTGTGATAGTTCTAATAAGTTTCAATAATTTTGTAAAGTGGTGATAATAAAAAGAATACCCGGCTGAGTTTGTTGTGGGCTCTTCTCAGACCTGGGCGCGTTTGGAACCCCCGTAGCTTTAGTTTTAAGTTTGCGTAATAATTATCACCACTATATCTTACAAATGTAACACCATACCAGACCATCAATACGAGTAATTTATTACCTATTTTGAATAAATCATTTGACTTTGACTTTGACTATGTTTCATAGGTCACACCGGAAGATCTAAAAGCAAATGCAGAGTATATAAAGATGGCTGACCACTACGTGCCCGTGCCGGGCGGCTCCAATAACAACAACTATGCCAACGTGGAGTTGATCGTAGACATCGCCGTGAGGACTCAAGTGCAGGTGACACGAATAAAATTCTTTTTCTTTGATATCTATAGGGTGTAACCAGAACGCTGGCAAAAACGAAGACAGGTGATAGTACTGATGATTACTGATATAATACCACAAAAAAAAACGTGAAAATAATTTAAAAATTCTATAATTTTGAAAAAGTTTACGATAATATATATTGCAAATAAAACATCTGACTGACGCTAGAGGTCAACGAACGTATCTCAAGTAGGCCACTTGGAGTCAATGCAGCGTCATTGGGGCATTGACCAGAGTTTTGCATGCGGGTTTGAAAAATACTAAATCACTAAAACTACAAAATGAGTTTCCGTCTGTTGTGCGTATTTATTAACCTTATTCAATTTTGTGGTCTGTAGGCGGTATGGGCGGGATGGGGCCACGCATCAGAGAACCCGAAACTACCAGAGCTGCTGCACAGAGCCGGTGTGGTGTTCATAGGACCCCCGGAGAAGGCCATGTGGGCCTTGGGAGACAAGATAGCCTCCTCCATAGTGGCGCAGACGGCGGACATACCCACCCTGCCGTGGAGTGGCAGTGGTAAGTACTACCACTAGCTGACTTATCAGAGTCAACTCTCAGTTTGATCCTGAATCGACAATGTATAATATCTCACACCCGGCTTGACTCACGTGTTTAGTCGACGTTAGCCCGACTAGTTTCGAACCCATCCGGGGTCCTTTTTCAAAGGAAGTCAGTTCGACTAAACACGTGAGTAGGAGTCAATAGCTAAAACATTCTGAGATGGTGATATCAAAAAGATGCTGTATTCTTTCTATATCTGGAGTGGAGTGTTCTAATGTTCTCAAAGGTGTGTAAAGTTTGCCAATTCGGACTATGCCAGCGTTGCGGACTATGGCCTAAAGTCTTCTCATTTGACGACCTTTACTTTGATTACAGAACTGAAGGCAGAGTACAACACCAAAAAGATCAAGATTTCATCTGAACTGTTCGCGAGAGGTTGCGTGTCCACCGCAGAGCAAGGCTTACATTCGGCGAATAAAATCGGTGAGGATCTTCTTTTTCTTCTTCTTCTTCTCCAATCAAAGTGTAATATTTATTAATTTCACGCGTTTCTGATAAAAAGTGTCTTGACAGACATTACAGACGGATAATAAAGTGATCCTATGAGAGCGGTTACCCACTGCATCCGGTCTGTATCCGTGAAAATACGTTCCGAAGTAGTCATAGAACTATTTGTATCGTAGTTTACGCGCTTGAACTAGATCCGATTTCCGTCATCCGATTTCTCTCGGTCACGGCGATTACGCACTGCACTTCCGTCTTCCGAGTTCTATCCGTCACCCGTGAGAATACCAGCAATTATCTACGACATTTGTCATACGGCATTCCGAACCAGTGGTAAATTAAAACTACCTGACTATTCATAAGCACTTGTAAAAAGTTTACATGAATAAAAAACATTCTATTCTATTCTATTCTATTCATAAGCTACCAAAACAAAATGGAACGTATTTTCACGGACTCGGATCGGACGAGTGCATAACAGCCGTCATCCGTGAATAAATATTCGGACCGAAGTAGCCGTAGTACTGATTGTATATGAACGCTTTTGCATTAACTCGGATCGTGAGTGCGTAATCAATATCCGAATTCGGTCCTAGTTTTTTATATCCGTATTTTCATGGCTTCGGATAAAAAAATATCCATGTCATATGTACCATACAAATAGAACAATTAAAAGTTTAGTTATGAGTAGAATTGAAGTTGTCATAGGAACGTATTTTCACGGACTCGGATCTGATGTGAGCGTGAAAACACATTCCTTTTTAGGGTTCTGTACCTCAAAAGGAAAAACGGAACCCTTATAGGATCACTTTGTTGTCTGTCTGTCTGTATGTCTGTCAAGAAACCTACAGGGTACTTCCCGTTGACCTAGAATCATGAAATTTTGCAGATAGGTAGGTCTTATATCTGACATTAGGGGAGAAATCTGAAAACCGTGAATTTGTGGTTACATCACACACAAAAAAATTAAATTGTGGTCATGGACTAATAATTAGTATTTTCAATTTTCGAAGTAAGATAACTATATCAAGTGGGGTATCATATGAAAGGTCTTCACCTGTAAATTCTAAAACAGATTGTTATTTATTTTTATGCATCATAGTTTTTGAATTATCGTGCAAAAATGTCGAAAAAATACGAGTGTGGTACGGAACCCTCATTGCGCGAGCCTGACTCGCACTTGGCCGGTTTTTTGTTTTGTATGGGAGCTTATGACATATGTCGTAGATAATCGCTGGTATTCTTACGGATGACGGATAGAACTCTGATGACGGCAGTGTAGTGCGCGCATAATTGCCGTAAGGGTTCCTTTTTTCCCTAAAAAACAACTTATATAACTCGAATCATAATATGTAGGAAAAAGTCTATTAATATTACTGGACTTGGTTCAAATAATATATTTTCGTTTCCTCAGGATTTCCCGTTATGATAAAAGCGTCCGAGGGAGGCGGCGGCAAGGGCATACGAAAAGTGGAGAGCCCAGATGACTTCAATAATATGTTCCGACAGGTTTGTTCGTTTATATTTATTTAAACCACTTTATTACATACTAGCGACATGCCCCGGCTTCGCATGGATAGCTTATTACAATTTTCGTTGGGATCTCTAATTTTTTGAAATAAAATATAGCCTATGTCACTCAGAAATAATGTAGCTTTCGATTGGTGAAATAATTTTCAAAATTAGTTCAGAAGTTCCAGAGATTATTCCCTAAAACAAACTTACAAACTTCACCACAGTACTAATGATAGTACTGATGATTGCTGATAATATACAAAAAAAACGCGAAAAATATATAAAAAAGATTTTTTATAGTTAGCAACATCTGACTGACGCTAGAGGTCAACGAACGTTTCTTAGATAGTAGGTGCGGTGGGAATGCCGCGTCGTAGTTGGGGCATTGACCTTGAGTTTTGCACACTATACATTGCAGGTTTGAAAAATACTAAATCACTAAAACTACAAGTATAAGGTAAATGGTTATTGGTATTGGTTTGTGTTTAGGTAGTATAATAATAATCATCATCATCATGATCAACCCATAGCCTCCTCTCAGTATAAAAAGGGCTTGGCCATAGTCCACCACGCTGGCCAAGTGCGGATTGGCAAACTTCACAGACACACCTTTGAGAACATTATGGAGAACTAACTCTCAGGCATGCAGGTTTCCTCACGATGTTTTCCTCGTGTTTCGTCATCGTAATTTCTTAAAACTCACATAACTCCGAAAAGTTAAAATATCCGGATAGAAGGCGGACGTCGTAACCATTAGGCTTTCACGGGTTTTTTTTGTATAGATAATAATAGCGCTAAGTTTTTATTAACGTAGAACGTTATAATATCAACAGGTCCAAGCCGAAGTGCCGGGCTCGCCAATATTTGTGATGAAGTTGGCCAGGTCGGCCAGGCATTTGGAGGTGCAACTATTGGCAGATCAGTATGGTAAGTAAGTTATTTGATGTGGGTCTTACACTATCAATACAGTATCATGATTCGTTATCGCAGGATTTCAAGAACATCCGAATAAATTGCAATGCTGTTTTTAGAGAGCGTTGTGCAGCCTCGACCTTACCAAAGGGAGATCTCTCTTTTTCCCCTCGAAGAGAGAAGTTTTTTTTTAAATATTGAAACTACAATCCGCAGATTCAGCTGTCCGTGCCTTATTTAACTTTTGAAACTTTGTTATTTTATATTTATACTAAAATTTTCAAACGCTCCCATATTACTTACAATTTACGCAGTGGTACCTATAATCTATATTTATTATGCTTTACTATAATATAAATTTATATTTTATTTTTTATTTTTTATTAATCATTTTTTTTTCAAACTTATAATTATGTTCTCGTGTGTAGTGCTAAAATTGGGTGGTCACTTGGTGGTTGTGTTGGGTGCGTCTTTCCTCTTTTCGCCTTCGTTGTACTTCCAACCAGGCTTCCTTTTCGACCAGTCTCTGAATTTTTCTTTCCTCGGCTTCACGTATTTCTTTCTGCCGGTGTTCCCGATGTTCTCTAATAGCTTGCTGCTGCTTTTCGAACATTTCGCGCCGGAAAGCTCGGTCTTTCTCTTTTTCTTCTCTGCGCAGTCGCTCATCTTCTTGGCGTTCTTTGCGACGCTTTTCTTCTCGTTGTTCTCTTTCAATCCTGTCAACGCTTTTCCCTCTAACCTTTCCTCCCGGCGCTCTCTGTCAAGCCGTTCGCCTCGCAGAGTCACCGAGAGGTTGGTTGTGCTCGGTGGCGCCAGCTGGGCCGACGGTTGTATCTTGAAACTTCTTAATATAGTCCGGTTGCAGAAAACTCCGTTAGTGCGAGTACTGCCGGCGGTACATTTGTTCGGGACTACGTCATGAAATGTTATCGATTGAATAGCGCCATCTAGTTGCAATTGTGGCAACCGCCACACTGTCAATACCTACCGGCAATATTTTCTCGATATCGTATCGCGTAATAAGATTGATAGTGTTGCCAGGGTTGATAGTGAACAGGGTTGCTTTTTAGGGTTCCGTACCCATAGGGTGCCAACGGGACCCTATTACTAAGATTCCGCTGTCCGTTCGTCTGTCTGTCAGCGGGGTGTATCTCGTGAACTGTATTAGAGAGTTAAAATTTTCACATTTATCATCCCGGAAAATCAAAGAGTTTCCACAGGATTTTAGAAACAAGCTGATAGTTATTAATATTTTAAAAGAAAGCATGAGGAATAATGAGAAATAGCGTAGTGGGTACATATTTTTTTTTAAAAGAATATTAGCCATATTAAATGACTAATATTCCCCTTTCCTCTCCAACTAAGCGTCAGGCTTGTGCTAGGAGTAGGTACGACAATAGTGCAACGGGCGGGATTTGAACCGTCGACCTTTCGGTTTTCAGTCCACTCCTATACCGGTTGAGCTGTTGAGGTTTAAATATTGTACGTTTGGTAGGTAACGCGATATCGCTGTTCGGTCGCGACTGCTCCATCCAGCGCCGCCACCAGAAGATCATCGAGGAGGCGCCCGCCGCCGTCGCCAAGCCGGACGTCTTCATCGAAATGGAAAAGGTACGCAAGTTCGATTAATCACTTAACAGACAAAGTACAGTACGCGGCCGAAAGTGATGAAAATCGATCTTTAGAAGGAGACAGTAGTTTTGTAGAGCACTGTCTCGGTCGTTTAGACCGACAAAGCGTCATATGGGTATGAGCAGGTATGAGTGATAGAGACAACGCTCTACAAAGATAAAACGTCCTTCTAAAGGGTATCAGTTCATCACTTTCGGCCGCGTACTGTATAACATTTGGCATATTGCTAATGAGTAAAAACGTTCAAAAGCTATAACTTTATATATATTTTTTTATATTTAACTAACTTATGCCCGCGACTTCGTCCGTGTGGACTAAATAAACAAATCCCTATTTTACCCCCTCAGAGGTTGAATTTTCAAAAATCCTTTCTTAGGATCGCACAGCTCAAACTATTTGATGGAATGGGCTGAAATTCGGCATGCAGATAGCTAGTATGACGTAGACATCCGTCAAGAAAGGATTTTTGAAAATTGACCCCTAAAGGGGTACAATAGGGGTTTGAAATTTGTGTAGTCCACGCGAAGCCAGTTTTTAATAAAATTCTTGTTTCAAAGTAACATCACTTGAAAAGAGCAACCGCCGAGTTTTTTGCTGGTTCTTCTCGGTAGGAACGGCATTCCGAACCAGTGATAAATTAACCTATAATATGTAATATAGTTGACGATTCAAAAGCACTTGTAAAAGTTTACTTGATTAAAAATCCTTAATTGATTTGAGTAAAAATTAAATTCTAAAAAAATATATATTTTATTCTATTCTATTGATTTTTTCAGGCCGCTGTCCGTCTAGCCAAGATGGTGGGCTACGTGAGTGCGGGAACAGTGGAGTACCTGTACGAGCCCCTGACGGGTGCCTACTACTTCCTGGAGCTGAACCCGCGGCTGCAGGTGGAGCACCCTTGCACGGAGATGGTGGCAGATGTCAACCTGCCCGCCGCTCAATTGCAGGTTAGTAGGATTTTCTTGGCCTGGTTTCTACCATCCTAACTACCATCTACCTTTCCAGTGCGACAAGGCTATCTTGGCGCGTGTCAAAAATCGGAACTAACGTCACCGTTGCCGTCAAATGTCCCCTTTGTTCTTGTTTGAATATTCTAAGCCTTTGTTCTCTAACAGCGCCCCCCCCCTGTCAATGTCATTCAAGTGCCAAGAGAGCCTTGTCGCACTGTACCATATTCCTTTTTACCATCGTACCGCAAGGCATCATCAAGGTCTGCACCCATAGACGAAATTTCACGGTCACGTACAAAGCGATTTGCGTCTTCATTACCAATTTGAACCGCAAACAACCGCAAAACTTCACAAATCTGGAAGACATGTCGCGTCATTATGAACTTTGTCCTTCACGTAAACTTGATATGCGTGCTCTAAACTAAAAATACACAGTACAGGTCCAACTCAGTGTGTTCAAAAATTTATAATAAAATTCTAGACCATGTAAAAAAAATTGAGAATAATCGAGAGGCGTTCATCGATGCATTAAAAAAATTTCCTAATCGAAGAAGCCTATTACAAAACTAATGACTATCTACTTGACGATTAAAAAGCACCGTCTCCCTACTAAAATTGCTGTGCCTCAATGGGGTTTCAGTAATTGTAAAAATAATTGTTTAATAATTTACATAATCAATATTGGAATGCATGAATAATAAATGAAATAATTTGAACCGCTATGATATGAAACGCCTTTACAGCATCAGTTTTAGGGCCTTTGTTCACTCATTCATATTCGGTTCGTAATACGAACCGAATATGAATAACTTCGTATCCGTGATTCTTTGAAGTGGCCGTCATACAAATACGTACTCATTCGATTAGTATGTTTACGGAATCCGTGATTTCACGGATGAGTGCACAAACCCCCTTACCTTTAATATACGTATCTTCAAGTCTAGAGTGAATAGACATCAGGGCTCCATCTTAGGCTGCATCATCACTGATTGCAGC
The DNA here is from genome assembly GCF_902806685.2 of Maniola hyperantus. Classification (NCBI taxonomy): domain Eukaryota; kingdom Metazoa; phylum Arthropoda; class Insecta; order Lepidoptera; family Nymphalidae; genus Maniola; species Maniola hyperantus. Next base: position 1,622,883 of record NC_048544.1, on the reverse strand, counting down.
AAAAAGTTAGTCTATAAATTAAAAAAAACAATAGACCAGTAGACTTGTAGACGGGGGGCTACGTCAGTACAGAGTGACATGTCATTTTAAATCACTTATATTATTTTCTTTGATTTGACAGATCGCTATGGGTCTTCCTCTATACCACATCAAAGACATCAGGCTACTGTACGGCGAATCACCCTGGGGCATGACCAACATAAACTTTGATGAGCCCAAGCAACGCCCTTCGCCATGGGGACACGTCATAGCGGCCAGAATCACTTCCGAAAACCCGGACGAAGGTATTATTTGACAGATTCTATCACCTGTGGCCCTACCGCGGTTGTTTGACAGCTACAATGTCACGATCGCAATCATCTCTGATTGGTTAATGCTCGCTCACTATTGGCCACAATGCATTGTTGCAACAAGAATCGCACAAATTCAGCCAATCAGAACAATTGAGATTGTAATAATGATTGATGCAGGTTTTAGACAATCGCCCTGCAGTATTACTACTGTCATCAGTTGCCGTTGTCGGCCACTTTGGATTTATCAAGACGTTTCCACAACATACATACCCTATGTATACGCTCCACATTATGACGCTACTCAAACTCATATGAAGGGTTCTACAGCCATTCACACTCTGTGAAGAAGTACCATCCGACTCACAAAACTAGATGTCGCCATACATCCTGAATCGCGCTAACGAAGTGTTGTCTATGGAGAACTCAAATTCAGCTTTGTTTTCATGAGTATAGCAACGGCAACGTTATGCTTCATGTAATCTCCTGTTTTTTTTTGTTGTTTCGGGTGTTGTTTCAATTTCAACTGTATGTGTAAGTAAATAAAACTGTGTTTAAATTGTTGCATTCGTCTCCATTCCGCTCTGAAGGTGTGTGGTGTGTCTTAGGAACAGTTTGCTTCATAAATTTCTTTTGTTGCAGGTTTCAAACCTTCATCAGGCACAGTCCAGGAGCTGAATTTCCGTTCGTCAAAGAACGTATGGGGTTACTTCAGCGTGGCCGCCTCTGGAGGACTCCACGAGTTTGCGGACTCGCAGTTTGGGCACTGCTTCTCTTGGGGAGAGACTAGGGAGCAGGCGAGAGAGTGAGTAGACCAGTAGACTGGAATATACCAGTGTATATAGAAAAATACATCAGATATATAGAAATAGGGGACTAATCTGTTCGTATTTTTTCATTTGTAGTTTTTGACTGAATAAAGATTATTAATTTATTTTATGAATCAGTATACTAGTAGACCATGAGACTAGCAGAACAGATGATAGATAGTAGACCAGCGAGTCAACTAGTAGTGAATAGGTGATAGACCTTCATGATGATAGGGTGAATAACAAACTGATGATAGATGGGGTGGGGTCTTGAACAAATTCGCCAACACCAAATTTCTCGGATTCTGGGACGGGTTACAAAATTTTCTAGAGCATTGAATACCGAACGAGTGCTAGCCAATCAGAGGTGATTGCGATTGTCACACTGTTGCAGGCAAACTACAGCGGAAAACACTTAAGAAGACACTTATAGCAGGAGCCATTCTGATTGACGACAATGAATAAACTAGAAATATATGAATGATGATGAGATGGTGCCTTGAACTTGTCTGCCAACAATTCATTCAAATGAAAAAAAAATCTACTATGTGCTCAAATAAAAGGAAATCCAAACTGGGTAGCTTTAATTAATCTATTTATTTACAGGAACTTAGTAATAGCTCTCAAAGAGCTGAGCATCCGCGGCGACTTCCGCACAACAGTAGAGTACCTCATCACATTGCTGGAGACTCCGGCCTTTCAGGAGAACAACATCGACACCAGCTGGCTAGACGCGCTTATTGCGGAGAGGGTGAGTTATACCAGAAACTACTTCGCTGGCTCAGTGACTCAAAGAAGATAGAAGCTGCGACTCATATCTGTCTAGTGCCACTTCACACCTATCGAGCCTTTTGAGGAGTTGAAATTACTTATTTATTATAATGTGGCAGAATTTTTAAATTGCTCTGATATGAAATGAAATATATTTATTTCATGTAGGACAACTTGTGTCACTTAAATGTCAGGGCTCTCACCGGTTTGGAAAGCAGAGCCGGCAGAAAAATCAGCAGTTACTCGTTGCAAAAACCGGAGTTCCTCATCAAGTTGTTACAGACAATGGACTACAATTTATTCCTTGGGTGCTAAACTAGTCGTATACCTTAGCCTCCTAACTGCTAAAAGCGGACCGGCTGAGTTTTTACCAAAAACATCCAAGTCGGTATAGTTAATTTTATCAAAAACTCGTTTGGTAATATTTAGTATGATTACTTCAACTTTAAGATTTTTCTGAAATTGACACTGGCAAGGTAGCAATCTTAATCATACAAAAATATATTTCAAGGTCATCATCCACCATCACAAGATCGCAAAGTAATTTGAAACGTGTCAATCCTACAGATGCAATCGGAGAAGCCTGACATCATGTTGGGAGTGCTGTGCGGGTCCATCCTCATAGCTGACAGCATCATCACAGCCAACTTCCAGGAGTTTAAGAGCGCTTTGGAGAAGTGAGTCATTTGTCCTTCAGCTTTAAAATTAGCGCACTGTTCCTGAATTTATCATTTCATTAAAGTAGCCTAAATCTATCCTCAAGATGATAGAGCCTACTGTAGTATCTTTGCACCTTTGGTTGCAACCTTTGGATTTATTAAAACATACCATTAATCATTGTCCAGGGGTCAGATCCAGGGCTCGAGCCAGCTCTCCAACTGCGTGGAGGTGGAGCTCATCCACAGCGGACACAAGTACAAGGTCAGCGCGACCAGGTCGGGCCCCACGTCCTACTTCCTCGCCATGAACGGCAGCTTCAAGGAGCTGGAGGTGCACAAACTTACTGACGGAGGTGAGTTGATGTATGATGGGGTCAGTCCAAGGTGCAGCTGGTACAGGGCCAGCGCGATTAAGTTAGGCCAGGGTCGACCTTTACTCATCTGTTAACCAGTTGCAAAGTTTTTTTATCACACATGACCGAGCATACAGTATGCGGCAGAAAATAATGTACATCGGCCTTTAGAATGACATTTCGGCTTTTAGAGCGTTGTCATTGTCACTCATACGTATATGAGTAGTAGGTAGTTTATTATAGACTTCAGGGTCAAATTAAGACACTTTTCAAAAAAGGCTAAAATACCCTATTGTGAATTGATATTGTAGGTAAAATAAAACTGTTCTACTAGAAAGTTTTTGGGTTAACTTACTTTTTTTCTTTAAGGTCTGTGGAATTAATTTTTTTCTTCCCCAGGAACACTTCTGTCAGTCGACGGCGGTTCATACACGACCTATTTACGAGACGAAGTGGACAAGTACCGTATCGTGATCGGGAATCAGACCGTGGTGTTCGAGAAGGAAAAGGACCCGTCAAAACTACGCGCGCCCTCTGCCGGCAAGCTCATCAATACTCTGGTGGAGGACGGCGGACACGTGGACAAGGGACAGCCCTACGCGGAAATTGAGGTCAGTTGCAGCAGATAGACTGAGAGACGAGTGGTCAAGTGTACTAGAAGCAGAACGCCTTCTTGAAACTCGTACGCTCTATGCCGGTAAGCTCATCGAACAGACACTTATACAAGGGACAGACCTATATGGAGAGAATAGATGGACTAGTGTTGGAGATGGAGAAGGTGGCAAGCTATGCGCGCCCATTTATTATATAGATTTCTGGCATGACAGTAATGTGAGTTTTCAGGCATGACTTGGAATTATGGCATAAAATGAAAATGTGGAATAGGCAAACATTTGCTGGCATGACTTGGAAATGTCTAACAGACAAACATTTCTTGGATAACATGGAAATGTGAAATAGCAAACATTTTCTGGCATAACATGGAAATGTGAAATAGCAAACATTTTCTGGCACAACACGGAAATATGAAATAGCAAACATTTTCTGGCATTACATGTAATTAGGGAATTTGCAAACATTTTTTAGCATAACACGAAAATGTGGGATAGGCAAAAAAAATCTGGCATGACATGTGTTATAGACAATCATTTTTTGGTATTACATAGAAACAGTTGGATCGAGATACTAGACTTTTAATGTTGTACTATGATTTTGACGTATTTAGGTTGATGATTTTGTTGAGCAGGTGATGAAAATGGTGATGACTCTATCGGCGCCCGAGGCCGGCAACGTGACATGGTGCCTGCGACCCGGCGCAGTGCTCGAGATGGGCACTCTTATGGGCATCCTGGGTAAATTTATTTATTTACTGAGTTCAGAAATTCAATTCAATTTCATTTAAATTTATTTATTTGTTTCACAAAGATAAATAATATGCTTTTACATTTTTTTTTCCTTATAAATTATCCCATAGTGGTACTGATTCTAAGCACAACTAAATTTTAGAGTATTTACATCGTCTTCTTGCTAATGTAATATGAAAAGGACAGACACAGTTTGACAGTTTTAAATTTAATTTAGAGCCGTCAACCCTCGTGACTTTAGCTGCCAGTCACGAGCATACAGCAGGCCGATTGCGAATCGACTGCATCTATCATTTAATGACAGCATCAATGTCAAAATATGGTTTTCCTATCACGGTTCGGTGAGACAGTCCATAAAGGATAGATGTGGACAAAAAAATGTTTTGACAGTTCATTTACACTATCGATAAAATTTATTGTATGAAAAATGCTATTGCGGACGCGTTTTGAAGTTTGATGTCATATAAGAACCTCGACAAATGTTACGTCAAATGAGGTTTTCATTGAAACAACTCGAGAGGTGTTTTTATCAGTGACATAAGCTATCCGCAAATCGTTTTACTACTTATATTAATTAAAATAAAGTTATGAAAGGGATTAAAAAGGCTATAGTAATTCTTCTGCTAGATAAGAAATCAATTATTAATTTTAGAAGCTAGTATAATAGTATAAAAGTATTTTTAGATTAATGTAAGTCTCATAAGTACTTTTAAAAGAATATGTGATGACTCTTTCATTAGTAGGTTTGATGCACAGAGTACATTAAATATAGAGGTATACTAGCACTGAGAAATGAGAATCACAGAGTACTTTTTACACGCACCTATAACTTCTTGGGGAACAGTTATGTGCATTTTAACTAAATAATTAAATATCATTGCTTTAACGGTGATGGAAAACATCGTGTGGAAACCTGCATGCCTGAGAGTTCTCCAAAATGTTATCGAAGGTGTGTGAAGTGAAGTCTACCAATCCGCATTTGGCCAGCATGGTAGACTATGGCCAAAACTCTTCTCACACTCAAGAGAACCGTACTCTATAGTGAGCCAGCGACAAGCTGAACATAATAGTATACCTTTGACTCTTTTGAGAACAATATGGAGAACTCTCAGGCATGCAGATTTCCTCATGATATTTCCTTCACCGCTAAATCAAGTTAAGTATAATTAATTGTTTAAAACGCACATAACTCTTAGAGATGCGTACCTAGAATTGAACCCCCAACCTTCAATTATTCAGAGGTGGACATCCTAACCACTAGGCTCTTCGGGGAACTTGTCCAAAAGTCAAATCATTTTCTGATTTAATTGATTTAGCTTTAGAAATTACTTTGGAATTTAAATTATGTAGGCAAATAAAACAACAGTTTGGTGATTTTTTATGTATTCTTTTATTAAAGTAGATTAGATTCTGACATTTTAATTATATCACCATCTGCTTCTTATAAATCTAATCTGGCACCGTTCATTATTTTATTTGTCTCTGCACGGGGTCCAAGAGCTCGAGTTCACAACATATCCCAATCCATATCTTTGTCAGGATGAAGAATTGAATGCAGCACTGTATCACCTTTGCCTGAAAAAAAATTATGATAACTGAGTAAGTGACCACTGACTGTGTTGCTTAATCTATACCACTAGGCACTACCAGCTTCTGTTTAGGTATGATGTTGTCTGCGAAGACTTTAGAATCAGTGTATATGGTATCTTTGTTACTAATTTAGCTAATCCAAATTGTTTCTTTAAATATTTGTGGTGCGAAGGAGTAAGAAACATCCAAACTTTCATATGAAGAGCAACGTTTTAGGCAGCTCTAGATACATAACGAAACATACTCGAGAAAGCACTTGTAGTGTGGAGGTACTTAGGTACTATGAAGTCATAACCACCAGTAGCAATGGACTCAATTTGTATAATAGGTACTTTATGAAACGCTGTTAAAACTCCTCTAACTTTTCGGAGTTTAATACCATTGTAACAACTAAATATCACTTGCTTAGCTGTGAAGGAAAAGGAAGATCGTGAGGAAACCCGCATGAGAGCCTTTACTTGTATTGAATGATAACGTTTGTTAACTTACGAGTTCTAACTTCCAAGCAGCCACAGTCCGTCAATAAGGGTCCCAATACTTAGGCAAATCAGTGCCCAGGCATTTGCGTATAAGTTCAATGAGAAAAACTAAGTCTCCGGAGTCCGAGGAGCAAGCAAAGTTGCAGAATTAATCACAAAAAACAAACGCGTAAACTAAGGAAAAACAACAAAAAATTGTACTTTGTGGTCTGGGGTTCTAAATAGTTACCACAGACTAACTACTTATTTGTAATAAGTAACGTAGCCAAATTTAGAAGACTGTTATGTCCATGTAAATTGCTAGATTACCAAGTGATTACCATAGATATTCGATTTAGTCGGGTTATAAATAGGTCCGTGCTACCAATACGTCATCAAAATGTCGATAATGACCAATTGCGATATAGTGCATTAGTCGTCCGCGATAGCAAATTTATCAACTGTAACGATCACGATTCTTAAGGATATTTCTATTGAGATGTCACATGTCAGTTTACGGCAATCGGCCTGCTGTTTAAATTTGTAGCGTGCACTGAGTCTTTAAATGTAGAATTCATGTTCCGTCCTTTAACAATTTTAAAAAGAAAAAGATGCATATACTCTAAATTTAGTTTTAGAGAAAGACAACAGAATCGGCGCCGGTATTATGCTAGTTTAACATGTGATCCTGCTAAAGGAGTCCTTCTTTTCATTCATAGCTTCTTTTGAAAATCTTTTATCTATAAGAAAGGGATTTGTTTCATATCCTCAGATCTTTGTATTTTTGTAATTTCATTCCATTTGTGTTTTTTGTATCACAATTTTTTAGCCATCTTTTGCCCAAAATATTTTCGCATATTCGAATCGAGCAACTCGAATCTATTTGTTGCAATAGCCCGCGGTCCCGTTCTATAGAACTGTTGTTTAAAAAATCAGGTAAAAATGAGGAGGTATCAAGTTTATAATAATATCAAACACTTAGGTATGAATGTTTCTTGAAAAAAAATTGTAAATAAAAAGTTAACGAAGTCAAAAAATACGGCCGTTTATGCTACGCAAATAAATCAAAACCTACTTACTGTTACTTTAATTTTTTTGTTGTTTCTGTTATTTTATTATTTGTTGTTGTTTTTTTTAATATAATTTAAATGAGAAAAATAAATAAATGAAAGGAAATTGATGCAGGTTTTACGAAATCGATCTACTGGTGGTAAGTGGTTTGAGCAATGGCTTATTGTTGTAGAGCTGGACGACCCGTCCCTGGTGACGACAGCGCAGCCCTACAAAGGGCAGTTCTGCTTGGACGACAACCAGCAGGTCTCCGAGAAGCTCAACTACGCGCACAACAAGTACAGATACATATTGGACAACACCCTCGCTGGTAAGTTAATACCTAATTATGTAGTGTGCACAGTGGCGTGCAGGTCATAGAGGCATAAATGCACTGCTTACCCCAGTTGTAATAGCCCAATGCATATTTTTCATTATGACCTGCCAGTAAATAGGTTCACACTGTGTACGCCACTGAGTGTGCATCACCATACACCACGCACGAAACGTTTTGCGTCATCATTCCTCATACGCATGGCTAAGGTTTGGAATACTCTTCCACGATATGTGTTTCCTACCAATTACAACCCGGGTATCATTAAAACAAGAGTGAATAGGCATCTTCTAGGTAAACGCGTCCCATCTTAGGCCGCATCATTACTTTCCATCAGGTGGGATTGCGGTCAAGCGTTTGCCTATAATGAATTTAAAAAAAAACCATCAACCATAGACGTCCACTGCTGGACATAGGTCTCTTGTAGGGACTTCCACACGCCACGGTCTTCGCCGTCTGACTCCACCGGCTCCCTGCGACTCGTCTGATGTCGTCCGTCTACCTTTGGGGGGGGGGGGGGGGGGGGGGGGGGGGTCTTACAACACCGCGTCTTCCGGTGCGAGGCACTTATATTTCATTTAAAAGATTACACTTTTTTATATGTTCTACAAATATCCAAAACGCATCATATCGTAGCCGCCGTGTTAATTTCGACTGTGACGTCACATGGATTGAAATTGTGATCCGTGTGACGTCATCACAGCTCATGATCCTCAAAAGATTTGTAAGTTTTCGGTAGTTTATTATCACTTTAGGATCAAATTAAGACACTTTAAAAAAAAGGGTAAAATACCCTATTTGTTGGTGTCCGCCCCTAGAATAACCCTATGTTGTAATCTTATGGGAACGCCGTCGAAGTGAGTTGATATCACTTTGTAGAAATGAAGAATGTTAGTTACACTAACGCTTTCCATCCCAGGTTACTGTCTGCCGGACCCATACAATACACCAAGATTACGCGAAGTGGTGGAGAAGTTCATGCAGAGCCTTCGCGACCCTTCGCTACCCCTCCTCGAGTTGCAAGAGGTGAGAGGAATGGTTATTGGCAAAGTAGGCGTGCGTGTGTTTTTTAGACAGATCTATTGACTTAACACAGACTCATTCGACTATTAAATGCTTTTGTGTTTAGGTCGCATTTCTGATTGAGTGGTTTCAACAGCAATTCTGCCCTAATCAAGTTAATATTGCAGTAAGGTTATTATGAAAGGCAAAACTCTCGATAAGCCGCTGTGTTTCGTGGTTAATATTTAACTTCACTTCTGGTATGTTTATATCAGATGTTTTTTACTTACAGTAAAAACGAGATGTATATTACGCGACAGATTGAGATGGCAGATAGGGTATGATGCGGGGGGACGCCCCGTACATCCGCACGCCACACGCGGGGCTCGTGCGGGGGCGTGCGGGGTGTTTCCTCCCCGATTGCTATTTACATAACATCATCATCATGATCATGATCAACCAATCACCGGCTCACTACAGATCACGGGTCTTCTCTCAGTGTGGGAAGGGTTTGGCCATTGCGGATTGGTAGACTTCACACACCTTTGAGAACATTATGGAGAACTTTTAGGCATGCAGGTTTCCTCACGATGTTTTCCTTCACCGTTAAAGCAAGTGATATGTCATTACTGAAAACGCACATAACTCCGAAAAGTTAGAGGTGGGTGCCCGGGATCGAACCCCCGACTTTCGATTAGAAGGCGGACGTCCTAACCACAAAGCTATCACAGCTTTACATCACATATCCATCATCAACATCATCATCGTCAACCGAAAGACATCCACTACTGGTCCTAGTTCTCTTGTAGGAACTTGAACAAGCCGGCAGTCTTGCGCCATCGCCTAGAGAAACTTTAAACATAGCTGTCGACGTCACCCGAGCTCGCCCGCACCGGGTCAGTGCGGGGGCTGTGCGGGTGTGCGAGGCGTTCCCTCTGATTGCCATCTCGAGCTGTCGCGTACTATACATTGCTAAAGTTATAAATGTCCGATTTAGAAACCCTAGACCTTTTGCCCTTAGTGTATATAAGAACAATACTTCCTTTTACAATCCCGTTGTCCGTATGTGTCGCCTGTACAATGATCTTTTCACAGCTAACCATAATATTGACATTTTTAATAATAATTTGAACATATTTAAAAAACATATTTATCAACATTTTGCATCTTCTCCACTTTAAGTATATTTTTCATAGTTAATTTTCTTGTATTTCTTTTTTCTGTGTTTTTATAAATTGTATCTTATCAGTTAGTTAGTGCATTTATTTATTTAAGAATTGTTGTGTACACATATTAAGGGTTACCGCTTAGATCTTAATCTATTGTTTTTTATTTTTATTTGGACCATTTATAGCTGAAACCTGTTTTGTGTGCCTTTATAATAAAATAGAATAAAATAAAATAAAATAAAATAAAATAAAATAAAATAAAATAAAATAAAATAAAATAAAATAAAATAAAATAAAATAAAATAAAATAAAATAAAATAAAATAAAATAAAATAAAATAAAATAAAATAAAATAAAATAAAATAAAATAAAATAAAATAAATAAAATAAAATAAAATAAAATAAAATAAAATAAAATAAAATAAAATAAAATAAAATAAAATAAAATAAAATAAAATAAAATAAAATAAAATAAAATAAAATAAAATAAAATAAAATAAAATAAAATAAAATAAAATGGTTGATAGGTGCTATCGTCTACATCGGGTCGTATTCCGATCTCGGTGGAGAAGAAAGTGCGCAAGCTGATGGCGCTGTACGAGAGGAACATCACCAGCGTGCTGGCACAGTTCCCCAGCCAACAGATCGCGAGTGTCATCGACCAGTGAGTCTGTTCATTTGTATTAGATAGAAAGAGAAAGCAAACACGGTTAATTTCGCTTCTATTTCGGTTATAAGCTTCGACGACCTCCACCCATCACCGGCTCACTACTGAGGACGGTCTCAGAATGAAAAGGATTTAGACCATAGTCCGCTACGCTGGCCAAGTAGGTACGGATTGTCAGAATTCACACATCTTTGAAAAAATTACAAGGAGCTCTGCAGATTTTCTCACGATGTTTTCCTTCACCGTTAAATCGAGTGATATTTAATTGCTTAAAACGCACATAATTCCAAAAAATTACGGGCGCGTGCTCGGGATCGAACCCCCGACCTCCCGATTAGGAGGCGGACGTTTCATAACCACTAGGCTACAACGGCTTTTCTTAGCCACTAGGCTACAACTAAAACTGCTACTACCGATCTTATTAGTGGGAGGTCCCGGGTTCAATTCCTGGTAGCGGTTTGGAATTTTGTGTAATTTCTAAATTTCTGGTCTGGTCTGGTGGGAGGCTTTGGCCGTGGCTAGTACCACCCTACCGGCAAAGCCGTGCTGCCAAGCGATTTAGCGTTCCAGTATGATGCCGTGTAGAAACCAAAAGGGCATGGGCTTAATAAAAACTGCCATACCACTTCCATCTTAGACTGCATCGTCACTTACCACCAGGTGAGATTGCAGTCAAGGGCTTACTTGTATCTGAATAAAAAAAAACGTGAAACATGCCTATGGGTTAGGTTATCCCGGCTGCCCCTCTAATACTTGAGTGTTAAAGCCAAGATATTATTAATTGGTGTTACTTTTATCTGTCGAGGAAGAAAAAGGAAAGTTAGGATCCAGACAGACTTATTCAGAGAGTATTGGAGAGTTTATTAGTTAGATAAAGTTTATCTCGGAGGTGTGAATCAGGCCCTTAGTTTTATATTTGGTGATCGAATTGTTTCCGTTCCAGTCACGCCGCGTCGTTGGCGAAGCGTTCGGACAGGGATGTGTTCTTCATGAGCACCCAGGCGCTCGTCCTACTCGTGCAGAGATACAGGTATAACATTTTAATTCCTAAAGGGCCGGCGACGCATCGGCGGCTCCTCTGGTGCTGCAAATGTGCATGGGCGGCGGTAATCACTTAACATCAGGTGACCCGCCTGCTCGTTTGCTCGCTATATCTATTTAAAAAAAAAATATAGTCCGTGCAGATAGTTGCCCTGAACTTAACTGCTAGACGCGTCGCAATTGCATTTTTAGCCGTCAGTGGAGTACACCAGCCCGCGCGCTGTGCCGCACCCCGCGCTCGCCATCTGGTTGGATTTGCATTAGTGTGAATGCTACATCTGTACACAATACACGTGCGCGACACGATTGTACCGGCGCGAACTCCCACCCCGGTCTAAGTTCAGGGACGATTATTTGTTTGGCACAAACTATAATGAAAATCACTTAAAAGTAACAGGAAAAGTTGTGAAGTTTTTGTGGCTACTTTAATAAGACTTCGTTTGCAGAAACGGTATCCGCGGCAGAATGAAGGCGGCCGTGCATGATCTGTTGAAGCAATACTATCAAGTCGAGAGCAACTTCCAGCTGGGTAAGTGTCAAAGTCAAAGTCAAAGTCAAATGATTTATTCAAAATAGGTTATAAATTACGCTTATTGATGGTCTGGTATGGTGTTAGATTTGTAAGATATAGTGGTGATAATTATAACACAAACTTAAAACTAAAGCTACGAGGGTTCCAAACGCGCCCAGGTCTGAGAAGAGCCCACAACAAACTCAGCCGGGTATTCTTTTTATTATCACCACTTTACAAAATTATTGAAACTTATTAGAACTATCACAAAGTCGTTAAGCAACTCATTCCCAAGCTTGCTTATCATTTAAATAATCCTTTACATTGTAATAGGATTTTTCAATTAGTTTACGTTTTATGAACACTTTGAACTTGTTGAGAGACATCTCCAATATGTCTTCTGGAAGCTTATTATAAGTAGAAACGTAGTGTTATACGTAGCCTTGTTATTTTAGCCATAATTTTAATTTTGCCGATCCGTTGACCAACGGGACAAATATAGTTATTCCGCCACATACAATTAGCGATGAGGATCGCATAAGGGTATCCAAATTTCGTGAGAAAAAAAGGAACCTGTATACCCGTACCCGTTGCACTTTATTAAGGGACACATTGTACATATATATATATATATATATATATATATATATATATATATATATATTTAAATAAGAATATTAGCCATGTTAAATGACTAATATTCCCCTTTCCTCTCCAACTAAGCGTCAGGCTTGTGCTAGGAGTAGGTACGACAATAGTGCAACGGGCGGGGTTTGAACCGTCAACCTTTCGGTTTTCAGTCCACTCGTTTACCGGTTGAGCTATTGAGGCTCTCTCTTGAGATATTGCAAATAAAACATCTGACTGAAGCTAGAGATCAACGAACGTTGCGTAAGTAGGCCATTCGGAGTCAATGCCACGTTGTACGTGGGGCATTGACCCGAGTTTTGCAGGCTATACATTGAGGGGTTGAATAATACCAAATCACTAAAACTACAAAATGAGGCAAATCCACAGGCAATGGTTATTGGTGTTGGATTGTGTTTAGGTTCAGGTTACACCCTGTATAATATGTAAAGTGAACACCTGTATATTTGGATAGGTTCGTACGACAAGTGCGTGATGGCGTTGCGCGACCGCTACAAGGACGACATGCAAGCCGTCGCCAACATCATATTCTCGCACAACCAAGTCGCCAAGAAGAACTTACTGGTGAGTTGAGTGATCTCCATTAAATTTTTAGCCTTTAAACTATCGTGAGTGATTTCCATTATCCTTAGCCTAATATCCTGATTAAATGCTAATCCTAATCTAAATATATAAAAGGAAAACGTGACTGACTGACTGATCTATCAACGCACAGCTCAAACTACTGGACGGATCGGCCTGAAATTTGGCATGCAGATAGCTATTATGAACTAGGCATCCGCTAAGAAAGGATTTTTGAAAATTCAACTCCTAAGGGGGTGAAATAGGGTTTTGAAATTTTGTAGTCCACGCGGACGAAGTCGCGAGCATAAGCTAGTCTAAATATATAAAAGGAAAACGTGACTGACTGACTGATCTATCAACGCACAGCTCAAACTACTGGACGGATCGGGCTGAAATTTGGCATGCAGATAGCTATTATGACGTAGGCGTCCGCTAAGGAAGGATTTTTGAAAAATCAACCCCAAAGGGGGAGAAACAGGGGTTTTAAAATTTGTGTAGTCCATGCGGACGAAGTCGCGAGCATAAGCTAGTAATATTATAAATGTGGAAGTGTGGATGTTTTTTTTTTTTTAAAGAATATTAGCCATGTTAAATGACTAATATTCCCCTTTCCCCTCCAACTAAGCATAAAGCTTGTGCTAGGAGTAGGTACGACAATAGTGCAACGGGCGGGGTTTGAACCGTCGACCTTTCGGTTTTCAGTCCACTCCTTTACCTGTTGAGCTATTGAGGTTTGGATGTTTGTTACTCAATCACGCAAAAGCTACTGGACGGATTTGGCTGAAATTTGGAATGGAGATAGATTATACCCTGGATTAAAACATAGGCTACTTTTTAAATAATTTTAAGTGTAGGTAAAACCCTATAAAAATTATAAAATATAGGCTATTTTTTGTCCCGGAAATCTAAAGAGTTCCCGCGGGATTTAGAAAAACGTAAATCCACGCGAAGTCGCGGGCATCAGCTAGTCTCTCACCCGGCTATACTCACGTGTTTAGTTAACGTAAGCCCGAACTGGAGTCCTTTTTCAAAGGGAGTCAGTTCCACAAAATTGTCCATTTACTATCTTCTTCTTCTTTTCGAGTCGACGGTCACCTCAAACACGGGCAGCTCGAAAAGTCGCAACCGCGATTGCTCGGTCGGTAGCGTTGTGCAGCTCCTCGTTCGTGCAGGCTGTCGGGCACGCAGGGCACCCAGTCATGTGCGCAATGGTCTGTTTCGGATGACCGCAGATGCACTGCGTATCATGTCTAGAGATAAAGCCCCACCTCGCCAAATCACAGAGCAGAAACGAAGAGGAGTTGGCCTAAGCAACTGTGCACTGTGATTTTCAACTAGGTCCTGACGTCATCACTGTGGGCGGGGCCTTAGTTAGTATGCTGTCTGCGTTCGTCAGGTTCACATATATTGAGACTCGTATTATCGGTGTGTTTTCGCGTTTTTAAGAACAAAAGGATGAAGTGTTGTGTTTTATCGTGTCAAAGTTATTCAGACAGACGTTCTGATGCTATGAATGGTATCACATTTCATTTGTAAGTAATTTTATACGTAATTATTAAAATAGTTCTAGATTATTGACATCTAGTGTGAGATAGCTGAACTATGTAGTGACATCAATATATCGATGTTAGGTCGCTAAGCGAGTAGTTTTGCTTCTAACCCGCAGATGGAAAATTGAGAAGTGGGCGGCGTTCCACAACCCCTCACCCCGCAAAATGTCACTCGATATTTCATAGGGAAATCTTAATACAACATCTCCTCTTTGTTTCTGCTCTATGCGCCAAATCCATCCTAGACCTCCCCACCCCCGCTCTGAGGCGGTTGAGCGACCTCCAGACAGGCCAGCTGAGATTGTATCCTTCGGCTAGTCTCTCCTTCACGCTGGTGTTCGGGTTCGGGGTACCTAGCCGTGACCTCCACAAAGCAAGACGCGTAGTTTCAGCAGTTTCAGCGGACTGCTTGAGAGGCTGCACTGAGTGTAAGAAGCTATTCCTTGAGCGCAACCTAGGACGAGCCGGTTTATGACTGAATAGTGGGTGACGTCTATCCTGTGTCTGCTTTGTTCTTTCTACCGAGCTAGAGACCGCTCGACGCACCTCAGGGTTTTTTACTATTACACTAGCTGATGGCCGCGACTTCGTCCGCGTGGATTTAGATTTTTAAAAATACCATGGGAACTCTTTGATTTACTGGGATAAAAGTAGCCTATGTCACTCTCCAGGTCTTTAAATATACTCATGCAAATATCACGTCAATACGTTGCACCGTTGCGACGTGATTGAAGGACAATCCAACAAACAAACACACTTTCGCATTTAAAGGGTACTAATTTTTTTACATTCGTCGCCAAATGTGTTTTAATAAAGGAATATAACAGGGTATCAAAAACCCACGGTGCTCAAGTAATAACAACATTGCATAGCAGTCATACCTATGTTTTCTGTTTCTACCCTCACACGAGACGTATAATTTTTCTTTGTTATAGGTGACAATGCTAATAGATCACCTGTGGTCAAATGAACCCGGACTAACAGATGAGCTGGCCGCGACACTCAACGAGCTGACGTCGCTGCATCGCGCCGAACACAGCCGAGTGGCTCTTAGAGCAAGACAGGTTAGATATATCTGCTTAAAGTTCTTAAAAAGTCTAGCATTCTCAGTGACAAGATCTGACTAGATCAAGATTTGGAAACAATTAATTTTTAATAATCCGGCTCGAAG
This sequence comes from Maniola hyperantus, assembly GCF_902806685.2. Classification (NCBI taxonomy): domain Eukaryota; kingdom Metazoa; phylum Arthropoda; class Insecta; order Lepidoptera; family Nymphalidae; genus Maniola; species Maniola hyperantus. The sequence goes on along the minus strand of NC_048544.1, from coordinate 1,606,882 downwards.
GACCAATCACATAGTAATAATAATAATAGATCATCTGTGGTCAAATGAACCTGGACTAACAGATGAGCTGGTCGCGACACTCAATGAACTGACGTCGCTGCATCGCGCCGAACACAGCCGAGTGGCTCTTAGAGCAAGACAGGTTAGATATTTTTGCTTAAAGTTCTTAAAAAGTCTAGCATTCTCAGTGACAAGATCTGACTAGATCAAGATTTGGAAACAATTGTAATTTTTAATAATCCGGCTCGAAGGACCAATCACATAATAATAATAATAGATCATCTGTGGTCAAATGAACCTGGACTAACAGATGAGCTGGTCGCGACACTCAATGAACTGACGTCGCTGCATCGCGCCGAACACAGCCGAGTGGCTCTTAGAGCAAGACAGGTTAGACATTTTTGCTTCAAAGTTCTTAAAAAGTCTAGCAGTCTCAGTTACGATATCTGACTAGATCAAGATTTGGAAACAATTGTAATTTTTAATAATCCGGCTCGAAGGACCAATCACATAGTAGTAATAATATGTTCGATACTTGATGATGCCTGCGACTTTCGGTCATCCTCGGCCTTGGCCTATAGGTCTTGGTGCCATTATCTTGTTTATAGATTTTAGATTATTTCTCACTTGGTGTAAAATATCCTATGAGTCTAAAGTAGAGCATAATTTCCAGGTGCTAATAGCGGCCCACCAGCCTGCGTACGAGCTGCGTCACAACCAGATGGAGTCCATCTTCCTGTCGGCCGTCGACATGTACGGGCACGACTTCCACCCGGAGAACCTGCAGAAGCTTATACTGTCAGAAACGTCCATATTTGACATACTGCACGATTTCTTCTACCATACCAATGCAGCGGTAAGTCAAGATTTTTACTAGATTTCCCCAAAATTTTCCTCCTCATGTCTGAAGATCCTCTTTCTTCCTCTTTCAACCACTTTACGTCACTCCCATTTTTCGTTCCATCTTGTTGGGGGTGTTTTAAACTACGCTTAATTTTCTCGCACGTACTCGTAATTTACCCCCAAATTTTTTTTAGTAAATTCCAGGACATTCTGCAGTAGCAGAATAACTAGGGATAAAACCACCACAGTAAATGGGGGCATGTTTAACCCTGGAAATATACAAATAAAACTACATTGACCACAGATATAATAGAGCATAGGATAGCTCGGGCAATACAGAATTTTCCATAAAGAGCCTAGTCTCATATGCTCCTATGCTCTCTTGGTACTTAGTGTAAGCTACAGTTGGTGTCACGTCAAAAGTTCTCCAATCTTGAACTTGCGGAGTGGTTGGATATATTGCTCTATATATCTGGCGTTTCATTAAAAGGCCTCTGACCTTGTACCTGCGCAGTGGGTGTATGGCTAGAGCATATTATGTAACTAGCTTATGCTCGCGACTTCGTCCGCGTGGACTTCACAAATTTCAAACCCCTATTTTACCCCCTTAGGGGTTGAATTTTCAAAAACCCTTTCTTAGCGGATGCCTACGCCATAATAGCTATCTGCATGCCAAATTTCAGCCCGATCCGTCCAGTAGTTTGAGCTGTGCGTTGATAGATCAGTCAGTCAGTCAGTCAGTCAATCAGTCAGTCAGTCAGTCAGTCAGTCACCTTTTCCTTTTATATATTTATATATAGATATAGAATATAGATAGATAACCAGAAGAAGTGAAGTATGACGGTGAGCTCACCCACAGGTCGCAGTCGCGTATCAATGTTTCATTTCCATTTTACCCTCGACTTAAATATTTGTCCTCGCCTTCGGCTCGGGTAGATAAACGTCTCGGATAAAATGGCTAGTTTTATGCCCTTGTAGCACAATCTACTTTTATTTGTTTGTCAACAGGTATGCAACGCGGCACTAGAGGTGTACGTCCGGCGAGCGTACACGTCGTACGACATAACGTGCTTGCAACACCTGGCTCTGTCCGGGGAACTGGGCGTCGTGCATTTCCAGTTCATCCTGCCCACCGGACATCCCAACAGGTCTGTATACCCTACCCAATTCCACGTCCACCGCTGGACATCAGCATTTCCGAGAGCACCATCACACGAGATCTTCCGCCCTTCTTATCCTTCCTCTTGCCTACCAGATCAGACCTAAGTCTAGGTTATGGAACGGCATCAGTTTTCGCTTCCACTTATAATATAGGCATCTTATAGGCAAGCGTGAATAGGCATCTTTTTTACGAGGTGCGCCTCAGTCAGGACACTTAGGCTGCATCATCACTTGTCAGCAGGTCTGATTGCATCCAAGCGCTGGTCCATAAATTAAAGAAGTCAATATAAATACCGGGTCCAGATCCAACCCGGGATATTTTGTTTATTCGCTGTGCCAGAGAGATCTTCAGAGTCTGTATCCATAAATTTTTATCCCAGGATCCCTATCAGCCAGTCAGAAATCGAGCTAGCTTCAGCCCAGGACCAGGAAGGTGTCCCAGCAGAGCTGTCCACCGCCGCCATGAGAAAGTGCCACCACAGGACCGGCGCGTTGGCCGCGTTCGACTCCTTCGAGCAGTTCAAGGAGTATTCCGATGAACTGCTCGACTTGGTCCATGATTTTGCCAGTTCTGCGACTGTGAGGCGAGAGGTATATAATTTACGTGTGAAAAATTCTTCACTGACTGATTTATTCTTTATCATAGTTTAAATTTATAAAAGGAAAAGGTGACTGACTGACTGATCTATCAACGCACAGCTAAAACTACTGTACGGATCGGGCTGAAATTTGGCATGCAAAGCTATTATGACGTAGACATCCGCTAAGAAAGGATTTTTGCAACGGGTGGGGTTTGAACCAGCGACCTTTCAGATTTCAGTCCGCACCTTTAACCGTTGAGCTATTGAGGCTCTATTCTAATTATTCTTTCTTTCCTCTTCTTTCCTGAAATGAGTTTAGCTGGGAGGGGGGAGGGGTGGGGGGGCTAAAGCAATGCAGTAACTGAGCGTGGCAATATAATGTTTGAAAGAGTAGCCTTTTTCGTTTTTTCTGCAGGACCTGCAAGCGCTGCAGGACGGCAGCGAGAACCGCGACAGCACGAGCATCAACGTCGGCCATGATCTCAAACCCAATATCGAGGATGAAGTGGTAAGTCGCGTTTGTGGAGATTAATTCTACGATATACGAATAACCTGGCTTAAGAACCTTCGCCAGTAGTTTAACATGAGTTTAGGGCAGCGGTAAACAAGATCCAGTTAGCCTTAACGATTGCCAACCTCCGGTAGGAGATGGCACTAGAAGAAGAAGAATTCTACGATATTAGGGGTTCAATTAAGATATGACAGCTACAGTATAACGGCGGTTACGCACTCATCCGATCCGAGTCCGTGAAAATACGTTCCTTTTTGTTTTGAATGGGAGCTTATGACATGTAGATGTAATCACTGGTATTCTCACGAAAGTTGGATAGAACTCGGATGACGGAAGTGCAGTGCGTAATCGCCTCAGAACAAGGACTATTAGAAGTAGCCCTATTGTGACACTTACTGTTAGAGCGAGATAGCTAAATGCATTTAAGCTCTTATTAGAACGTGACAAAATGATTATTTTCTGTCCTTATCACCGTGGCCACTTTTTTTGTTTGTCAAGATGCTAAGCTAGCAGACAGACAGACACGCTTTCGCATTTATAATAATGTATAATTATAATACACACACACACAAGCATACACACACACTGTTGTAATTTTATTATTGTATATACCTACATTTATTCTAAATCTATTCTGTTAAAAATAGTTTTAATTATAATTTTAAGTAGGTAATCTCTTTTGGCCTTCTGTTATAACTAGATTTAAATTTAAATAATAATTATGTATTCACGCTGTTGATTACTTTCAAATAAACAAAATAAAATAAAATAAAATAAAATAAAATAAAATAAAATAAAATAAAATAAAATAAAATAAAATAAAATAAAATAAAATAAAATAAAATAAAATAAAATAAAATAAAATAAAATAAAATAAAATAAAATAAAATAAAATAAAATAAAATAAAATAAAATAAAATAAAATAAAATAAAATAAAATAAAATAAAATAAAATATTAATATGGATTTTGTTGTAGCCATTGGAACCTATCCACATCCTAATGATCGGCATCCGTGACACCGGCGAGAGCGACGACAGCGCCGTGTCGCGTCGCTTCGGACAGTTCTGTCGCGTGCATGCGCGCGAGCTGCACCAGAAGCGCGTGCGACGCATCACCTTCATGCTACTCATCAAGTAAGCCTTTTTTAAATTCCATTACTAATAAGCCCATGACTGCGATCTCATCTGATGATAAGTGATGATACAGTCTAAGATGGTAATAATAATAATGAAGGTGGATCATCACCTAACAAACTCAATCAATAAGAAATATAATTTATTGTTTATTAGGAAACGTTCGACAATGATAACAGCTAATCGAATGACAGAAAGACTCAGAAAACTAGAACGCTATTTTTCTTTCTTAGTTTTTCTAGATGTAGTGAGATTACATATGTATGTATGTATATACTTTATTGCACCACAGAAACACAAATGACAGGTTACAAAAAGAAATCTTAATAAGTAGGTACAAAAAGGTGGTCTTATCGCTAAATAGCGATCTCTTCCAGACAACCTTAACGCTAGGGAAAAAACGAACAAATGGACAATGGGAGGTGGCGTAAAATAAACCTAAATACCAATAGCTAAATAAACTAAACCATATAATAAGAATATAAAATACATATTGTTAATACACTAATACATACAAATAAAGTATAATAGACATACATAAGACTACATAGATATATATACACATATAGATTTAAATAATAAACTATGCCGTTACTGATGATAGCAAAGAGATAGGTAATGATCTTTGACGTCAATTTTAAATTAGTTAAGGGATTCAGCACGATGGATTTGCGAGGGAAGCTCGTTCCATAAACAGATAGCAGTGACCGTGAAGGAATTCTTAAAGTATTTTGTCCGATGTGTAGGTGGCGCTAGAATGAGTTTTCCCGCTGATCGTAAAACTCTATCTGGTCTATATATTATGTTATATATTATGTTCCAACTTCCAATAGATGGAATTGTGGAAGGATCTGAGGGAGGCCTTTGCCCAGACGTGGGACAGCACAGGCTGGTTTAGATTAGATAAGATTAGATGGAAGCGGGCTTAACTTAAAAGAGGTGTGGCAGTTTTAATTAAACTCATGCCCCTAATTATTAGAATCCGTGACATCGGCGAGAGAATTTTTTAAACCTCATCAATACTTGACAGGTTTAAAAATTTGTGTCAATCACAAATCGGTAACAGTCAAAATGATACAGGACTCTAAGAACCTACACCCTAAAAAAACTTGAAGAGACAGGTCGTAATTAAAATTTTCCCTTCTTCCCCAGACGGCAATTCCCCAAATTCTTCACGTACCGAGCTCGCAACGACTTCACGGAAGATACGATCTACCGCCACCTGGAGCCCGCCTCCGCGTTCCAGCTGGAGCTATACCGCATGAGGAGCTACGACCTGGAGGCCCTACCCACCAGCAACCAGAAGATGCATCTGTATCTGGGCAAAGCCAAGGTAATGTAGTAACTTCACGTACCGAGCTCGCAACGACTTCACGGAAGATACGATCTACCGCCACCTGGAGCCCGCCTCCGCGTTCCAGCTGGAGCTGTACCGCATGAGGAGCTACGACCTGGAGGCCCTACCCACCAGCAACCAGAAGATGCATCTGTATCTGGGCAAAGCCAAGGTAATGTAGTAACTTCACGTACCGAGCTCGCAACGACTTCACGGAAGATACGATCTACCGCCGCCTGGAGCCCGCCTCCGCCTTCCAGCTGGAGCTGTACCGCATGAGGAGCTATGACCTGGAGGCCCTACCCACCAGCAACCAGAAGATGCATCTGTATCTGGGCAAAGCCAAGGTATTGTAGTAACTTCACGTACCGAGCTCGCAACGACTTCACGGAAGATACGATCTACCGCCACCTGGAGCCCGCCTCCGCCTTCCAGCTGGAGCTGTACCGCATGAGGAGCTACGACCTGGAGGCCCTACCCACCAGCAACCAGAAGATGCATCTGTATCTGGGCAAAGCCAAGGTAATGTAGTAACTTCACGTACCGAGCTCGCAACGACTTCACGGAGGATACGATCTACCGCCGCCTGGAGCCCGCCTCCGCCTTCCAGCTGGAGCATATTGAGATGGAGTATGCTTGTCGGTTTGTCCTTCAATCACATCGTAACGGATTGACGTGATTTTTGTGTGGGTATAATTAAAGACCTGCAGAGTGAAATAGGCTACGAATAGGCTATAAAGAGAATAAGAGAGTAAAAGTGGAGGAAGGGTTTATCCCGGAAAATCAAGGAGTTGCCACTTTCCACGGGATTTTTAAAAACCCAAATATACGCGGACGAAGTAGTAGGCGTCAGCTAGTCGTGAAATGTTTCTCTGAATATAATTGGGTATTTGACTCCAATTTTTTTATTACTTTATTATAAACTAGTAAACGTCAACTGAAAAAACTAATTAAATCGATCAAATAATAAGAGTTATAAGCATTTAAACATTTCTGATTAGACAGAGATAGCGAAATAGCATTTTGACGTCACACCTTACTAATGCCATAGTAGCTTCGTGCGGTTTCATACAAATTTTCGTTTTGCGAAAAAGTGATAGAAGACCCTCCCACTCCAAAATTAAAATGCCTGTAACTTTGTAAATCTTTGTTGGATTTTAATATTTTTTCAGCGTACCTACGTCATTATTTTTATCCTAGTTTATAATAAAATAATAATATTTATCAAATTCTAAAGTAGGAAAATACCCAATTTTGTTGGCAGGTCAAGAAAGGCCAGGAAGTGACGGACTATCGCTTCTTCATCCGCTCCATCATCAGGCATCAGGACCTCATCACCAAGGAAGCGTCCTTCGAGTATCTGCAGAATGAAGGTGAAAGGTAAGTTATATACGTTTGAAGAAGATTTTTCTTTGGAATATTGTAGCAGAGTGAACTAAGTGAGGGAACTCTCAGTTTCATTCTGAATCGACGATACAGTGCGACAAGGCAATCTTGGCGCGTGGCGAAAATCGAAACTCAACTCAACAGTGGTGGTGGGAGGCTTCGGCCGTGGCTAGTTACCACTTTACCGGCAAAGCCGTGCCGCCAAGCGATTTAGCGTTCCGGTACGATGCCGTGTAGAAACCAAAGGGGTATGGGCTTAATACAAACTGCCATACCCCTTCCAGGTTAGCCCGCTATCATCTTAGACTGCATCATCACTTACCATCAGGTAAGGTTGCAGTCAAGGGCTGACTTGTATCTGAATAAAAAAAAAATAAAAAAAAATAAAAAAAAAAAAATAAAAAAAAAAAAAAACAGTCAGTCAGTCAGTCAGCTTTTCCTTTTATATATTTAGATAATTGTTGTTGGTTTCAGAGTGTTGCTGGAAGCGATGGACGAGCTGGAAGTGGCATATTCCCACCAGCTGGCAAAGAGGACGGATTGCAATCACATCTTCCTCAACTTCGGGCCTACGGTCATTATGGACACCGCTAAGGTACGCATGAATACGTAGTATACGTACTACACAGGCAGTGGCGTGCACAGAAGTTCAAGCCAGGGTATGCATTTAGGTATGAACTTATTTTAGAATAGAATAGAATAGAATAGAATAATGTTTATTCGAGGTATATAGGTGGTACATGGTGTAGGCAATATCGTCCTGTACAGCAGTGCAACACCTCGAACAGGTAGGCCACTCAGCTTGTGTTGAGACGTCGGGCCCCTCAGACACAAACCTCTAGAGCAAATATCTGAGGTACCAGACGCCCCAACGCTGATTTTCAGTGACCGCCTTTTAATTATTACCTATAAACGTCAGTGGCATAGAATATATAAAGTTGGCGAGTAAATGGAATTTTACGTCAGGTTATAATGAAAAATAAGCATTGATTTATTACAATGAGGGTAAGCAGTGCGTTTATGCTTCTATGAGCTGCACGCCACTGTACACAGGGGTTGTTTTGTAATCTCTACATAGTATAAAAGATAAAGTTGAAAACTAAAACTCGGCTACGATCAATTTAATAAACGCTGGAATATTAAAGTCGGTCGGCCGGTTGGTCAGTCAGTCACCTTTTCCTTTTATATATTTGAATAACCAGACTGACATCACATAAAAGTTGTATGTAAATTTATTTGTCTCAGATCGAGGAATCCGTACTGGGTATGGTGATGCGCTACGGGCCACGGCTGTGGAAACTGAGAGTGTTGCAAGCCGAGATCCGATTCACACTACGGATAGGTGAGTAATCATTGTATACATATATATATATATATATATATATATATATAATATATATATAAAGAATATTAGCCATGTTAAATGACTAATATTCCCCTATCCTCTCCAACTAAGCGTCAAGCTTGTGCTAGGAGTAGGTACGACAATAGTGCAACGGGCAGGGTTTGAACCGTCAACCATTCGATTTTCAGTCCACTCCTTTACCCGTTGAGCTATTGAGGCTCTAATAATCTAGGCTAAATATTGAATCTATCTATATATATATAAAAGGAAAAGGTGACTGACTGACTGACTGACTGAATGACTGACTGACTGACTGACTGACTGACTGACTGACTGACTGACTGACTGACTGACTGATCTATCAACGCACAGCTCAAACTACTGGACGGATCGGGCTGAAATTTGGCATGCAGATAGCTATTATGACGTAGGCATCCGCTAAGAAAGGATTTTTGAAAATTCAACTCCTAAGGGGGTGAAATAGGGTTTTGAAATTTTGTAGTCCACGCGGACGAAGTCGCGAGCATAAGCTAGTAGAATATAAATATTTGTATTCAAATAAACTTTTACAAATACTTTTGTCTAATGCATCCACCACTGGTTCTGAATGTCTTTTCGAAATTTTATAACAGACCCGTTGCATTGCTCGTTTATTTTGCTAGAATACATGTAACGATCCGCACATGGCCAGTGTGGTAGACTATGGCCAATACCCTTCTCACTCTGAGAGGAGACCCATGCTCTGTAGTGAGCCGGTGATGGGTTGATCACGACATGTAACAATGGTAGTCAATTTTCAAGGTAAGTAAGTATCAATGTAATCGGCCACTACTGGCATGCGAAATTCCGAAATTTCCGCAATAGAATAGAATAGAATGTTTTTTTATTCATGTAAACTTTTAAAAGTGCTTATGAATAGTCAGGTAGTTTTAATTTACCACTGGTTCGGAATGCCGTTCCTACCGAGAAGAACCAGCAAGAAACTCGGCGGTTGCTCTTTTTAATTTTTCAATTTACAATGTTATTATACCGTACTATACAAGCCATTGCAGCCCCGTGCATTGCTGGAGCGAGTCAAATCCAAGCTCTTGTGTTTGAGTGTTAGTTTGAATATAATTTATAGTATCTAGTCTCATTTCTAAGGCATTCCGAACCAGTGGTAGTTGCGTTTATTGTAGGGAAAAGTTTAATTGTATAAAAAAAGATTTTGATTTTTGATTCCCTCAGGCCCTGGACAACCCACGAAGAATGTCCGGCTGTGTCTGTCCAACGGGTCCGGGTACACCCTGGACGTGTACACTTACGAGGAAGTCATTGACCCAAGGACTGGTGTGGTGAGTACAACAGACGATACAGAGTGTAACCAGAACGCTGGCAAAAACGAAGACAGGTGATAGTACTGATATAATACCAAAAAAATCATATGATTTTGTAAAAGTTTACGATATATTGCAAATAAAACATCTGAGTGACGCTAGAGATCAACGAACGTTGCGTATGCCACTCGCAGTCAATGCCGCGTCGTAGGCGGGGCATTGACCTGAGTTTCACACACACAAAACATTGCGGGTTTTAAAAATACTAAATCACTAAAACTACAAAATGAGGCAAATGGTTATTGGTATTGGATTCTGTTTAGGTAGTTTTTTTTATTTTTATTTTTTTTATTCAGATACAAGTTAGCCCTTGACTGCAATCTCACCTGGTGGTAAGTGATGATACAGTCTAAGATGATAGCGGGCTAACCTGGAAGGGGTATGGCAGTTTTTATTAAACCCATACCCCTTTGGTTTCTACACGGCATCGTACCGGAACGCTAAATCGCTTGGCGGCACGGCTTTGCCGGTAGGGTGGTAACTAGCCACGGCCGAAGCCTTCCTCCAGACCAGACCAGAAATTTAGAAATTTTAAAATTCCAAACCGGGATTCCCGGGACCTCCCACTATTAAGACCACAGCGCTCACCACTGCGCCAGGGAGGTCGTCAAAACAATAAAGCTAAGTTTTTGCTAGCGTTCTGGTTATAGCCTGTATAATATTTTGACTAATTTTAAATGCATATTAAAAATTGCGTAACCGGCAGGAATCGAACCTGCATCTTCTGGGGTTCGCGCCCGATGCCTTGACCACTCGGCCACGGTTTCGCTTACTGCCAGTGACGAAATTGGTGATATGTGTGTTCACTCAGTACTGAAGCGACTATTTTGATATGTATTTAAAATTATTTAGTAATTTCCTTGAAGTGTAGGTAAAAACACTATCATAAAAATTATAAAAATTCTGAGTTTTGTTGAAGCGAAGCTACTATCGCACATAATACGCATATAATATTTGTTTGTTCACAGATAATCTTCCAATCGTTCGGGCCGAAACAAGGCCCTATGCACGGGCTGCCCATCTCGACCCCATATGTCACCAAAGACTATCTGCAGCAGAAGAGATTCTTGGTAACAAATTGTTGACATATTTTAATTTAGATACCTAACGGGTACATGCCAAGATTAATTTGATGTTTTTATTTGTCGACATTTCAACCCAATTGCGTGGGTCGTTTGGCTGTGACAGTGAGTTGAACTGAAGAGTGTTTGGCTCAATTTAAACATATAAAAGGTAATTGACTGACTGATCTATCAACGCACAGCTGAAACTACTGGACAGATTGGGCTGAAATTTGGAACGCAGATAGCTATAATGACGTAGGCATCCGCTAAGATTTATTGAAAATTCAACTCCTAAGGGGGTGAAATAGGGGTTTGAAATTTTGTAGTCCACGCGGACGAAGTCGCGAGCATAAGCTAGTTTAAACATATAAAAGGTAACTGACTGACTGACTGACTGACTGATCTATCAACGCACAGCTGAACTACTGGACAGATCGGGCTGAAATTTGGAATGCAGATAGCTATAATGACGTAGGCATCCGCTAAGATTTTTGAAAATTTAACTCCTAAGGGGGTGTAATAGGGGTTTGAAATTTGTGTTGTCCACGCGGACGAAGTCGCGAGCATAAGCTAGTTGAAAATAAAACGTATTTGCAGGCAACGTCGCAAGGTACGACCTACGTGTACGACATCCCGGACATGTTCCGACAAGTCGTCGAGAAGCGATGGCGGGAATGCATCGACGAGGGGTCTGTGGATGGTGAGTGGTCATAAGTGATAACCCCCCTGCTCGTTTGCTCGCCAAAAAGAAGACAAAAAAAAATTTCAGTAAAATAGCACAATCTTTCAATCATAGTAAGTATATGACCGGCGATATGAATGACGACCTCGCACCGGAAGACGCAGCGTTGGAAGACCCCCCACTAGGTGGACGGACGACATCAGACGAGTCGCAGGGAGCCGCTGGATCCAGGCGGCGCAAGACCGTGGCGTGTGGAAGTCCCTACAAGAGACCTATGTCCAGCAGTGGACGTCTATTGGTTGATGATGATGATGAAGTATATGAATTTGTGAAACATTTTCAAGGCGTAGAACCGGATTTGGCAAGTGTCTAGTCTAGTCAAATCTTATGAAAACTGCTTGTATGAAATACACAGATGTGACGTCATGACTTCGCCTTCTTTTCGTGGTATAGTTCTTGCACGAAGGCTCATGCTTGTACTCATGCTTGTAAGTCGTATCAGTATACGTAAGGTACTGGTAAGGTAAGGTAATGTGTGCGTTTGACAGCGCTTGCTCGCTACTGATTGGTCCGACATGCACACACACTTAAGCAATGCCCATGTAAACGACGTTACCACAAGTAAAGCTCAGTAGCTTTCGTGAATTGGGTATTTTCCTACTTTTGAATTTGATAAATATTATTACTTTATTATAAACTAGGATAAAAATAATGACGTACTCTGAAAAAAATATTAAGATCCAACAAAGATTTACAAAGTTACAGGTATTTTAATTTTGGAGTGGGAGGGTCTTCTATCCCTTTCTCGCAAAACGAAAATTTGTATGAAACCGCACGAAGCTACTATGGCATTAGTACGGTGTGACGTCAAAATTCTATATCGCTATCTCTGTCTAATCAGAAATATTTAAATGCTTATAACTTTTTTGTTATTTGATCGATTTAATTAGTGTTTTCAGTTTACGTCATTATTTTTATCCGAGTTTATAATAAAGTAATAACAAAATTTGAGTCATATATACTCAATTGCAAGAACTTTACTTTTTTAGTATAATCGATAATTTAAAATGGTTAGCAAACTTAAAACTAACAGAGAACGTGGGTTTTAAACATAGGTCAGTGCTTTTTTTTTTTTTAAAAAGAAAATTAGCTATGTTAAATGACTAATATTCCCCTTTCCTCTCCAGCTAAGCGTCAGGCTTGTGCTAGGAGTAGGTACGACAATAGTGCAACGGGCGGGGTTTGAACCGTCGACCATTCGGTTTTCAGTCCACTCCTTTACCGGTTGTGCTATTGAGGCTGAGTGTTTTTTTTTTTTTTTTTTTTATTTTTTTTTTTTGCAATTAACAGCGATATTAATTTTACATAATAACAGACTGAAAATAAGGCCAATTAGGATTACAATTTTTTACAGATTACTTAAATAGATATTAAATATAAATTTATAACAGTACGTTTGATAATTTAAACAAGCTTTACAATAATATAATAATATGAAAATATAAAAGTCAATTAACTAGTAAAAATACCTAGTAGGATATTAATGTTAAACACGGAATGTTTGTATGACACCAGGTCCACCGCCAGACAACGTGATGAGCTCGGTGGAACTCGTGGTGGAGTCCGACGGCGAGAGGAGAGCCGTGGAAGTGACCAGGTTGCCGGGACAGAATACTGTAAGGAATACTGTATCTATATCTAAATATATAAAAGAAAAAGGTGACTGACTGATCTATCAACGCACAGCTCAAACTACTGGACGGATCGGGCTGAAATTTGGCATGCAAATAGCTATTATGACGTAGACATCCGCTTGGAAAGGATTTTTGAAAATTCAACCCCTAAGGGGATAAAATAGGTGCTTGAAATTGGTGTAGTCAACGCGGACGAAGTCGCTATGAAAATAAAATAATTTCTGCTGGAAAATATTTCTTATTTTAAAAAAATTGAAAAATATTTGTCGTTTACGCATTGTGATGTCATTATTCGCTTTCTGTACAGCGTGACGTTAATGATTGGTTATGTCAAAATAAATAAAAATCATGTTTTTTTTAAATTATTCTCTTTAATAATGAATTCTAACCCCATAAACTACCACTATAAAAAAACACATCATTTTATTACTACAATTCAAGACCCTATGTTGAGTCCAATAGTTTTTGCGTGTTGCAGCACTTAATTGAATTGTTATTTGTCTCCAGGTGGGCATGGTGGCCTGGCGGTTGACCTTGTTCACACCGGAATGCCCCGAGGGTCGTGACATAGTGTTGATAGCCAACGATCTGACGCATTACATGGGGTCTTTCGGACCCCAAGAAGACTGGGTGTACTACAGAGCCTCACAATATGCGCGCGAGATGACAATACCCAGGGTAAGTGTCAAACTCCTCTAACTTTTCGGAGTTATGTACGTTGACCTTGTTCACACCGGAATGTCCCGAGCGCCGTGACATAGTGTTGATAGCCAACGATCTGACGCACTACATGGGGTCTTTCGGACCCCAGGAAGACTGGGTGTACTACAGAGCCTCACAATATGCGCGCGAGATGAAAATACCCAGGGTAAGTGTCAAACTCCTCTAACTTTTCGGAGTTATGTACGTTGACCTTGTTCACACCGGAATATCCGGAGGGCTGTGACATAGTGCTGATAGCCAACGATCTGACGCACTACATGGGGTCTTTCGGACCCCAGGAAGACTGGGTGTACTACAGAGCCTCACAATATGCGCGCGAGATGAAAATACCCAGAGTAAGTGTCGAAGTCCTCTAACTTTTCGGAGTTATGTACGTTGACCTTGTTCACACCGGAATGTCCGGAGGGCCGTGACATAGTATTGATAGCCAACGATCTGACGCACTACATGGGGTCTTTCGGACCCCAGGTATACCCAGTACACCCAGTACTACAGAACCTCAATATGCGCGCGAGATGAAAATACCCAGGGTAAGTGTCAAGTATCACTCTTGGTAGTCCAACGTTATTCACAGATAGCCACGTATTTCGCCTTGGTCGTCGTGTCAACTGAAAGACACACATCCACAGCTGGACGGATGTCTCTTGCAAATTAGCATTAGCACCTTTATTATAAATGCGAAAGTGTGTTTGTTTGTTGGTTTGTCCTTCAATCACGTCGCAACGGCTCAACGGATTGACGTAATTTTTTGCATGTAATCATGCAAAAAATTTGCATGTATATAGATAAGAGGCCCGGAGAGTGACATAGGCTACTTTTTGTCCCGGAAAATCAAAGAGTTCCCACGGAATTTTTAAAAACCTAATTCCACGCGGACGAAGTCGCGGGCATCAGCTAGTATTTCCATAAAATACGTGTCAGCTTGAATTCGTCTGACTACTTAGTGGGGGTCTTCTAGCGGTGCGTTTTTCCGGAGCGGGTTCGCTATTGAGCACCTTGGGACCCCAACGTCTATCGAGTCTCAGGCTGAGACCTATAGAGTGTACTTTGACTTTTGTTTATACTGAAGACACTGTTAAAAAGAGACCGATTTATGCCAGCTATATTACTCTGTCTCGTTTTAACAGTGTCTTAAGACAGCAGAGTCAAAATGCGCTCTATAGATTTCAGCCTTAGAGCTATGTGTCCCGCACATTGCAACTAGCTAAAAAATCCTAAAAGGCCGGCAACGAATCGGCGGTTCCTCTGGTGCTGCAAATGTTCATGGGCGGCGGTAATCACTTAACATCTGGTGACCCGCCTGTTCGTTTGTTCGCTATCACTATTTTTAAAAAAGCTTTAAAAACTTCGTTAAGTCGGTTACTCAGACACTTCTACGGATTTCTACCTGTCGGATTTGATCGTGTATTTATTCCATTGTTTTAATTTTCGATTTCTCAACAGATATACATAAGCGTGAACTCCGGCGCACGTATCGGCGTCGCGGAGGAAGTGAAGTCGGACTTCAAAGTGGCCTGGCTCGACGCGGAGAGGCCCGAGCGGGGCTTCAAGTACCTGTACCTGAGCCCCGAGGCCTACTCCCGGCTCGGGCCCCTCAACTCCGTCAAGGCGCAGCTGATTGACGACGAGGGCGAGTCCAGATATAGGATCACTGATATTATTGGTGAGTCATCATTCCCACAAAGTCTTGTGTACTTTTTGTGTGTCCTGCACATAGAGCAGAAACAAAGAGGAGATGTTGTATTAAGATTTCCCTATGAAATATCGAGTGACATTTTGCGGGGTGAGGGGTTGTGGAACGCCGCCCACTTCTCAATTTCCCATCTGCGGGTTAGTAGCAAAACTACTCGCTTAGCGACCTAACATCGATATATTGATGTCACTACATAGTTCAGCTATCTCACACTAGATGTCAATAATCTAGAACTATTTTAATAATTACGTATAAAATTACTTACAAATGAAATGTGATACCATTCATAGCATCAGAACGTCTGTCTGAATAACTTTGACACGATAAAACACAACACTTCATCCTTTTGTTCTTAAAAACGCGAAAACACACCGATAATACGAGTCTCAATATATGTGAACCTGACGAACGCAGACAGCATACTAACTAAGGCCCCGCCCACAGTGATGACGTCAGGACCTAGTTGAAAATCACAGTGCACAGTTGCTTAGGCCAACTCCTCTTTGTTTCTGCTCTATGGTCCTGCATGTCTAACATGCGCCCCACGAGAAAATTTTGTCTACACATTTACTCGTCTTATCTCTGTGAATAACAGGAGAAAATGCGTAGACAAATATTTCTCGTGGGGCGCATGTTAGGCCCTCTGGGACCTGGCCTCTTATACAAATTTTGACATTCGTGGTGGTCCTTTTACTCTTTTCCAATTTGCATCCCTTCTTCCACACAATTCATCCAACATTTTTTGCTTTCACAAAAGATTGTACCTACCCTAGTCCAGGCTTCCTTCACAACTTTTCCATTTTGTTGTGGTTAAATAAATAAATCAATAAAACATATTTTTATTCAATTAAACTTTTACAAGTATTTTTGAATCGTCAGCTGCATCTACCACTGGTTCGGAATGCCTTCTTTAACTCTCGTCTCCAATAAATGTTCCTGCCCATTCTTCTTAATTTTTCCATGCAATTCATCACGCGAGAGCATATCGCAAGCGCAAACCGTAAAAATGGAGTACACTTGAGCCAAGAGCTCGATTGATACATTACAAACAAACGGTACAAGTCAATCTTCAGCGTCATCATCATCATCATCATCATCTACCTGTAGACGTCCACTGCTGGGCATAGGTCTCTTGTAGGGACTTCAACACGCCACGGTCTTGCGCCGCCTGAATCCAGCGGCTCCCTGCGACTCGTCTGATGTCGTCCATCCACCTAGCGGGGGGTCTTCCAACACTGCGTCTTCCGGTGCGAGGTCGCCATTCCAGCACCTTGGAACTCCAACGTCTATCGGTCTTACGAATAATGTGCCCTGCCCATTGCCACTTCAGCTTCGCAACCCGTTGAGCTATGTCGGTTACTCTAGTTCTCCTACGGATCTCCTCATTTCTGATTTGATAAGTAGAGAAACTCCAAGCATAGCTCTGTCCATCGCCCTCCAGCATCTCCAGCGTAAGACATTAAAATTTTGTCTTTCCAAAACAGTCAGCACTTTTTGTCTCCAGGCAAAGAAGAGGGCCTCGGTGTGGAATGCCTCCGCGACGCGGGTCTCATCGCGGGGGAGACGGCTCAGGCGTACGAGGACATCGTCACCATCTCCGTGGTCACCTGCAGGGCCATCGGCATCGGCTCCTATGTCGTCAGGTACTGTTTCTAAATTAGCCTGTACTGTCACACGTCTTCAGGCCACGTAACTGCAAACTTATCGAATTCATCACGCCAACGTCGCCTCGGCCTACCACGCTGGCGTTGATGATTCTGGGGAGTCCAGAACGAAGCAGATTTCGCCCATAAGTCATCTGGCATACGGCACACATGACCTGCCCAGTCCCATTTGAGTAGAGCGGCTGCAAGACCACGTCAGCTACTCGCGTTTTGGAACGTATAGCAGAATTCCTTACTGTTTAGGTACTGTTTACTGTGTTTATATTATTGTTGGTAAAAAAAATATCAGTAGAACATTAAACTAAAAGTCTATTGGGTATTTGCTAATTGCCTATATCAAAAATAAATTATTTCTCAGTAATGATAAAATAGAGGGTCTTCCAAAATACGTAAAATCCACGTTCTTTGTTAGTTTTATGTGTGAGATGACTTAACTGACCTAGACTGGTGCGGCGGGGTGATTACGTATCTCGCGACAGGCTTGCGACAGGGTTAAATCTCGCGATCATTGCTGTCAAACGTCCGGCTAGAGACAGACAGCAATAGCGACAAAGCAAAATAAGAAGAAGAAGAGAGACAGCAAATGAACTGTCGCGTTGTTGCTGTCGCTACTGCAATGTTTTACGTGTTTACCCTGCCGATCGCATCGGATTAAATTGGATATTACAAATGAGTTGAAGCTTCGCTTCTCTCGGCCGTCCTCCGACTCCTGAATTTTTTTATCAACTTTTTGTATTTATTTAATTTATTTTATTTTGTAGAGACAAACAGTTACAATTAGAGAAATAGATAGTATATATATAAAAACACTTAAACCAAAGCAGTCTCCAATGAGAAATTAACACTTATAATAAAAATTATGTCCACAACACACGGACATAGTATGCATATGAAAACTAGGCACAGAGTATTTAAAACTAACTAGGTAGGTAAACTAATGGAACACAATTAAATTAAATTAAATTATTTTCCTTCATCAGGCTTGGTCATCGTGTAATTCAAGTGGAGTCCTCGTACATCATCCTCACCGGCTATGCAGCGTTGAACAAAGTGTTGGGTCGAGCGGTGTACGCCAGCAACAACCAACTAGGGGGTATACAGATAATGCACAACAATGGAGTCACGCACGCCGTGGCGCCTACCGACCTGGAGGCCATACGGACCACGGTCAAATGGCTGTCTTACGTGCCCAAGGTCAGTGGTCAAATGACTGTCTTATGGTCCCGGGACAGAGCAATGTTTTTTCTCCTTCTACGTAAGGTGTCTTTTAATTTAAAAAATAAGCGAATATTTTATCTGAGATGTTCTGCATATGGAGCAAATCATTAACGTATACCAAGAACAGAAACGGGCCTAAAACGGATCCCTGTGGTACTCCCATTTTGACCAGAGATTCATCTGATTTGACATGAAGTATGTCTACCTTCTGCAATCTATTGAAAAGATATAAATGAGATATGACTGTATAAGGTCTCGTGCTTTATTTTTGATTCCGTAAAACTAGAATTTACGCAGGAGAATCCGAAGATCAACAAAATCAAATGCTTTGGAGAGATCATAGATCGCCGATCGCATCTTGTGACCTCTCCCATGCCTCGAATATTTATTTATTTATTTTATCATTGTGTACACTGTCCTTACAGGGAGCCCTAATGCGACAGCGCACTCTAAACTATCTTATACTTCCTATACAATTATTACAATATGTTTAATTAAAGAAATTCCGGCATCAATAGCGAATCCTGTAGTAGCCTTTAACGAATCTAAATTGTTTGCTGTGAAGAATATTATTGGTGTTAAAATACGATGACAACTGACAAATCAATAAAAGTGACTTGGAAATTTCTTTTGGAAGTAATGTATTTGTTCTCCCAGGACAAACTGAGCATAGTGCCGATAATGCGGTGCTCGGACCCGGTGGACAGACCCGTGGAGTGGGTGCCGCCGCGCGCCGCGCACGATCCGCGCCTCATGCTTACTGGCGACAACACCAGGGCAGGCTTCTTTGACGTCGGCTCCTTCGACGAGATCATGAAGCCCTGGGCGCAGACTGTGGTCACCGGTACGTAGACTTAGCCCTGGCTTCCAACCCTGAACTGGCGGTCCTTACTTTGTATTGTACGGGAGCGGTGTGCGGGCTCGATCTCCCACCGAGCGGTTGGTTGTGCTCGGTAGCGCCAGCTGGGCCGACGGTTGTATCTTGAAACTTCTATATATAGTCCAGTACCCGTAGTACAAGATTTTACGTCTCACCAAACGAAACCAAATTCGAGAGTCGAAATACTTCCGAGTTACAGTAAAATGGACCTAAACAGCCTTGAATTGAAGTCAAATATTCAATGCCACTGATTTTAATTTCGCAATGTTTCCGCTTGGAGCGCTGGCTGTAGAAGTGTAGACAAACTTGAGCTTTAAAACAAGGCATTTAAGATCCAGTTTACTGTAACGCGGAAGTATTTCGACTCTCGAATTTGGTTTCGTTTGGTGAGACGTAAAATCTTGTACTACGGGTACAGATTACAGAAAACTCGTTAGTGCGAGTACTGTCGGCGGTACATTTGTTCGAGACTACGTCATGAAATGTTATCGATTGAACAGCGCCATCTAGTTGTATTTGTGGCAACCGCCACAGTATCTTTCCTCATAACAGCGGCGGTTTTGGTGAATTTCCCTAAATAGTTGTGTGTTGTCCCCAGGCCGCGCTCGGCTGGGCGGCATCCCGGTGGGCGTGGTGGCGGTGGAGACGCGCACGGTGGAGTTCACGCTGCCCGCCGACCCCGCCAACTGGGACTCGGAGGCCAAGACCGTGCAACAGGCCGGACAGGTATAGTTCGCGACAGGTCGACATGGCAATTGGAGTGGGGACGCTTAGCCCCCCCCCCCCCCCCCCCCCCTCCACGACTCACTTCATACCCCGATTGCCATGTCGACTGGTCGCGTACCTATTATATATTTACTCGTGTACGGGAGCGGTGTGCAGACTCGACCGTACCAAAGGGGAGATCTCCCACCGAGCGGTTGGTTGTGCTCGGTAGCGCCAGCTGGGCCGACGGTTGTATCTTGAAACTTCTATATATAGTCCAGATTGCAGAACACTCTGTTATTGCGAGTACTGTCGGCGGTACATTTGTTCGGGACTACGTCATCGATTGAACAGCGCCATCTAGTTTCTATTGTGGCAACCGCCACATCACTCCCCTCCGAGACGAACGCGTAGTGTGAAGCAGTGAAGAGAGGTGGCGTTGTAGCGTGAAGGCGTGTGAAGGAAGGGCAATGGCTGCTAACCAACCAGAGAAGCGGTAGACCAGGACGCTTGTAGCTGGTGATGGAGTGCAGAGCCATTGTGCCCCGAAGCTGTGCTACATGTTCGGGGTACAATGGCTCTGCACTCCATCACCAGCTACAAGCGTCCTGGTCTACCGCTTCTCTGGTTGGTTAGCAGCCATTGCCCTTCTTTCACACGCCTTCACGCTACAACGCCACCTCTCTTCACTGCTTCACACTACGCGTTCATCTCGGAGGAGAGTGATGTGGCGGCTAGATGTGGAAACTAGATGGCGCTGTTCAATCGATGACATAGTCCCGAACAAATGTACCGCCGACAGTACTCGCAATAACAGAGTGTTCTGCAATCTGGACTATATATAGAAGTTTCAAGATACAACCGTCGGCCCAGCTGGCGCTACCGAGCACAACCAACCGCTCGGTGGGAGATCTCCCCTTTGGTACGGTCGAGTCTGCACACCGCTCCCGTACATTGGTGACCCCGACGTGATCAAGAACGGTCGCACACCTCAACAACCGACGAAAACAAGAATGGTCGCACACTACAACAGCCGACGTCATCGAAGATCAACCGCACACCGCCGAACTCCGCACTGCGCACTCAACGTGATCAAGGGTGATCGCATACACCGCAACACCTTTGGATCACACACCGCAAGCACGACGTCTCCTCCAACTCAAACAAGTCTACAGCAACAGCAATCACATCGAGGCCTGTAAGACGGATGTAGCACAGCTTCGGGGCACAATGGCTCTGCACTCCATCACCAGCTACAAGCGTCCTGGTCTACCGCTTCTCTGGTTGGTTAGCAGCCATTGCCCTTCTTTCACACGCCTTCACGCTACAACGCCACCTCTCTTCACTGCTTCACACTACGCGTTCATCTCGGAGGAGAGTGATGTGGCGGCTAGATGTGGAAACTAGATGGCGCTGTTCAATCGATGACATAGTCCCGAACAAATGTACCGCCGACAGTACTCGCAATAACAGAGTTTTCTGCAATCTGGACTATATATAGAAGTTTCAAGACATAACCGTCGGCCCAGCTGGCGCTACCGAGCACAACCAACCGCTCGGTGGGAGATCTCCCCTTTGGTACGGTCGAGCCTGCACACCGCTCCCGTACACTCGTTATATTGGCACCGATTCTAAGCACAACCTAATTTTAGAGTATTCGCACCCTCTTCTTACTATTGTAATATGAAAAGGACAGAAGCAGTTTGACATTTCTAAATTTAATTTTTAGATGGTAAAACCCGTGATTTTAGCGCGCACTCGCGAACCTACTGTTTAAATTTGTATTGTGCACTAAAATTTAGAGTCTTTAAATGTGAAAGTCATGTTCCGTTCCTTTTTTAGCATTAGTAAAAAGAAAAGGATGCAGACACACTAAATTTAGTTTAGACAGAGACTAGAGAATCGGGGTCATTGCCCCGTTATGTGCATGTGTACATTACTACCACTTTTTTCCATCTTAACTTTCTAATCGTTTAGGTTATCTGAAAACGTAATAAAATTTTAAAATGGACTTTGTATCACCCAGGTGTGGTTCCCTGACTCTGCATACAAGACATCTCAGGCCATCAACGACTTCTCGCGGGAAAATCTGCCCATAATCATATTCGCTAACTGGAGAGGGTTCAGTGGTGGGCAGAAAGGTAAGTTTTCTTACTACTATAACATGACGAATCTTTTACATCTCACCAGCATTGATAGAATTTGAATGTCGAAACAACACTAACGTAAAATGGACTTTAATTGCCTTGTTTTAAATCTCAACTTGTTTGACCATACATCTACAGCTATCTACGCTTCAAGCGGGTGATATAAAATCACTGGTAGTGAATTTTGAACTTTAAATCCAGCACCTTTTGGGTTCATTTTACTCTGACGTGTTTTGACGCTCTATTTTAAACTTCGTCCGCAGACATGTACGAACAGATCCTGAAGTTCGGCGCGGAGATCGTTTGTGCACTGCGGCGCGCCACGGCGCCGGTGCTGGTGTACATCCCGCCCGGCGCCGAGTTGCGCGGCGGCGCGTGGGCCGTCGTGGACCCCAGTGTCAACTCCTTGCGTATGGAGATGTACGCCGACAATGATGCCAGGTGACGACTGAGGCTTTAGGGCCTTAGGATTTAATTGACTATAAAACTACCTGACTATTCATAAGCACTTTTACAAAGTTTACATGAATAAAAAAACATTCTATTCTATTCTATTCTATTTCGAAATTTCAGTGCGATGCGAGTTTACAACTGTGTGATCATCTAGTTTCCAGAATAAACTAGTCATTTTCTGTCCATCTTTAAGGTCCAAACGCATTTTGGAATGACGCTGCGCGGCAATGGTTTTTAAAAATAGAGATAGCGAGCAAATGAGCGGGCGGGTCACCTGATGTTAAGTGATTACCGCCGACCATGAACATTTGCAACACAAGAGGAACCGCCGATGCGTTGCCGGCCTTTTATAAAGTAATAATAATATGTAATATAATTTGTATGAGTTTGTATGGTCATAAAAACTCATATAAAGCATATTTGACGCGCAGCGTCGCTCAAGTGCGTTGACACTTTTAAGCTGTGCATGTTTTTGTAATAAGAAGAGATTTGCAAGATTTTTCAATATTCAATCATGGTACGTCAACATTTCTCCGGCCGTCTGCAAGCAAAGTCACTCTCATAATGATAATAACTTTATCCACGTTCGCAGAGGAGGAGTCCTCGAAGCAGAGGGCATCGTGGAGGTGAAGTACAAACAGAAGGACATCCTCAAGACCATGTACCGGCTCGACCCTGAACTGCTCAGGCTCAGCGCCAGAGCCTCGGGTAAGATATATACCAGAAACATTCGTTCCGCACATTTTTGCTCTTGACTGCGATCTCACCTGCTGGTAAGTGATTATGCAGTTTAAGATGAAAGCGGGCTAACTTGGAAGGGGTATGGCAGTTTTATTATATAACTCATGCGCCTTATCGCGGTGTCGTACTGAAACCACAGTTCACGACAGTTATGGAACTTCTAACAAAACATCGAGGCTTCGACGTTACTGGCAGGCGTCAAATGTTAGTACATTTGACGCAGTTAGCCCTAATATAGCCCTATTTTTCTATGACTTTATGTCAACATAGCCCAATATTTGACATATCGTCGTTTCAGGAGCTCTTTCACCTGCAAAAATGTCTCTTAGCGGATGCCTACGTCATAATAGCTATCTACATGCCACATTTCAGCCCGATTCGTCCAGTAGTTTGAGCTGTGCGTGTCAGTCAGTCGGTCACCTTTTCCTTTATTATATTTAGATTTTCTAAATCTGTAATGTTTTTCTAGAAATCAGGGAGCAAATAAATGACATCTCGAAGAACCTCGACCGTCGCGGCTCCATCGATGATGTGCTAATAAAGACTGAAGCCGGCAAGCAAGGTAAACATTTGCTAATGCGCGTGGCCGCCATTTTAGTGACGTCAGCACTAGACTGAAGTTTCGAGCTGATGGTATATTTTTATTTCGGCTGACGTCAAAATGACTTTCGATTTCGATGTTAATGAGATGCGCAATAGCAATTTGCGGGACTCTAAAATCTCCCGCCTATAATGCTGAAGTATAGCTTAATCCAATCAGAATGTAAACTTCTCTTGTAAATTGACATTGTGGCTAATTCTCTTGTATCTTGTAATCTCTAAACTAAACTAAAGTGGCACGTTTAAATCTATTGCTATCCCTTTCATAATATTGCTTGCGGAAAAGGATAGCACTAGTTTTAGACCCGTTAATTTAGTTTAGAGATTGTGTACAAGAGAATCGGCTCCATTGACATACGATCAAGTTTGCATGCTCGAACCTTACAAAATTAGATGATATTATTGTTCAATACATAATATGCTCTAGGCATACATCGGTAAATCACCCACTGCGCAGGTACAAGGTCAGAGGGTTTTAAATGAAACGTCAAATTTGTAGAGCGATATATCACGCATAGCGCAAGTTCAAGGTTGGAGAATTGTCGACGTGAGGCTAGGCTCGGGCACTACTGAAATTTCCATTTATGCACGAGAGCATAAGAAGCAGTTTTAGTCCGCTTACATCCAGCATAAAGAAGAACTTTACGAGCATGAGAAGTAAAAAAACTGTTTTGGGTAATTTTTTCCATTTTCCTTTGTAGCCGAGACCCGTGTTCGCGAGTTGGACGCGGAACTAACGGCCTCCGAGAAAACAATGAAAGCGCGAGAGAAGGAACTTGCGCCCATTTACCACGAGGTATGCTGTTATTATATTTGCTGACACGCCTATGAATTTATAGCCATATTACTACAAGTTAATGATAAATTGAAAGAAAATGTTTATTTTTTTGCACGATAAAGCAAATACAATAAAACTTAAAGCTAGCCTTATCTAATTACTATATAAATCATGACCGCGTGGAATGGTGCCAAGAATACTGGCTGCATTTCCGCGCTGGACAGCCAGGCTGATCCGTTGCGCAAAAAATGAGCCAGCCCTTCTGTCACCAGTTGAGGCTATTAATCGCGGTGAAATGTCTCGTAAAAAATTTTTAGCACTAAGACTCCATGGCCCCAGGGTCTCCACGGCAAACGGCACAAAAATGTAACTCTCTATAAGAGAGGCATACTTGCGCCGCTTGCCGTTTTCAGCTGTTTCTGCTGCGGCTCCCGGTCTTGATGCTGTCTTCCTGATATGACACGGGGCCAATGTGTCAACGCAAGTTGCGTCCCACATTAGCGCCCGTCCCCGTTCCCAGGGAACCAGCGTCAATCCATCAGGTCTCTTGCCATCATCCCGACTAATCCCTGCCGGCTCAATGAGCGCAGGAATATTTATGGTGGCAAGAGCTCTTTTAATTGTATCGTTAAGAGAGCCATGCCTAAACAGCCTACCAGAGCTCCTTTGGCAAGAGAAAAATGTTTATTTTGTAAATTGTGCCACACGTCACTTGTTCACAGTGACAGACAGACAGACAGACACACTTTCGCATTTATAATAATAGTATGGATTATTAGCTCTAAGTTACTTAGTTTAATTAAGCTGTTGGTTTTTGAACTAAAATAAAAATAAAATACTTGTGGTCTATTTGTAACAGATCGCAGTGCAGTTCGCCGAATTACACGACACTGCTGAAAGGATGCTGGAAAAGGGCTGTATATTTGTAAGTATTGAATTGTATATTTGTGAATCACGCTCGAATATGTTGTATTGAAAATAGGAGGGAACCGAACAAGACCTAGTTAGCGTCTGTATTTAATAGTAGATTGTACCACAAGGGTATAAAACGAGCCATTTTATAGCAGATATTTAAGTCGAGGATAACATGGAGTTTATGACCGAGTTATACGCTCTACTTTTCATTTTGATTGCGCGGAAATGAACCGCAATCTATGGGCGAGATCACTCTCGTACTTCGCCTCTTCTGGTCGTTATCCGACTCTAACCAAACATTGATAACTTACCCACTGCGCAGGTATAAGGTCAGAGGCCTTTTAACAAGACGCCAAATATGCAAATATATCATTCACTGCGCAAGTTCAAGGTCAAAGGCGTGACAACAACTGTTGGTTATATGGATAAAGTACCAGGAGAGCATAGGATGTTATAGTCGACGCATTTTAAACGGAATCGTCGAGTTATCTGTCTGATTCGCTCGCACTTACAGGTGGTAGGTAAGTGCGAGCGAAACAGACAGATAACTCGACGATTCAGTTTAAAATGCGTCGACTATAGTAGCTATTTTGAACCATATGCCCTCAGGATATAATTCCCTGGCGGGATTCGCGGCGCCTGCTGTACTGGCGGCTCAAGCGTCTGTTGCGGCAGAACGCGCAGGAGCTGAGGGTGCAAGCCGCCACCGCCACGGGGCCGGAGCAGATGGACCAGCGCGCCGCCGCCGCCACGCTGCGGCGCTGGTTCACGGAGGACAAAGGGGAGACGCAGGTGAGAATTTCGTGACGCCATATTTAACCGAGGCCGAGGAAGAAATGTATAGGTTTGTATGTAAGGTTAACTAACACCTAATAAGTACCCATTTGATTTTTTTAAAGTCTAATCAGTACCCTTATTATAAATGCAAAAATGTTTGTTTAAACTACCGTGAGTGATTTCCATTATAAATACTATCTGTCCCGGCTTACTCACGTGTGTAGTCGACGTTAGCCCGACTAGTTTCGAACCCATCCGGGGTCCTTTTTCAAGGGAGTCCGTCCGCGCACGCGCCGCGGTTTTGACTGCGGGACGCACGTGCCGCTGCCCGTAGAGCCCGTTGTGAGGGTGGCTGGGGTGGGGGAGGAGACAGCTGCCGATCGTCTCCCGACAGTTCCTGCTGTTCTTCATCACTGGAACCGTCACCGAAATCCAGGCACGCGGAGCTAATGGTGTCCCGTCCCACGACTGATGCCCTTGTCTTAGCGTCAAAAAGCGGTTTCCACGCTCCGGACGACGGACTCCCTTGAAAAAGGACCCCGGATGGGTTCGAAACTAGTCGGGCTAACGTCGACTACACACGTGAGTAAGCCGGGACAGATAGTATTTATAATGTTTGTTTGTTGGTTTATCCTTTAATCACGTCGCAACGGTGCAACGGATTAACGTGATTTTTACATGGCTGTAGATAAAGAACTGGAGAGTGACATAGGCTACTTTTTAGCCCGGAAAATCAATGAGTTCCCACGGGATTTTTAAACCCCTGATTCCACGCGAACGAAGTCGCGGGAATCAGCTAGTAATCTATAAATCGTGTAAGGCCGATGATCTTTGTCAGCCCTAGCACAGACTATTTGACTATTTGACTATTTGGGCTGCAAATTGCCAGCACCAGTCTCAGTTTTTATCTAGTGCTTTGGTATAAAAGTGTGGTGCAAAATGTTCACTTTTCATTAAGTCTATAAAAAAATATCTTTCAACATTTTTTTGATTGTATATTTACAGCAATAAGCACTCAAATTGTTTGAGATTATACACAACCTATGTATGTAACAAAATGACTTATACATTTTTATCTTCTCAATATATAAAAATGTGTTGCTGATCGCAAATCTCGAGAACAGCTGAACCGATTTGGCTAATTCTTTTTTATAATATTCCTTGAAGTACGAGGATGGTTCTTACAGAGAGAAAAATTTAAAAAATTTGAATCGACTGCTAGGCGGTACGAAGTTCGCCGGGACAGCTAGTTATTAAAAAAATCTTTAATGGTATAATGGTAATAGTTAAAATCTATAATCAGTAAATAATGAATGGTTCTCCACAGTCCCACCAGTGGGAGCACGACAACGAAGCGGTCTGCAAGTGGCTGGAGGCGCAGGCGGCGGACAACGACTCCGTGCTGGAGAGAAACCTGCGAGCTATCAAACAAGATGCCGTGCTGCAAGCCGTCAACCACTTGGTTATGGTAAGTGTTTCCTGTTTAAATCGCTGTTTAACGACCACATCTGATCCATGCAACACTGATCTCAGAGGGCGCCTCAAGAAGTCCGGCCAATGTCAATGTCAAAATCAGCATTGTTTGTTTTGTTTGCTTGATAGCCGTGATTGCTACCTACATATATGATTCTTTAGTACAGTGCGACAAGGCTATCTTGGCGCGTGGTGAAAATCGGAACCAATGTTGCCGTCAAGTGTCCACTTTGTTCGTGTTTGAATATTCCATGAATATTCTAAGCCTTTGTTCTCCAACAGCGCCCCCCTGTTAATGTCATTCAAGTGCCAAGAGAGCCTTGTCGCACTGTATGAGTGTAAGAAGCGTCATCTAGTGTCAACATCTGGTGGTTAGTCCACAGGTGTGGCGGTCCACAGTGTATAAAAACCTTAATATAAATATTTTTTTCAGGAACTAACACCTTCTCAACGCGCCGAATTCGTCAGAAAACTCACTGCCTTAGAAATGGAACCAGATTTTAACAATTAGTGATAAATAAATAATTAATTAATAGAATTTTTATAACGGAAGTGTTATTATAATCTATCCGCGGAAAGAAGTTAGTATAATACCGCTCTCTCTGTTACGTAGTCCTATACAAATGATAGAGACAAAATCTCAGTGGGTTACTGGGTGCTAACTATTTTGATTCACCAACCAATCACAAACGAAACTATGTTATCTAATTGAATGTCGAATGTTTTTTGAAAAC
Organism: Maniola hyperantus; assembly: GCF_902806685.2. Classification (NCBI taxonomy): domain Eukaryota; kingdom Metazoa; phylum Arthropoda; class Insecta; order Lepidoptera; family Nymphalidae; genus Maniola; species Maniola hyperantus. The sequence goes on along the minus strand of NC_048544.1, from coordinate 1,578,267 downwards.
ATGTTTGTGATTTTTATCCAACATTTATATGGAATTACGTAACAGAGAGAGCGCTATACTATCTTCTTTCCACGGATAGAGTATAGTAATGAAAATGAATATCGTTCGTTGCTGAATAGTGTTCAGAGTCGTTTTTAATTTGCGGTAATTTTTTTACCTTGACTTATTTTTTTTAAATCGCGTACTTCTTTTTTAGAATTTTAAATTCACGCCTAAGGGTGTGTTTCTGTGGCGTGAAACAGTCTCTTATCTTTGGTGAAAAGTTTTGGAATTAATAGGCGAGCCGCTTGTTGCATCTCAAAAAGCCGTGGCCCCTCGGGCAGGGAGCGAAATACCGGTATTTCTTTTGTAGAGTTACCAAAGTACCGTTATGATAACTTTAAAAAGTAACAATAAAGATAACGACGTATCTATTAACGTTATCTAAATACCATTATTTATTAATATGGGTAAAAGTAACAGTACATATTACAGGCATATTACAGGTAATCATACATTTATATTTATCTAACAATGCTGTGTACAAAGTAGCATCTTTGCTTTACGCGCTTTTACCGTTAAGTAACGGTAACAATATAGCGTTAAATTATAATACTGTTACTATTAAACTTACCTTTTTAACGTAACATAACGAAATGTTTTGTATACCCTATCCGCGGAAAGAAGTTATTATAGCACTCTCTCTGTTACATTATCCCATACAAATGATAGAGGAAAAAATCTCAGTGGGTGTTAATCATTTTGAGGCACCAACCAATCACAAACATGTTCGACATTTAATTCGAAAATGATTTCAAATAATATTCACAATTCAATTAGAAAACATAGTTTCGTTGGTGACTCAAAACAGTTAGCGCCCACTGAGAGTTGCCTCTATCATTTGTATGGGATTACGTGACAGAGACAGTGTTATACTAACTTCTTTCCGCAGATATGGTATAGTTTTAACGTAAACAAAATTGTGATGGTAACCGTCCCTGCCCTCGGGTTACTTATATTTTTAATACAATGCAATATTAGTTCTTATGTTAGTTTGTAATTGCGTCTAGTTTGCGAAAATACTCTAGTTAGGAGAATGTACAGTAGTCACTTGCGATGTGATCATGACAAAATAGGTTTGATAAGTAGAAAATATCCTGAAACGCTGCCTATTTTTATGTAAAAGTTACATCAAATAGGTCCGTCCTATTTAATTGTTAAAAAAAATATATATTTATTTACACTAAAATTTTATTTAATATTATTATAATATGTTGCTGAATATCACAAATTATTAATAAATATTTTGTAATTATGTGCAGAAAAAAAATATTTTTACTATACTAAGTCCCTCCGAATTTGTCTGTCTATGCGCACTAATCTCAAGAACTACTACTGTTGGGATTTCCATACGGTTTTCATTAAACTTTAGACACATATTCTGCGAGTGTTTAGATGTAATTTATAGAATTACGAAATCCTAAAAAATACAACCAAAAATAATTCAATCTGGATACTTTGTGCTACCCGTGTGAAGCCGGGCGGGTCTAAATAACTAGGTGTTTAAGGATTTTCTTATTATAAACTACGACCAAAGGCGAACACTGGTTTCTTTAGTTTAATCTACTTTTAATAAATCTGGTTCTAAATCAGAATAATCTAATAGAAATTGTATAATTAAAGGATAAAATTATTATTATTTATTACTTATCAATTATTGTGTTATTATAATTATTATGATATTTTATATAATGGGGGTTTTTATATTTATAACTAATAATTATGTAAGATTGTGTGTGTAGAAGATTAAAATCCGGTTCTTGTGTTAAGGGGGCTCAAGACGGTGCTTGCTTCATACAAACGTAGGAGGGTAATTACTACATTATTTGATACTGTACGCTCAAAACTAAGTATTATATCGATTAATCTTGTCATTATCTAGGTTTATTGATATATGAAACATTGAAAAAATATTGATTTTAAAGTTACGAGCCTCAAAAGATTCCTATTTTAACACTAAATTTATGACAACTTTGGATGTAAATAAATAAGATTAGGGGTATGAAAATTCTAAAGAAATTTAACATTAGACATAGTTTATTTATTCATTAGTTGAAATAACTATACTTTGCAAACATAAACTCCGTAGTTTTTTCTCAAAAATACTTTTCCTAAACCCTTGATTTCAGTGAAAATCATCGTGCCTCTCACCTTTCTTATACAATGTCAAGTGAAAAGCAAACAAGTTCGGTCGAGCTTACTGCGCGATTCTGCTTAGTTAAAACAGTTTCATTCATATGATAGTCGATTCATTTGTTTATTGTTTTAATACAGGAACCGGAAATGACTTGTATGATTGATCCGAATTTGTTTCTATGAAGGTACCTAAATGAAAGAAATACTGATATATAATTTTGTATACAATGTATGTTTTTCAGCTTGTTTGGGTAAAAATGGGTACTATACATATCACATTGCGAAGTAAATTATTACAAAACAAATCGATTTATAATAGGACAATAATATTATAATGCTAATTAGATCGTTTTTAACAATGTATTGTAAAACAGTGCCCTTAGTTGTTGAAAAAATTGCATTTTGTGACGTCAATTTTGACACACTTTCATGCTAGGAAAGTCAATTTTGACTTCCTTTCCTACACACTTCTGGCAAGGAAGTCGAAATATTTACACCCTTTCATGCCAGAACTGTTAATATATTACCCCCTTTCATGCCAGAACTGTTAATATATTACACCCTTTCATGCCAGAACTGTTAATATATTACCCCCTTTCATGCCAGAACTGTTAATATATTACCGACTTTCATGCAAGAACTGTCAATATATTACCCCCTTTCATGCCAGAACTGTTAATATATTACCGACTTTCATGCAAGAACTGTCAATATATTACCCCCTTTCATGCAAGATCTTTCAATATATTACACACTTTCATGCAATGCAAGAACTGTCAATTTTGATGTCACTCCCTGAGTGCGTAACCTCAGTTTCGTTACCTGCATAACGTACAAACGTACACCACCGTACATTCCTTTCCTATTTGTATTTATATTATTTTAAATTGATAAATTAGTTTATGGTTTCGAACGAACTATTGTTTAAGCAACTCAAAATTTCTACAATTTTATATTGATTTTTATTATTTAGTTAAATTTATTAATCGAAAAAAATATAATTTTATGCTAAAACATACACTAAAGTGAATTTATTTAGCTTTATTTACTGAAATTTACTGAAAAATCTAGTCACGTTCTTTAGGAAATTACACAGACCACCGCCTATAGACGCCTAATAGCCGGACACCCCCGATCGCCAAGCTTAGGCAGTTGCTTAGTTTAAAAGTCGGCCCACGCCCGTTCGGTACCCTCAATCCGTAAATTCAAAATTGTCTTGATTACGTGACTTTTGAGCCACCAATCACAACAAAGCATTCTCCCTTGTCCCCCGCCAACTTACGATTTTGTTTTCATGCAAAACTTTGTATAAATGTGTTCTCTTGAGGTTGAATCCTCTGTGGGAAATAACTAGGACTGGTATTGCACATATCGACTGTGAACTAGCGACATGTTCTATCTCATAGTACTATTTCACTTAAAATATTCGTCTACTATCATCTATTTCGTATTCTACAGTGTCATAGTTCAAGACAGTTATCTAGTTTGCAACAAAAATTCTAAAAAGCACGTACGCTATACCCTATCCGCGGAACGAAGTTAGTATAGCGCTCTCTCTGTTACGTAATCCCATACAAATGATAGAGGCAGAAATCTCAGTAGTTTTGAGTCACCAACCATAATATTAAGGGAGTTTCTTTTTTTTTAAATACAAGTTAGCCCTTGACTGTAATCTCACCTGGTGGTAAGTGATGATGCCGTGTAAGATAAAAGCGGGTTATAACCTGGAAGGGGTATGGCAGTTTTTATTAAACCCATGCCCCTCTTTGGTTTCTACATGGCATAGTACCGGAACGCTTGGTCGCTTGGCGGCACGGCTTTGCCGGTAGGGTGCTGACTAGCCACGGTCGCTCCCACCAGACCAGACCACAAATTTAGAAATTATGAAATTCCAAACCCCTGCCAAGAATCGAACCCGGGACCTCCCACTAATAAGACCACAGTGTTTTACCATTGCGCCAGGGAGGTCGTAAATTTTTCATGACTTTATAGGTAGTTACTATACACTACACGAAGAGTAGTTAGTACGGAAAACATAGACCCATTTGTGATTGGTTGGTGCCTCAAAATGGTTAACGCCCACTGACTTGTCTTTGTCATTTGTATGGGATCACGTAACAGAGAGAGCGCTATACTAACTTCTCGCCGCGGATAGAGTTTAGTGATTTACATTCACTTTACTGTATGTTTTGGACCACTAGTCGTGTTTATTGCTCAACATTTGAGCTACCAGTTGTTATAGTCCGTACAAAACGAGAACTCACTCGCCATTTTAATTCTGTCTCAACTGTCATGTCAAAAGTACGGTTCACGTTTGAAATAAGGACTATAATCGTTCTTTTGACATGACGGTTGACACAAAGTTAAAATGGCGCGTTAGAACTTATTTTGTACGCATTATACCAGTTGTTACGTTTGTATAGAGCTAGAGAGGGTTCGGTTTTAGTACTCGTTTTTTGTAAAAAAATAAATGAATAAATAAATATTTAATAATTTTCTTATGTGGTTTTATTTTAAATTTGTTATCTTGAGTAAGTAAAGAACAATGCTTACTAAGTTTATTTCCTTATAAAAAATTTAATACACAACTACTAATAAATAATACACAAAAACAATATTTGTCTAGTATAATTACATTGAATTTTTTTGTTATAATGGTAATTAATGCCTGCTCGTCACTCGCGCGCGAATCACGGCGCGAGACAACAGTATGCCATGCCAATGGATTTGTTTCGCGCTGCGATTCGCATGCGAATAACAGCTGGCAAGAATCTTCACAAATCTTCAGCACTACAAGACCAATCACTATAACTTGTCCCCTGCCGTCATGTTGGCACCATTGCAGTTCACATAATAATAAACCCATAAACCCTAAGTTCTAAGGAATAAAGTGGGAATAAAGCAATCAAGGCAATGGTGCCAACATGACAGCAAGGGACAAGTTATAGTCAACCACTGAACGGTATGTAGATGTAGTTCACTCTAGATCACTCTGGCTAGGCTATGCATTTCAAAGAAGACACGGACAACTATTTGCAACTTGCGTAGGTAGGTACGTACTTATAATAGCAATAAAAAAATCACTCGATTTCACTATTTTTAAGAAAAAAAATTATTTGCAAGAACGTCGGTAGCAAAAAAAATGGAATAAACAATGCTTAAAATTAAATTAAACTGGTTCGAAAATCGATTTGCAAAGATTTCTAATTTACAAACTATAACGTGTAAGGTTTTTTGTCCTCCAGCCATAAAACAAAAGTCCGTATCTGCGTCGGCCTGAGCGTGATCACGTGCTCAGGCTCAGGCTCAGAGCTTTGCTCAGTTTGCTCTTCGTTCATGATTGCTCTGAAAAATAAATTGAATTTAGTTTTTGAAATTAGTTTATTTACTGCTACCTCTCCAGCGCATACTTTGGCTTTCCCAATGTCTCCAAATGATGCCTACGATGTGCCTACGTCATAATAGCTATCTGCATGTCAAATTTCAGCCCGATCCGTCTAGTAGTTTGAGCTGTGCGTTGATCCGTCAGTTACCTTTTTCTTTTATATATTTAGGTTATTACTTACCGTTCGAAGCTCTGATAGCCTAGTGGTTAGGACGTCCGCCTTCTAATCGGAGGTCGGGGGTTCGATCCCGGGCACGCACCTCTAACTTTTCGGATTTATGTGCGTTTTAATTAATTAAATATCACTTGGTTTAACGGTGAAGGAAAACATCGTGAGGAAACCTGCATGCCTGAGAGTTCTCCATAATGTTCTCAAAGGTGTGTGAAAGGCAGACTATGGCCAAAACCCTTCTCACTCTGAGAAGAGACCCGTGCTCGGTAGTGAGCCGGTGATGGGTTGATCATGATGATGATGACTTACCGTTTACTCCTCCGAATCTGTGTGCCCTCTATCTCCTCTTCATATTCATCGTCTTCGTCATCGTCGTCATCATCGTCATCGTCGTCTGGGTAGTCCCGACGTTGGCAACGCTTGCGCTGCGACCATTCCGTTTCTCGCTTCAATAGTGTTTCTGGAAATACCCCTTCAGTCATTTAAATAAGGTGCAGCACGCGGCAGAAAATAATGTACATCGGCCTTTAGAATGACATTTCAGCTTTGTAGAGCATTGTCTCTGTCACTCATACCTTTCTGACATTTTGTCGGTCTCAACGATAGAGACAATGCTCTACAAATCCACTGTCTCCTTCTAAAGGTAGATGTTACATTATTTTCTGCCGCGTAATGGAATCTAAATATATAAAAGGAAAAGGTGACTGACTGACTGACTAACTGGCTAACTGACTGACTGACTGACTGACTGATCTATCAACGCACAGCTCAAACTACTGGACGGATCGGGCTGAAATTTGGCATGCAGGTACAATAGCTATTATGACGTAGGCATCCGCTAAGAAAGGATTTTTGAAAATTCAACCCTTAAGGGGGTGAAATAGGGGTTTGAAATTTGTGTAGTCCACGCGGACGAAGTCGCGAGCATAAGCTAGTAATCGATAAATGGCGTTTTGAAAGTAATGGCCTACATTCTATAAGTACTGATGTCTTTGACTGAAGGTACTTAGGTGGATTTAAGATACTTACCCTTTCTTGGTCCGACATCCTCAGGATCATATTCCCTGCCGCGTTCCTTTCTCAATTCTCCATCTTCTCTATCAGTAATAAAGAACGGCATTCCCACAGTGGATTCCTTCCTCCTATGTCTACTCCTCGAGGTAGTTTCATAACTGTCATCGTTCTTCTTAACCCTTCCGTTTCTTCTGCGTTTTCTAGAACGCTCTGTGAATTCTTCCAAGCTTCTTATATGCGGTTTGAAGGACTTTCTCCGTTTACTTCTGTAGTTTCTGTAGTACATGTCGTATATTGATTTAGTTATCCCGTCGTCTATGTCGTCTTGGTAAATATCTGAAAATAGTAACAGATTTGAAAAACAGGTTCTCTTTCTTTGATTTCATCAACTACATAACATCGCACATCAAAAGTTCAGTCATGTTAATGATTGTTTCGTCAAAATCATCAAAAAAAAATTGTTTTGTTTATTTCAATCCAATGTTAGTGTTTATACAGTTTTGATGCATAAAATTTAAGGGGTGTTAGATTTTATTCACGACTTAGTCGTCTGAATTTCAGGTCGAGTTTAGCTGTCTTATCTGATTTTTCGCTTTCAAAGATATTGTGTTGTGTAGACAAACAAAATAAACACACCAACATAATCAAGAGATACCAACTATAGTCTTCTACTAACTTATTTATACAGGTAGAGTTAGTAGAGAAGTCTTAAAATAATTAGTTTTTACTTTTTACCTGTTTCGTAGTTTTTAAAACTTCTCGTCTTATTACTCCTCTTTTTCGACGATCGCTTCTTAATGTTCGACGAGAAGTCTTCTTCCAAAGACGTAAACTCCTCGCTTTTGCTCAAATCGACGAAAAAGTTCGACGGTTTCATTTTTGCCGTCAAAAAATTTAATTTTGGTGTCTTTTTCGTCGTTATTATGCGTTGTCTGATGTGTTGAGTTGTGTTTTTGTACATTTTTGGCTTCAAAGTGCGATTTACGTGACCAAAAACTGTGTTGTTTATATCTAAATCTGAATTTTTTGTTTTCTGTCCCGCGTCAACAGTTTTAAAAATGTCTTGGTTATATTGAATAGTTTCATTTTGATCTATGAGATTATCGGTGATGTTCGCTGATCGTTTTTTTCTGTTTTCAAATTCGCGGGTAGTTTTGATTTTGGATATTGATTCACCACCGACACGTCTGTCTGAGTGTCTGTACATTTTCTTATGGGTATAGTCTGCTTCGTCTGAGTAATGTGCTGCAAAAGTAAATACGTAAGTATGAGTAGGTACCTAAGTATTAATTTTTACGGAAGTTAAAGTTAAGACACAGTGACGAAGAGACGAAGCGAAGCGATGCGACAACTATAGGCGTTTCATCCATACTAATATTAAAAATGCGAAAGTGTGTCTGTCTGTCTGTCTGCTAGCCTTTCACGGCTCAACCGTTCAAGAATAGAATCCACGTTGATTGCGGAAAAACTGAATCAATGCAATGCAACTGCATAACACATTACTACGATTGATTCGTTGATCTTAAAAAATGCTAGAAGTTATCAAAAATTTTGGTGAACAAACAATAATTTACCGGATTCAATAATGTCCACTGGTTTAGTGACTTTCATTTCATCAGGATAGTCAGGATTGTCTTCGGGAAATATGCCATCGTCACCTCCGGAGTAAACGTATCTGAAAAAAATCGGCCAAGTGCGAGTCAGACTCGCGCACGTATTCGTTTAGGTTAGTCGTTTCAATAGAAAAAGTAGGTAAGCATTTTGGCAGGTAAGTATTAAGGCCTGTTTCAAATTCAAACCATGGGTTTTAGAAAATAAAACTTTTAGTTGTTTTGACGGAATTTTGTTTTTATTGAAGAATTTAGTATTTTCTACCTGGTACTCCAGTCCATCTGCCTGGCATCATCCAGCCATTGGTTGGCAGCGAGCGTTGTTTCCCGGAGCCTCCTTATCTTGAACTGCAAGATCTTGCGCAGGTCCACGGTGATGTGAGACGACTTGCTTAGCTCATCCAGCATCTCGGACTCGCGTTTTTGAAAACCTGAGGGTAGTTGTGAAATTATGGTTGTTTCAATCAATCAGCCTGTTTGCGTCCACTGCTGGACATAGGCCTTCCCTAGAGCGCACACGATCCTCTGCCTTCCTCATCCACCCACTTCCCGCTATCTTCTTAAGGTCGTCAGTCCAGCGGGTTGGAGGTCGTCCCACACTGCGCTTGCCGATACGCGGTCTCTGCTCCAGAACACGTCTGCCCCAGCGGCCATCGGTTCTGCGGCAGACGTGGCCTGCCCACTGCCACTAGCTGCATAGCACGCTGAGCGACTTTGAACGTATGGACAAGGCCAACTGTCAGTGTCCACGTCTCACGTCACGTGGTTGTTTGGATGCTCTACTTCTATTCAAACCAGGCTGGAGAATAGGCTACTTGACAATTTTTTTAAGTTGGTCTTAAATGGTTAATATTTGTCCTATTATATCAAAAAAATTAACACTATATTTTTTTGCGCCCTAAAAACCGTAAAACTTTAATTTAAAAAAATATTTTTCTTAGACAGGTGAAAACACTGTCGGCCATGTTTGGCCGATAGATTATCTGTGCTCTGACGTCATGCATTTGTAAACAACAGTATAACCCTGTGGTTACACTGTTGTTTACAAATGCATGACGTCAGAGCACAGATAATCTATCGGCCAAACATGGCCGACAGTGTTTTCACCTGTCTAAGAAAAATATTTTTTTAAATTAAAGTTTTACGGTTTTTAGGGCGCAAAAAAATATAGTGTTAATTTTTTTGATATAATAGGACAAATATTAACCATTTAAGACCAACTTAAAAAAATTGTCAAGTAGCCTATTGTGATCAGAACTAGCAAGACCGACGATGCCGCGGGCCGCGTAGACAACTACCACGCTGTACCTAATATCATCTTGTTTCATCAGGCAAATAAAAAATTAACTAGATAGACAGGTCGAGATGCCAATCGGGGTATGAGGTGGGGGACGCCCCGCACATCCGCACGCCACCCGCCCTCGCCCGCACCGGATTGAGAGGGCGGGGCGTTCCCTCCCCGATTGGCATCTTAACCTGTCGCGTACTATACGTAATAATCCGGCAAATACCTACTAAGTGTCTGTACCTAATACCTACCTATGACCTATTTACTTTAAGCACCTATATAATACCTAATAAATAGGCATCTTCAAGGCAAGCGCGCTCCATCTTACGCTGCATCATCACTTGCCACCAGCATGCTCTCAGTGTTCAACGATGAATGCTAGCCACCGAGCTCATTTGACATAGGTTCGTTCTACATTGTTGCTTCACTGGGTGACATCAAAATGAATTTTCGTAGACAACCTTCAATGGATTAAAAATAAATGACGAATGAGCTCGGTGGCTGTCATTCATCGACGAACACTGAGTTAGCGAATTGCCCCGCAGGTCTGATTGCAGCCAAGCGCTAGTCTATTTACTAGATAAGTAATTACCATGATTGTTCTCTAAAGTGTTTTCGAGCCTCAAGAGAACTGAGCCTGCCTTCCACGGCTCCAGCGTCAGGACCTGAACGTGGCGCGGCAGGCCGTGGACACGAAGAGCTGAAAACTGAAAGATTGTACAATTGTTTAGTATCGTCATCAACATGACCAACTCTATACTTTTATGTCTTTTTTTTAGTGTACATCATCGTGATCAACCCATCGCCGGCTCACTACAGAGCACGGGTCTCCTCTCAGAGTGAGAAGGGTTGTGGCCATAGTCTACCACGCTGGCCAAGTGCGGATTGGCAGACTTCACACACCTTTGAGAACATTATGGAGAACTCTCAGGCATGCAGGTTTCCTCACGATGTTTTCCTTCACCGTTAAAGCAAGTGATTCTAGTGTACAATAAATCATATTTCATTCATTTATGTATCATCGCCGGTCCACTACTGAGAACGGGTCTCTTAGAACGAGAATGGGTATGGGTGTATGGGCCATAGTTCATCACGTTGGCCATTTTGTTTGTTGATTTACAAAATGATTACTTAAATTGGTATTGTTCGCAAGTCAATTAACAAGCGTAGTAAATGTCGAAATATCTCCGTTTCAGAACTTTTTCTAATCTAGGTAAGTAGGTAAGTGATAAATATAATCAATTTTGGGGTTGTTTAATATACATACGATTAAACTATTCTGACATAGGTTTACTGAGTCGAATAGGTAGGTTTTGACCACCGCCGCCCGGCGAGAAAGAGTCATTGAACCTTTGATTTTTCGGTATTATCGGATTAGCAGACGTTAAACACCTTTGAGAACATTATGGAGAACTCTCAGGCGTGTAGATTTGCTTGGATTGCTGACTAGTGGATGGATCAATGGATGGATTACCCTCTTATTCCTGACATTCTGCCACTTCCTGCGGCTGACCTTCTCGCCGGGGGTCATAAACAGCCACGGCTCGAAGGTCCACTTGCGCGTCATCTGAGACGCCCGCTCCGAAAATGTTTGACCGTCAACTGAAATGTATGTTTGCTAAGTATTAAGGTTCTACCCGGTGGTGCCATAATGCCTGATCATTACAATAAGCTGGGACTATACACAGGGCCATCTTTCACCTATTGGAGGCCCTGGGCACATTAGAATAATTGGGCCCCTATGACCTTGACAGAGTAGTGGATCGAATATAAGTCAGTCTTGACTATAGTTAATCTCTATGGTCCTCTGTTTGAGTGGGCCTTTTTGACCTTTGATTTAATCATAATGTTTTTCGCTAATAAAATATCGGTCGGTCGGTTATAGTTTGGTGATCTGGCTGGGACCAGTGGGCCCCTATCTATCGTGGGCCCTGCGCACGTGCCCAGAGTGCCCAGTGGGAAAGATGGGCCTGACTATACAAGCTCTCTAAAGGTCTTCTGCTCCAAAATCAACCTTACTTAAAAATATTTTTATTTGGATTAAACATTGACAGAGACCGATTAATGTGGCGCTTATTTTTTTTCCAAATAAAAGAGTATACGTTAGTATCATTGACTACATATTACTTCGTATGGACAGGGTTATTGAACAAACAAAATGGCACCGACGCATTGGTGCGTAAATTTTAATTATGCACCAATGCAAGCTCAGTGACGTCTGGATTTCAAACGGGTCGTTCATTAGTATGTAAGTAGTATCTAATTGATCACTTGAAAATAGCAACCGCCGAGTTTCTTGCTGGGTCTTCTCGGTAGGAACGGCATTCCGAACCAGTGGTAAATTAAACTAGTTAATGATTCAAAAGCACTTGTAATAAGTCTACTTGAATAATAATAATAAATTCTATTCTATTCTATTCTAAGAGGTGTCGCTGATTTATTTGGTTTCTAAACCGTAAAAAATTTTGTTCGCTTGACCATATTGTCATTTATATCGATGGTACTCGTAAGTATAAGTTTCTATCAAAGAAATATTATGTACAACGATGTATTCCTATGTCGATGGTTTCTATTTATTTAAAAAGAATTACCGTCCTGTCTGAAGTTGCCGAAGAAGATCCTGTGTTTGCCCTTCACGACCAACCCTACGCCGAATGCCTCTTCGTTTAACGATTCTTCTAAGCCGAAGCCGTCGTCCGTTAGCAGTCTTCTGTGAATCTAGATAAAATAAAGAAGAATTATTTGGCTCAACCATAGTACTTAGCTAGTTATACAGACCTGCTGGTAAGCAATGATACAGCATAAAATGGAGCACGCTCGCCTAGAAGATGCGTAAGTATTTAATATTGAAAAAAATTTGTTGAGTAATTGCCTTTCTCACAAAATGAAAAATTTAACACTGGTGATTTGAAAAGTAACCGTAGAAGGGCTTTTCCCATTGGTTTTTTTTAAAAACGGGAACAAATTACCTAACAACAACTGCTATTTGATTTGACTCTATATGTAGAGTCCCTATAGAGACCTATGTCCAGCTGTGGACGTCTATCGGTTGCGACAACGAATGGCAACATACCATCAGCTCGATCTCCCCCTCGTTGTAAGAGGTGCCTCCCTGAGCCCTGTCCGTGAGCACGCAGAGCTCCACGCTGCTGTTGTGAGACTGCACACAGATGCGTGATGTGACCGGGTAGAAGCACGCTGGTAGACGCTTTTTTTGTTGCTGACCTTTAAAGATAACTTTTACCATTAGAAGACTTATATCTTCTAGACAGGTGTCCACAGAACTATACAACCATGGCCTAGGGGTAAGGATGTAAGTGTGATTTGAGACAAGCTACAACGTGGAAATGCAGCCAGTATTCTTGGCACCATTCCACGTGGGCATGATTTGTATAGTATTAATTACTATACAAATCATTAAGCTAAGATTTGGAAGACCCTTCCAGTATCAGTTTTCCCCTCCAATTACAATATGGGTACCTTCAAGTCAAGAGTGAATAGGCATCTTCTAGATAAGTGCGCTCCATCTTAGGCTGCATCATCACTTGCCACCAGGTCTGATTGCAGCCAAGCGCTAGTTTATAAATTTAAAAAAAATCATGCCCGCGTGAAAAAAAAGGGAATGTCGTCCTTTAAAGTCAACGCAAATAACTGAGAATTCAGAGGTTGAAGTTTTCAAGTGTAGGTCAACCTGCTCAAAAGTTAGTCTTGTCTGCGTTGACCACTGTTCAAGGGAACTAGTAAAACGTTTTTTGTCTGGGCCGATATTTCAATCGCCAAATAAATGTTGTATACAAAAACTGCCAAATGTAGGTACCTTCTAGAATATGTAAGAATTGAAATATCAGTTACCGGTAGGTACCTACATGCAAGAACAAGACAAAATAAAAATTTGTTTAAGTCTTAAAAAGTAGTTGAACGTCAAAAAGGTCTGGCAAGAGGATTTTGGGAGTTCCAACTTTAGACGTCATACTTAAGTATAAGTCAAGCAAATTGCTATTGCGCTGGAACCATGTCTCATTAACATCGAAATGACGGCAATTTGACGTCAGCCGTAATAAAAATATATCATCAGCTCGAAACTTTAGTCTAGTGCTGGCGTCACTAAAATGGCGGCCACACGCATTAGCAATGTGCGGACTTATATCAAACTAGATGATGCCCGCGACTTCGTCCGCGTGGATTTAGGTTTTCAAAAACCCCGTGGGAACTCTTTGATTTCCCGAGATAAAAAGTAGCCTATGTCCTTCCCCGTACCAAATTTCATCAAAATCGGTTGAACGGATAGGCCGTGAAAGGCTAGCAGACAGACAGACAGACACACTTTCGCATTTATAATATTAGTAGGTATGGATAGAGCAATTTGTTTGACCATGTCAATACTAACTGGTAGATTCATTCCAACAAGTCCTCTTCATCATCTGACGAGAGTTGGAGTCAGTGTAGAAGACGCCGTTGTTGCTAATGTTCGTCTTGAATATTGACACTACTTCCTTGCCAAGATCCGTCCTGAAAATAATCCAAATAAATAAAAGGAAATGGCGACTGACTGACTGACTGACTGACTGATCTATCAACGAACAGCTCAAACTACTGGCCGAATCGGGCTGAAACTTGGCATGCAGATAGCTATTACCACCCGCGATTTATTATTAGAAGTAGGCATCTGGCATCCGCTAAGAAAGGATTTTTGAAAATTCTACCCCCAAGGGCGTGAAATAGGGGTTTAAAGTTTGTTGGTTTGTGTAGTCCACGCGAACGAAGTCGCAAGCATAAGCTAGTTGGATTATAATCGTTGAAGGTCGAAGCGGTAATCTCAGGGTTCGATACCGGGTAAACACCTCTAACTTTCAGAATTATGTGTGTTTTACGCAATTAAATATCAATTGCTTTAACGACGATAGAAAATAACCTCGCGTTAACGGTGAGGACTTGCATGCCTGAGAATCCTCCATAATGTTCTCAAAGGTGTGTGAAATCTGCTGCTCCGCACTTGGTCAACATAGTGACTATATGGCCAAATCCTTCTCATCCTGAGAAGAGACACGTGCTCAGTAGTGAGCCAACGATGAGTTGATGATGATTATGATGTGGTATCTATCATACCAGAGCCCTAATTTGCTTCAAGGTTCGGATATGTTAGTCTAGGGTACTATTTATTGCCCCTAGCCAAAGTTACATCAAAGATCATCATCAGATCATTCAAAAGATCAACTGGGCCTGAGCCAAAGAAATATTGAATTACCAAATTGCCAGAAATGTTACTCGGGACTAGACCTGAGCCAAAGAAATATTGAATTCCCAAATTGCCAGAAATGTTACTCGGGACTAGACCTGAGCCAAAGAAATATTGAATTCCCAAATTACCAGAAATGTTACTCGGGACTAGACCTGAGCCAAAGAAATATTGAATTCCCAAATTGCCAGAAATGTTACTCGGGACTAGACCTGAGCCAAAGAAAAATCGAATTCCCAAATTGTCAGAAATGTTACTCGGGACTAGGCCAAAGAAAAATTGAATTACCAAATTGCCAGAAATGTTACTCGGGATCTCGCCTATAAAAGTCCACAGTACACGACATTGTTGCCAAACATCTTTTTCGAAAATTTTCCTCCAAACACCTAGTCCATTGGTTTTCGTTTCTGTAAAGGCAGTGATTAGTTTCCATACCCGATAGGCACAGGTCCGACAATCCACTCGATCTCCACAAACTCCTCGCCGCGGTACAGCCGGATGATTTGTGTTACCCAGTCGCTGAAGCGCTGTCGGATCTCCTTTACTAGCGACCCGCGGATGGTGTGGTATGAAGCCTTTTCAGTCACCTGATTGGAGACAAAACATTTCATCCAAATCGGTTAAACTGTTGGGCCGTAAAAAGCTAGCAGATAGACAGACACACTTTAGCATTTATAATATTAACTATGGATATTTTTTTGATAAATACGTGTGTCGAAGTGTT
This sequence comes from Maniola hyperantus, assembly GCF_902806685.2. NCBI lineage: Eukaryota > Metazoa > Arthropoda > Insecta > Lepidoptera > Nymphalidae > Maniola > Maniola hyperantus. The sequence continues at coordinate 1,562,663 of NC_048544.1, read as the reverse complement.
GAAAAGAAATGTCGAAAAATACGACTGTAGTACGGTTTTTTTCTCTTATTCCAGGTGGACTAATATGCCTCGTAGATGGTAACCAGTACATACCGGCATCGGTCTGTCGCTGTCCGGGCGGAAGCTGTAGGCGCCGGACTGGAAGCTCTGCTGCCTCTGACTGTAGTAGAAGTAGTTCTGCGACACCACGACCCTGGCGCCGTCCACGTGCTGGATAGATTCCAGGAAACCGGACGTCTTATCCACCGACACTTTTATGTACTGGAACATTTTTTTAACAATGAACTAGCCGAAGATAGAGCGTGAAGTTTTATTTGAGGACTAGCTTATGCTCGCGACTTCGTCCGCGTGGACTACATAAATTTCAAACCCCCATTTAACCCACTTACGGGTGGAATTTAGAAAAATCCTTTCTTAGTGGATTTACAAAGAACACACGCTCCAAGTTTCATGTCTCTAGGACCAGCGATTTAGGTTGTGTGTCAAATAATGACTAATTTGGGAGTAGCTCACGTCAAACTCATTATTTTGACTAATTTCTGGACACTTTCAACTACACTAGCGGCACGCTATGATGGCCGGTTTGACACATTACAATAGTGATGTGGAATGTCAATTTATTCTCGAACAAAAAACAATTAAGTTTTGTTTTTGTACCTGATTAAATAGGTTTAATAAAACAAAAATGTATATGTTTATTTAATTTATTTGAACGAACTGAATATTTGAACGAAAATGAATATACATACTTTATATGCACACAAGAAACATATGAATACAAAAGATACCGAAAAAGGTGCCACAAAAGGCCATAATTAATCAGATTCGTCCATACTACTATTTTCACTGTCGTCACTGCTATCATCACATACATTAATAATTATATGTTCGTTTTCTATAATATTATCTATTTTCACATCTCTTTCATAATCTTCCCTTATTAATTTAACAGTTCTATTCACAACCTTTTCCCAGTCTCCTTTAGTCACATGTTCACAAGCTTCTTCTAATAATTTTAGCATTTTTTTTGTGGTAAATGGGGGTTCTGTATTGTGTCTTGCAGCATATCCCTTAATTTGAGCCCACACCAACTCAATCGCATTATACTCACAATGGTAAGGCGGTAACCGTATAACTCTGTGCCCATGTTCTAATGCTATTTCGTCAATGACGTATCGGATCTTGGTTGGTTTGTTTTCTTTTAAAAGACGTACTAATTCCGCTTTTAACATATTCATGTTTGCATCTACGCCATTTTTACGAAGCCATGCGACGATATCAGCTTTCTTTTGGGATTGGGCAGGTGGCTTGTCAATTTGCATCGAGTGGTATGGGGCGTTGTCCATAATTATAATAGATGGTTCAGGGAGGCTACACAACATTGAGGTAAACCATTCAGTAAACTTTTCTCCATTCATGTCTTCATGATAGTCTCCAGTGGTTTTTGACGCAAAAGCCATGAGAGAACCTTCGACAAACCCGTTGATGGTTCCGGCGTGACAAATTATAAGTCGCGATCCTTTTCCTACAGGAACTTTGGAAGTAGATGCTGCTGTGTCATCGTTCCAAGAACGGCCTACAGTATGGTTAGCATTAAGCCATGTTTCATCCAAGAACACAACATTTTGCCAATTTTTGATTTCTTTCACTTGCCGTAAAAAAGTATACCTTGCCATCGCTATATCAAATCTTTCCATCAATATTTTGCGTTTGTTACATTTTTTGTATCGAAATCCAATGGTCTTCAAAATCTTCGTTAAAGAACTTTCCCCACCGAAGAATAATCCAGCTTCCTTCAGTGAATGCACCAACTTTTTTCTTGTTGGATACTCCTTCTGTAAATAGTAGCCGTAAACATGTCTTCGGATAGCATCGGCATCAAAGCTATCGATGCCTACGACTGGTTTTGCTCGTTTTCTCTTTTTTGGTGTGTGAAGTTTATTTTCTTCTGTGCCAGTCTCGCCATATTTTTTTTTAGTTATCCGTCTAACAGTTCGTTGTCCAATATTAAGCGCATCAGCTACGCGTTCAACCACTGACGTTATAGGTAAAATTGGCCCTCCATTTTGAGCTTCACGATCGAAATAGTTACGAAGGCGTATTAGGAACTCACGTGTCTGACTATTTAGAACAGTTCTCTGCGTACGTTCGGTCATATCGACGAAATCCACAACAAAGGGCTTGAACAGAGTCCAAATTAACGAGCAAGGGTCAACAGTAATGCAGTATCAATATTTGAAATCCAAAGCCAGGTCAAAACTATATCACAATCGCATTGCACTGACAGTTTATACTTTTCGAAGCAACGTCAATTCGAAACTGCTTTGTTTTGCATTGAGCATTGACGCGAGTTTGCCGGAGGTAGTAGTTGTGCTAGCCAGCGATCCTATGTGACGATCGTATTAGATTCCATTTTTAAAAATTTATTGATATTTTTTTGCGATTTCAGAGGTTTGTCCACATAGTGAAAATTGTTCATATTCACAAGTACATTCACCCCTTAAATGGTGCAAACTGATTTTTCTACACTTGTATACATTTAAGAAATCAATTTAATAAATAAATTTTGAGTCCTAAACCTAAAACTACATTCGATAAAATTTATGAATCTCTGCACATCACTATCGTCAATAAAGTAATACAATTATTTCCTTCAAAGTCGTTATCAATTAATACGGAACTTCATGAGCGGACAAACGTCAAACCGGCCATCATAGCGTGCCGCTAGTTTAAATATTTTTATATAAGCATATGAAGATGATACTGCTAGGGGCTCAATTTAAATGCCATAAGCCTACTTTGTCGTATTCGTATGGAATTGCGAAACACCAAATTAAATTTGAATTTCGCGGGCAGACCGTGTCTTCCACCTTAAGAAGTCAAGGACGGTCAAAGTGTTCTGCAATTCTATGATCCCATCACTTGGGTACCTAAGGTCACCAAAGTTCTCACCTCGTTAGAGATGTAGGGTATTAACTCTTGTTCCGCTTCTGGATTCTGTTTAGATTTTTTCACGAACTGACCTTCTGCCTGCACAAAGGAAAATAATCATACAATAAAAATACTAAAAAGACACGTGTAGAAAAAAGGTTGTTTTTTGGATCGGACACCTTGGACTCGGTTAGTCTCGGATCTGAAAAATTATTTGCCAAAATATTGATCGCATTGTCACGTTGACCAAATTATGAATGTCGATTTTATATTGTGAAAGTTTATAACAAGCTAAAAATAAAAATGAGGCTATCTAACTTCTGTCTGCGGAGGACCCTCGAGTACTTCAGTCACATCGCAAGAAATCACGCCAGCAAATTTGAAAAAATCATGGTTACTGGGATTTGGGAAGATAGAAGGAAAGAGACTCCGCGGACGTAGCCCGCGACGTTCCAGGTTGCCTCACGATGTTTTCCTTCACAGTTAAAGCGAGTGATGTAATTGTTTAAAACGCACCTAAGTCTAAAAAATTAGAGGTGAGGAGGAAGAATCCTTGACCTCCCGAATAGGAGGTGGACTTCATCACTGCTATCAGTCAGAAAAATCTATTTAAGAAGGTGGTGGGAAGCAGAAAATATGGAAGATGGAACGAGTGCAGTGGCGCGCTCTTGGAAAGATCTATGTGCAGCATTGCTGTAGGCTGATAGATGGATGGATATACCAGCTGATCCCTTATAGGTGCGATGTAGTAGGACGTGAAGCCCAGAGGCGGGATGTTCTCAGCCTCGAAGCAGAGCTCCTGTATCGCCGTGGAGGTCCGACCGGGCAGGTTGATGATCGCTGTGGGCAACGGTACCAGTTGGTACTCCACTTCTTCATCTGTAAATTAATGTTTATTTTAGAGCCTCAATAGCTCAACCGGTAGAGGAGTGGACTGAAAACCGAAAGGTCGACGGTTCAAACCCCGCCCGTTGCACTATTGTCGTACCTACGCCTAGCACAAGCCTGACGCTTAGTTGGAGAGGAAAGGGGAATATTAGTCATTAACATGGCTAATATTCTTTAAAAAAAAAAACTTTAAGGCTTTATCTGTTCATACCTATAAAACTCAAAGTCCTGACTGACTGACTGACTTATAATCTAAGCACAGCCTAAAGCGCTCGCTGGTCCTAGAAATTTGGAGAGTGTGTTCTTTATAAAGAGTACTGAGTAGGTTTTTTGAAATTCTACCCCTAAATGGGTTGAATGGGGGATGGAAGTTTGAATGAAAAACCGTAATTTTTCGATGAAAATTGGTATTTAAGCTTTCTGTTAAATATAAAAAAACGTATTTCACTTTTTGAAAATTCTACTACCTACCAAGGGGGTTAAATAGGGGATGAAAGTTTGTATGAAAGTCCGTCATTTTTCAAGTTAAGTTCATGCAAATGCATGAAAATTTGTATTTGGGTTTTCCGACACAAATAAAGAAATACGTGTTTCAGGATTTTTTTTAAATTCAACCGCACCTCGATTTTCTAAATTCCACCCGAGCAAAGCCGGGGCAGGTCAGCTAGTCTAAGTATGTAACAGTGGGAGAACTGTAAATAGTCATACATCATCATCATCATCATCACGATCAACCCATAGCCATGTGCGGATTGGTAGACTTCACACACTATTGAGAACATTATGGAGAACTCTGAGGCATGCAGGTTTCCTCACGATGTTTTCCTTCACCGTTAAAACAAGTGAAATTTAATTACTTAAAACGCATATAACTCCGAAAAGTTAGAGGTGCCCGGGATCGAACCCCCGACCTTCGATTAGAAGGCGGACGTCCTAACCACTAGGCTAACATCACAGCTTAGGTTAAACGTTTTACAGACTAACCATTGAAGTCTCTGATGGAGTAGTGCAGCGCGAGGGCCGGCAGCCGCACGTGGTAATACGTTTTCACGCTGAGCGGGTTGTACACGAGCAGCAACAGTGATTCCTGACCTTCTGCAAACTGCGCAAACGTACAGAAACGTACAATGACGGTCTCAAGTGGAATAGAAGAGACTACAACATTTTTGGGGATAACCTTAGATGCGAAGCTTCAATGGGGCACCCATATATCAACTCTTGCTAGCAAATTAAGCTCTGCCGCTTACGCTGTTAGAAAGATTCGGCAGTTAACTGACGTGGAAACCGCAAAGATAGTATATTTTGCTTACTTCCATAGTATTATGTCTTATGGAATCTTAATACGGGGTAAAGCGGCAGATATTGGGAGAATTTTTGTATTACAAAAAAGGGCAATTCGCGGAATTTATAACTTAAGACCACGCGATTCCCTTCGAGAGAAATTTAAGGAAATAGATATCCTTACTGTAGCCTCTCAATATATTTATAACAACATAATTTTTGTAAGACAAAATATTCTTAGTTACAAGAAAATTGGTGATCTACACAATAGGCTAACTAGAAACAGAGACAAACTTGCAGCTCCTACCTTCCGCCTCAGGAAAGTCCAAAGTCATTTGTGGGTATTGGTATTACCTTTTATAATAAAATCCCGCAAACTATTTTGGACTTACCTTTGCACAAGTTTAAAAAAACTATTAAAAATATGCTCCTGAAACAAGCATATTACACAATTGAAGATTATCTAAATGATAAAAGAGCGTGGATTTGACCTGCAGCTCGTTCCAGCAACGCACAAGACTGCAAATACTATTTTATACATGGCATAATCTTGTACCTATATCAAATATTTGAAAAGAGCAACCGCCGAGTTTCTTGCTGGTTCTTCTCGGCAGGAAAGGCATTCCGAACCAGTGGTAGATGCATCCGACTATTCGTAAGCACTTGTAAAAGTTTATACGAATAAAAAAGATTTTCATTTCATTTCATTTCATTTCAAAACACGCCAGTTTATTTTGAATGCACTATAAGTACTTACGCGACATTGACTCATATTGAGTTGATGACACACAACAAATTGTTGGTTATTTTTTGGACGCCTGCTTCCACCCCAAGTTGGAGTCAAAATCCTATAAGAATTAAAAATATCAGTGAGAAAGAAGATAGGTTGGTACATGATGTATAGGAAAATAATTCTTTTTCTAAAAGCGCATACTAAGTACATACAACAAGCTACCTGAAGAAGTGATTTAAAAAAACACCTACTTAGTATTCATACTACAATTCAAGCGATAACTAGGTACATGATCTAAGTACTTTTAAATATGACTATTTCATGGATTAAAATATCACACTAATATTATAAAGGCGAAAGTTTGTATGCATGTGTGTGTGTGTATGTTTGTTACTCAATCACGCAAAAGCTACTGGACGGATTTGGCTGTTTGGAATGGAGATAGCTTATACCCTGGATTAAAACATAGGCTACTTTTTATCCCGGAAAATCAAAGAGTTCCCACGGGATTTTGAAAAACGTAAATCCACGCGGACGAAGTCGCGGGCATCAGCTAGTTATAATATAATAATTGATGAATTTGGATATTTATATACGCTGAGAAACTGTGCTCTTGTTCTACTTCTTTCTATTTCTTTTCTAAAAAAGATCTAAACATCATGATGGGATTTTTAGCAGCAATACACGGGGCTGCAATGGCTTGTATAGTACGGTATAATAACATTGTAAATTGAAAAATTAAAAAGAGCAACCGCCGAGTTTCTTGCTGGTTCTTCTCGGTAGGAACGGCACTCCGAACCAGTGGTAAATTAAAACTACCTGACTATTCATAAGCACTTGTAAAAAGTTTACATGAATAAAAAACATTCTATTCTATTCTATTCTAATTACTAAATAATTCTAAAAACTATAGGTACCTATACTAACCTGCTTAATATTTTTTCAATAAACTTCTAGATACTTACCCCAAGAACTGTGACACTTTCTTGGAACAGGCTTCGATAGCTTCAGATATTGTTTTTATAAAATCGTTCGCGACATGCTGTTGACTGGTACCTAAAAAATCAAATTAACCAAAAGTCATGACATGATTTTTCGTCTCATTATAAACATTAACTAAGTACTTCCTAGCCTTGTCTTCCACAGGTCACTTGACGTGGCTTCGAGTTCTTCGAATATGAAGTATGTATCAAAGCAGATGGTTTGCATTTGGACGGCAAGATGACTAGGTAGTCAAGGTAAACAACTGCAGTTTGGATTGGACGCGGTGTAGTTGACACAACTGCCGATAAGTGGCGTGCAGCTCATAGAGGCATAAAAGCACTGCTTACCCAAGAAATAGTTACCCTTGTTGAAATAGCTTAGTGCTCAATGTAAGTATGTATGTATGTATATACTTTATTGCACCACAGAAACACAAATGACAGGTTACAAAAAGAAATCTTAATAAGTAGGTACAAAAAGGTGGTCTTATCGCTAAATAGCGATCTCTTCCAGACAACCTTAACGCTAGGGAAAAAACGAACAAATGGACAATGGGAGGTGGCGTAAAATAAACCTAAATACCAATAGCTAAATAAACTAAACCATATAATAAGAATATAAAATACATATTGTTAATACACTAATACATACAAATAAAGTATAATAGACATACATAACCACATATATAGACATAGTAGATACCTTCCTAACTACTGCTTATCCTGGCTTGGAACCCTGTGCACGCCACTGCTGCCGACTGCAGCGGTCTGCGTGCAGTCACATTATTATGTAGCCGTTCCAAAACTGCACAATGACTAAAATATTGTCAACTGCAATAAAACTGCGTGCCTCAACCACACCACCTGGGTGTCTGGTGCACTTCGACTGTCCGTTGTGCCGGATCCTTCTTTCCACGCACATGCAAACTGTGGAGTCAACTCCCATCGGCGGTGTCATCAAGGGGCGGACCAACAAATTCCTGAAAGGCCGGCAACGCATCGGCAGTTCCTCTGGTGCTGCAAACGTTCATGGGCGGCGGTAATCGCTTAACACCAGGTGACCTGCCTGCTCGATTGCTCACTATTTCTATTTTTTTTTTTAATTTGCTGTATTGCAGTCCATCTAACCCCGAAACACACTTAATTAGGTAAACATGCTAGCCTATGACAAAGGTAAAAGAGTTAGCTTTACCTGTGATAGCATCATGGTGCAACATCAAGCTGACTGCATGCCTCAACAAGTGCAGTTCGTACGAGTCCCCCATACGAGACAGGACTGACAGCTGTTTTACTACCTGCAATATATTGTTTGGTACAAGCAGTAGTTACTAGTTACTAAGGGGCAGCCCATGATATTAAGGGAGATTTTAACTACACATTTTTACCGGCCAATCTCCTCTGTGTCTCCTTCAAGCTACTTGAGACTGGCAAAGTGCATTGTGCTGACATGGCACTGGAAAAAGCCATATATTAAGAGAAGAAGAAGAAGAAGATATTAAGGGAACAATCACTACCCCTATTATAAATGCGAAAGTGTTTATGTTTGTTGGTTTGTCCTTCAATCACGTCGCAACGGAACAAAGGATCGACTTGATTTTTTGCACGTGACTTTTATCCCGGGAAATCAATGTCTGTATGTCTGTCTGTCTGTCAAGAATCATGAAATATGGCAGGTAGGTGGGTCTTATAGCTGGCTTTAGGGGAAAAATCTGAAAACCGTGAATTTAGGGTTAGATCACACAAAAAAATTAAATTGTGGTCATGAACTAATAATTTAGTATTTTCAATATTCGAAGTAAGATAACTATATCAAATGGGGTATCATATGAAAGGGCTTCACCTGTGCATTCTAAAACAGATTTTTATTTATTTTTATGCATCATAGTTTTTGAATTATCGTGCAAAATGACGAAAAAATACGAGTATGTAGTACGGAACCCTCAGTGTGCTAGCCTGACTCGCACTTAACCGGTTTTTTAAATAATTAAAGTTTGATGAAATAATCGCAAAACATCAGAATTCGTAGTATAAAATGCGCGACTCACTAGTCAGTACCCAAATACCTATAATCTTTTTGCAGCATCATTGTCATCTCATCAGCAAGGCCTCTGATCTCATAGAGCCATGAATGTTCAGTAGTGGCACGGTGATGATGATGATGACTTAGCATGGTAAAATATTAAAATAGGTAGTTAGTACCTACCTGTAAGAAGACGTGCGCTCTTTTGACAAAATATTTGAGACTAGGTCTTGAAGTATAGAATCCAGTCCAGTACGTGGTAGCATCGCTCCCGTATGGTAAGTGGTCACTCTAAAAGATTTATACTGTTCATTAAACAATCAATACATAGGTACATACATATATTAAAAACTAGCTGACCCTGCGAACTTCGTTCCGCCTAACAGTCGATTCAAATTTTTTATTTTTTTTTAAAATCCCCACGATTTAGGACTTCAGTACTTTGCAGCATCAGGATTGAGGAGTTAGGATCCGAAGTTCAATGATGTAGCCTATGCTTGGTACCTAAAATAATTTTGCATCATCCGCAGTTCCTGAAACATTATAGTTTAGGAGTGCTGTACCCTACATCATCAGGGTTGAGGAGTTGAGACTTGAAGTCTGAGAATAAAGTCGTTGCTTGGTACCTACAATATGAATTCACTATGAACACTTCCTGAATCTTGATAACTCAGGCGGGCAGTAACCCTGCAGCATCAGGATTAAGGAGTTGAATCCAGAATTTTTTATGTGACCACCACGAAAACTTTTCCCCTTTCTAACAAAAAAAGAATGAATGAAATCGGACTACGCGTTAATGAATTACAACTCAGTATACATTTTAACTTTCATCCCCTCTCCTACGGGAACCATGCTGAATTTCGGGATAAAAAGTATCCTATATTCTTCCTCATAGTATGACCTCAAATCGTACCAAGTTTCATTGGAATCCATTCAGTAGTTTCAGCGTGATGCGCGGCCGTGATACAGACAGACAGACAGACAGAAAGACAGACAGACAGATAGACAGACAGACAGACAAAAATGAAAAAGATTACAGTTTTGTGTGTCGATTATAGAGTGCCCTCGAAAAAAAATTTTCAAAATATCTTCAATGTACAGAATTTGACCTGTTACAGTTTTATTATAAGTATTGATATATTATATTAAAAATACAAAAATGTGTCTGTCTCTCTGCTAGCTTTTCGCGGCTCATTCGTTTAATCGATAAATATACATCCTGTCTACTTTTTATCCAGGAAAATCATAGAGTTTCCACGGGATTAAAAGAAAAATAAATCCCCAACCATATTATATATGCGCAAGTGTGTTTGTTTGTTAATTTATTATAGTTTGTACTTCAAGGACGTTGCAACGGAGCACCGGAGCAACGGATTGACGTGTTTTTTTGCATGTGGGTATAGTTAAAGACCTGGAGAGTGACATAGGTTACTTTTTATCCCGAAAAATTTCTCATGGTATTTTCGAAATCCTGAATCATTAGCCAGTAGGTAATCCATACTAATATTATAAATGCGAAAGTATGTAGCTGTCTTTCTGTCTGCTAGCTTTTCATGGCCCATCAGTTTAACAGATTTTGACGGGTATAGCTGATATTAGAGATACATCCAGCTTACATCCCGGGGGAGGACATTTAAATGCTACTTTTTTACCGTAAAATCACGGGATTTTTAGAAACCTAAATCTCTACATAGTATAAAATAAAGTGGCTTCCCGCGTCTGTATGTATGTATGAACGCGTAGATCTTTTAAACTACGCAACGGATTTTAATGCGGTTTTCACCAATACATAGAGTAATTCCAGAGGAAGGTTTATAGGTATAGTTTAATATTGGTTTGTGTTAATTTGTTGAAATATGACGATATTTGAACAAAATGTCGGAAGAAATCAAGCTTCCGTCGAAAATTAACAAATATTACGCGCAAAAAAACGAGACGGAGGCGGCGGTGGTTGCATTTATAATATTAGTATGGAAGTGACACTACATACATTGCCACCCATACGAAGTCGCTAGTATTACATAAAATAAGTAGCAGCTACCTTTTCAGTGTAGATCGCTTTATCCCGTCTTCCGTACAAGTAAATAGCTTTCAGGTAGCAAGATGGCGTCGAGTAGAATATGTTGATGTCGGACATGTTGGCCGCGTGCGTGTTCACGTGGCTGAACAATTATTAATAAATTAATCTAAATATATAAAAGGAAAAGGTGACTGACTGACTGACTGACTGATCTATCAACGTTGGCCATTGTTGCGGAGTGGCAAGCGCGCTGGACGGACGAGACGAAAGGTGGTGAGCTGCGTCGGTTCTTCCCGGACGTGGCCGGTCGGCTCAGGGCAACCTGGGTCGCACCGGACTATGAGACCTCGCAGATCCTGACAGGCCATGGATGCTTCAACAAGCGCCTGCATGACATGTGCCTCGTGGAGAGTGGTGGTTGCTTGTGCGGACTGGCGGAGGAAGACCTCCACCACGTCTTGTGGGAGTGTGCGCTGTACGAGGACCTCCGGTGCGCCCTGCTGGACGGGATTGTTCGCGAGGAAGAGGGTCCGGTTTACTACCAGGACCTCGTTGCTTCGGCGGTAAACTTTGGCAAGCTACGGGAGTTCGCGCACCACTGGCACAAGAGGCGGAACAGCTCGGACCGTGATCGTGGACCAGTGGGTGTTTGAGGAAGGATCCGGACCGCGGGGCACGCGGGGATCTGCGTGATGTGTACGTCTGCCCCAGAAAGGGGAGAAAGACCAATTAGGGACAAGGAAGTAGATAGGAAAGAATTTGTAGGGAGTCAAGAAGGCGCCCCGGGAAAGAGCCACCGAGCAAGTACCGAACGGGCGCCCTCCCGCGTTTCGGCCCATATAACCGCGAGGTTGGTGGGGCCATGGGAGGTGGTGGGTTGATCTATCAACGCACAGCTCAAACTACTGGACGGATCGGGCTGAAATTTGGCATGCAGATAGCTATTATGACGTAGGCATCCGCTAAGAAAGAGTTTTTGAAAATTGGTTTGAAATTTGTGTAGTCCACGCGGACGAAGTCGCGAGCATAAGCTAGTAGTATATAAAAGGAAAAGGTGACTGACTGACTGATCTATCAACGCACATCTCAAACTATTGGACGGATTGCACTGAAATTTGGCATGCAGATAGCTATTATGACGTAGGCATCCGCTAAGAAGAGATTTTTGAAAATTCAACCCCTAAGGGGGTGAAATAGGGGTTTGAAATTTGTGTAGTCCACGCGGACGAAGTCGCGAGCATAAGCTAATAAGTATATAAAAGGAAAAGGTGACTGACTGACTGATCTATCAACGCACAGCTCAAACTACTGAACGGATCGGGCTGAAATTTGGCATGCAGATAGCTAAATTATGACGTAGGCATTCGCTAAGGTTGATTGACCATATTATATAGCTTGGATTTGGATCAGATATCGGATTAGTGCGTAGGTAAGCATTATCCGAACTCGGTCAGAGTTTTTTATATCTGTATTTCCACGGATTCGGATCGGACGAGTGCGTGATCGCTCTAAAAGTATCGAAAATAGATTACTTCTAAAATGATCCGCCATGTTTTTATCTGCCGTCTTCAGTCAATTTATCGAATAGTCTAAATTAATTTAGTCTATTCAGTAAGCATGACGCTTTCCGGGTGGCTGGTCTATTTGTGATTCTCAGGAATTTGTCTAAATATACTTACTTCCTAGTTCACTTCAGTAACGTTATTAATTGATTAAGTTTTGTTTTAAAAATCTAGATGTAACCAACTAAACTGAAAATTGACTGAAACTTGGCTCTCCCTAATAAACTGTTGAGCAGTTAAGATCAAGACTATCGCACTTTAAAGGTGGGGCTTCGAGCCAAAACTACAGAAGGTTCTAAGATCTTGAGTAGGGATGATTTATGCCAGAACGTGGCGGGCGCCGGCCATGCGGTGCGGTGCGGTGCGGTGCGGTGCGGTGTGGTGCACTGTGGTGGGGTGCGCTGCGCTGCGGTGCAGTGCGGTGCGGCGCGGTACACTGCGGTGCGATGCACTGTGATGCGCTGTGATGCGGTGCGCTGTGGTGCGGTGCGCTGAGGTGCGATGCCCTGCGGTACGCTGTGATGTGTTGCGCTGCGGTGCGGTTTGCTACGGTGCGGTACGCTGCGGTGCGGTGCGCTGCGGTGCGGTGTGCTGGGTACTTGTAGTTTATCGCCGACGATAGTTGGTCGAACTTGTTGCGATTTCCTCGCCTACGGCGATGGCGCCTTAGAATTAACGCCCCCGTAGCATCAGTTTCAAGTTTACGTAACTAATTATTATTAATACATCAATTATCTTACAAAAAGCTTTTGTATACATTTTGAATGAATGACTTTGAAACTTGCTCGCTCTGAAATGATCGCTCTGAAGAAATAAATACAAGGAATTACTTGATAAGTTTGTCGATGTTCATGAACCAGTGCGCCGCGCTCTGGTAGGTGAAGTCTCCGCCCATGGTCACCATGATGTTGTCGTGGTCGTAGTACTTCGCCTGCCGCTCGATTTTAGATATGAAGTCGTTGACCTGGAAGATCATGTATCACATGAAAGATTGTAACGTGATGACCATCTAAGTATATTAGTCATCCATACTTATGGCAAGAATCCTGATCGATTGACGCTGATTCCTTCAAAACGAAGACGGGCAATAACGTGAAACGCAACCTGAGTTGACATATCAGAGAGAAAGTGTTAATAAGGCCAGGAGCCACAGTAGATATATTTGATACTGGAGTGGTGCTACCAACTAAGAGTAAAAAAAAATTTTACATTTTCAAATAGAGCCATACAGCCGCTATAAAGAAAAGTTTTTTCAAAAAAACATTTAGCCAGTGTCACTTGGGATAGTGTACAATTTCTAATGATACCTACCCCAATCATCCAAATCTGTTCAGACATTTCGAAATTATGGTGGAATAAAGCAACTCACATAGGTATATGAACTCTGAAAACATTAAAACGCTCTCTTTTTTTTGAGCAGTCGTATAAGAAGAAAAAACTGACCCGTTTGTCAGCGTTGTAGACCGTGCTGTCTGGGTCGTCGACGATTGGCTCGTCGCTGCACAGGAAGTCGAAGCAGAAGCCGTCCGGCGCGTTGTACAGGTTGAACAGCGTGTGGCTCATGATATCCGACATTTTACCTGCAAAATCAAAATTAATATTTGTCCCATTTTACCTAAAAATAAATTAATTGATAAATTAGCTACTCCGCAGGTTCCAGTTCACAATCCTATTTATTTGACTGCATGCCTACAGCTAAATAAATAAACCGAAAACTTACCAAGGACGTCACTTCCTCTCCACATAAATTCCATTCTGTCCTCTTCTATCATCGCTTCTCTTTCTTTGTGGTCTACTCTTCCTAAAAATGTAATGTTTATGAACTTAAAATGTCCCTAAAATGTATTCTATAATATAAAAATTAATCACTAAATGTGTTGGTCATCGCAAATCTCGAGAACAGCTGAACCGATTCTTTTTTTATAATATTCTTTGAAGTACGAGGATGGTTCTTACGGAGAGAAAAATTTAAAAAATTTGAATCGACTGTTGCGGAACGAAGTTCGCCAGAGCAGCTAGTTTTGAATAAATTATTTGGATTTTGAATTTTGAACACGGTGTCTCATCTTTCTCATCCACTTGCATGCATCTATTGAGCTGGAGCAAAAATACCTATGAAAAGTCCGTCAAAGCCCATCTGAGCCAGCAAGGAGGTGTGCTCCCTCGTATGTCCGTATGTGTCGATCTGCCACGCAGCTTTGGGCTTGCCGCAAGGGCCAAGTGTGTCGTTCAGCTTTCTGTACAAAAAATACTTATATAATTATCGCCTACTACGACTCATTACTGATGACGGATCTCCGCCCAGAATGAGAAGGGATTGGGTTACTCCACCATGCTGGCCAAGTGCGGATTGGCAGACTTCACATACCTTTACGAACATTTGCAGAACTCGCAGGCATACAGGTTTCCTTCACCGTTAAAGCGAGTGATAATTGAATTGATTAAAAGTTAAAAAGCACATTACTTTGAAAAGTTAGAGGTGCGTGCCCGAGGTCGAAACCCCGACCTTTCAAATAGAAGGCCGGCCTCTTACCCACTAGGCTATCACCGCTCTTTATAGTAAAATATATAGGTATCTTCGGACTTTTATGTATGACCAATTCTTTCCTTCATGAATCCCGGAAGCATCTGTTAGGACATAGGAGTGGATAAGATCTTCTCGATATCATTCTACTATTAAATTTTCGCAGCAAATGAACTTCAACATGAACTCTTTGATTTTCCGGAATAAAAGTAGCCTATGTCCTCCCCCGTGATGTAAGCTAACTCTGTACCAAATTTCATCAAAATCTGTTGGGCCATGAAAAGCGAGCATACAGAGAGACAGACAGATAAATAGACAAACAGACACAATTTCACATTTATAACATTGGTATGGATTCATCATCATCATGATCAACCCATCGCCGGCTCACTACAGAGAACGGGTCTCCTCTCAGAGCGAGAAGGGTTTTGGCCATAGTCTACCACGCTGGCCATCTGCGGATTGGTAGACTTCACATACCTTTGAGAACATTATGGAGACCTCTCAGGCATGCAGGTTTCCTCACGATGTTTTCCTTCACCGTTAAAGCAAGTGATATTTTAATTACTTAAAAACGCACATAACTCCGAAAAGTTAGAGGTACGTGCCCGGGATCAACCCCCGACCTCCGATTGGAAGGTGGACGTCCTAACCACTAGGTTACCACAGCTTAGCTAGTATGGATTATTATGGACAATCTCCAAGCGGTAAATGCTCTAATTTGTGCTAGAGTTAGCTAAAATTAGATACCTAACAAGAAAGACAGTAAATCTAAACCTATTCCCTTCCGAGAATTTAAGAATCTCACCGAAGTCCCCAGGTGTAATGGTCCAACAGTTGGAGGTAGTCAGCCGTGGCCTCATCAGCCTGCACCCAGCCGCCGCCAGCGAACTGGATGCGGCCTTCCGCCACCAGGGTCCTGAAGGTGGCTCGCGTTGATGCACGCTGCTCCTTCCACCAGCGCCAGAAGTAAGCTGTCTCTGAGAAGGTGAACCTGAAAGTGCATACTAACACTCAAATTTTAAATTCTTTACTGCGAATATAGGTGAACAGTGCAGTGCAGATGTTAAAAAAATATAAACTTGAAAGAAGGGGTCCGTAGGGATACAAGATCTTTTTAAATTTCTTAATTTGCATGGCGGCCATTTTGCAACTCAATTGCAACTCATTTGCAATTTGTTGTTATAGCGGCAACAGAAATACACTCTCGGTGTTTTTCTCAAATTTCAACTCTCTATCTACTCATGAGAAACAGCCCACAGACAGATATACAAACGAACGGATGAACGGACAGCGAAAGCTTAGTAACAGGGTCTCGTTGACACCCGTCGGGTACGGAACTCTAAAATGAGATGTGAAATTCTAATTATCTATTGAAAACTTACTTTCTTCTTTTGTCATGCAACAGTTCCGAGAGTACGGAGTGATATATAATTTGAACGTTTGCTGTACTGATGGTCATTTTAGCTGCAACAAAACGCATTATACAGGGTGTAACCAGGACGCTAGCAAAAACGAAGACAGGTGATAGTAAAGATGATTACTGGTATGATAGGTACCACAAAAATAACGCGAAAAAAATAAAAAAATCAAATATTTTGTAAAAGTTCACGATATATTGCAAATAAAACATCTGACTGACGCTAGAGGTCAAAGAACGTTGTATAAGTAGGCCACTCGGAGTCAATGACGCGTCGTAGGCGGGGCATTGACCCGAGTTTTGCGTGCTATAGCGCGGTGTAGTCTGAATCGCGCAAACAAAGTTTTCACTATAGATACGTAAAATACGCGACAGAAAGTACTGTAAGTAATAGGTATATCGACATTTAGAAGAGATAGCAGATTTGTAGAGCATTGTCTCCGTCGTTGGGACTGATAAAACGTCATATAGTGACAGAGACAACGTTCAACAAAGCCGAAATGTCATTCTAAAGGCCGATGTACATTACTTTCTGCCGCATACTCTTCCTACCTATGTACAACCTCTAATATACAACGGTTGGACCAGCAGGTCTTCGGACATAACAACAGTCCAAAGAAAGATCTTACTCACTTGTGCAAGTACAATAGAGTTGAAAATATTAGGGAGGTAAAGTAAAATAGCTTACTGCCATAGTAATATTCGTCGAAGGTTTTCACCCAACCAGCGTCCATGTGGGAGTGTGGTATGATATGGACGTTCAGTGCCCCGTCCCTTGTAGGAGGGCATTGCTACAACATGAAATCTTAATGTTATTGACTTAATAGCTAGAATAGGGCGATGGAGAGAGCTATGCTTGGAGTTTCTCTACATGATCAAATCAGAAATGAGGAGATCCGTAGGAGAACTAGAGTAACCGACATAGCTCAACGGGTTGCGAAGCTGAAGTGGCAATAGGCAGGGCACATAGTTCGTAAAACCGATAGAAGTTGGAGTCCCAAGGTGCTGGAATGGCGTTGAAAGACCCCCACTAGGTGGACGGGCGACATCAGACGAGTCGCAGGGAGCCGCTGGATTCAGGCGGCGCAAAACTGTGGCGTGTGGAAGTCTCTACAAGAGACCTATGACCAGTTGTGGACGTCTATCAGTTGATGATGACGATGATGATGAATAGCTAGAAATCGAGAGGTCTAAGGTATTAGTGTGCTAGGACGTCCGCCTCCTAATCGGAGGTCGGGGGTTCGATCCCGGGCACGCACCTCTTATTTCTCAGAGTTATGTATTATGTGCGTTTTGAATAATTAAATGTCACTCGCTTTGACGGTGAAGGAAAACATCGCGAGGAAACCTGCATGCCTGAGAGTTATACATAATGTTCTCAAGGGTGTGTGAATTCTGCCAATCCGCACTTGGCCAGCGTGGTGGACTATGGCCAAACCATTCTCATACCGAGAGGAGACCCGTGCTCTGTATTGAGCCATCTATGGGTTGATCATGGTGATTAGCTTTTATTTGCAACGCTTCGAAGTCCCGACTACCGTTACAATTTAATTTGTATAATGGGGCCGATGCTCTTGTACACAATCTCTAAACTAAACTAAATTAACAAGTCTAAATCTAGTGCTATCCTATTCCGCAAGCAACATTATGAAAGGGATAGCAATAGATTTAGACATCTCATAAAGTTTAGTTTAGAGATTGTGTACAATGGAATTAGCCACAATGAGCTTACAAAAACAATGGCTTACTTTATAACCACATTCAATTTTTGGTTTCGTCGTTAATTCACTTTTCTTAATACCGATAAATAAAATTAAAATTGCATTAACTTGTTTTTGATTGAGCATTTTGTTTTGCACTTTTTGCGTAACGTAACTTTTTTATATCATTTTTAATTGTTTAATTACAATACAATTTTTTTTGCGACACCAATAAGTAACCAAATTAAGAAAAACTTAAGTAGTTATGACAGTTGGTTATTAAAAAACATTTAATTATTCCTATGAACTTCAAAAGGATTTTGTAAACAAAATATTTAAAAAATCTGCTCTTTGGTGAAAAACCAGGCGAGTACTGAAAATCAACGCTACATTACATTGTGAAGCAACTTAGTATAAGGGCGTTTTCATACTGCTCTCACCTTTTTTTATACGTAAGTGCATAGGTACCTATTTATATTTAAAAAAATCAGACGAATAGATGGGCTGGACGAAACTACAAGTGTTGCTTCTTACGTTATTATTCTAAGGGCTTCTTGTTTTGATTTTAAAATTTAATGCTTAACTTTGACTAATTTGGTCTTTGGGCTCTCTGAGGATTATATTAATTGATTTTGATTGTAATAAATCATGTACCTGTTCAGTAAAGGCTCTGCAGTCTACGTACATATTTTCTCTATCTTTATCGTGTAGAGAAATCTACGTGCAAACTCTCGTTTCTAGACCCAGGTGTTTTAAATTGTACCTACGTTGCAATATGTCAGTCAGTAAGTTTATCCTTTTATATGTGCAGCGGTCTGAATAAGTTAATTATAGAGAAACTGACTAACTTTCAATTTAAAAAATAGCAAAAACTAGATGATGTCCGCCACTTCGTCCACTTGGATATAAGTTTTTAAAAACTCCGTGGGAACTCTTTGCTTTTCCGGTATAAAAGTAGGTACCTATTTAACCTATGTTCGTCCTCGGAATGCAAACTATCTCGTACCAAATTTCGTCAAAATCAGACAAAAAGTCAAATTATTTATTCAGAATAGGTAATATGTTACGCAGATTACACCTACCGAGTACAGTGGCGAGTCAGTGTCCTCGGCCGAGTACTCGGTTGGTATAAACACTTTAACGAGTGCAATTTCGCCGCAATTTCTCAGCCACAGCACTGTCTCGGCCGAGTGACATTTTATTGTCTCGCTTCACTACTCGGTAGGTGTAATCTGCCCATTACTGATGGTCAAAACATTAATTTGTAAGACGATGTAGTGGTGATAATCAATGACGTACTTAAAACTAAAGCTACGAGGGTTCCAAACGCGCCCAAGTCTGAGAAGAGCCCAAAATAAACTCAGACAGACACACTTTCGCAATTTATAATATTAGTAGGTATGGATTAGTATATAGGTACCTAGATGTTTTGTGACAAGATCTTTACATTTGTAGAAACCACTAATGGGTTCAAATTCACGAGAACCACAACACGGCCGCCTTTTGTAAACATTCAACACGTAAGTAATTCGATAAAAGTGGAAACCTCTTAC
The DNA here is from genome assembly GCF_902806685.2 of Maniola hyperantus. Taxonomy (NCBI): domain Eukaryota; kingdom Metazoa; phylum Arthropoda; class Insecta; order Lepidoptera; family Nymphalidae; genus Maniola; species Maniola hyperantus. Next base: position 1,543,048 of record NC_048544.1, on the reverse strand, counting down.
GTATTGCGTTACGGGGAAAAGTCATAGAGTAAAAATGATTTTCTTTAAAACATGAGTGAATAGGCATCTTCTAAAAGCAAACGCGTCCCATCTTAGGCTATATCATCACTTAGCATCAGGTGTGACTGTGGTTAAAAGCGTACCCATAGAAAATAAAAAACTGAATTCAAATTTTCTATATGTTTTTTTTCTACATCTTGTACCTATTTTGTAAGAAAATATGTACCTAGGTTAAAAATCATATTATTTTCGGACAAAATCATATTATTATATATTTGACCTTTTGATTTGTTTATTTATTTCCAAGAGGTAATGACCTCCCACACAATTCTATACATTTATTTCAATGCAAAATAGTAGAATTTCAATTTTGCGAATTAATTATTTATTTAATTACAGCATGATCGCAGCGCCTTCCTACCCCCCAGCGTTTGTGAATAAACTTATTTAATTACTAGATCGATTTTATTCAAATTAAAAGCCATGACACTTTGATCGTATTTTTAGGGTTCCGTAACTCAAAAGGAAAAAGGAACCCTTATAGGATCACTTCGTTATCTGTCTTGGTATTAGTTTTTCGAACTATGTGCCCTGCTCAAGTGCTCATTGCCTCTTCAGCTTCGTAACCCGTTGAACTAGATGGCGAAGATGATGATAATGATAATGATGATGATAGAGGTTATATGACTTTACGAGTCACTATATTATTATAAACAAACTTGATATATATTTAAAATTAGCTACTGACAACATAGTTTTTGTAAGATACGTGAGGTACTAGATTGTTTATAAATTGTGTTAATGCACGCTGCGTTTTTGTGCGGCCTTAGTTGTGGCGGAAAGTCATAAGCGCTTTAAGAGGGGTTTATTTCGTAGTTCACTCTAAGCACCGACTCGTTGGAAAGCCTGGAGCACCGCAGAGACGTAAGCTCTCTTTGCGTGTTCTATCGCCTTTATAATGGGGAGTGCTCTGAAGAGTTGTTTGACCTCATTCCACCCTCCTTTTTCTACAACCGCACCGCACACCACCAAGCAATTTCACCCTCACCAACTGGGTGCCTAGTGCACTTTGACCGCCCGTTGTGCCAGATCCTTTTTTCCTCGCACATGCAAATTGTGGAGTCAACTCCCTTCGGCGGTGTTCCCATTAGATTACAACGTGGGGTTATTCGAGGGTTGGACCAACAAATTCCAGAAAGGCCGGTGACGCATTGGTGGTTCCTCTGGAAAATGAAAATGAAAATGAAATTGAAAATGAAACTGAAAATGTTCATGGGCGGCGGTAATCATTTAACATCGAGCCGCCTGCTCGTTTGCTCGCTATTTTTATTTTAAAAAAGCAAATTTAGTTTCGTTCTCATTCGTATACTAACCAATCAAACTCAATGTAGATACGTTCTAAGGTTTTATGTCTGTTTTTCCCAGATTCCTATTAAATATTCTTTCAAAGTTACATTACACGGTCTCAAGAATTTATATAAGTATCATCTATATACACGTCTAACATCTAACATCTAAATCTAAATACACGTTTTTCCCTTTACTTGTGCTAAACCTATTACCTGCCAAATTTTATGATTCTAGGTCATCGGGAAGTGCCCTACAGGTTTTCTTGACAGACACGATAGACGGATAGATATACAGACAGCCAATGAAGTGATCCTATAAAGTATATCAGTCCCGTCGTGACCACGACCCGTGCAACTGGGTTGAAATAGCGACAAATAAAAACATCAAATTAATCGTGGTAAGTATCTATGTACCTACCCGTTATCTACATTAAAATATGTCGTTAAGCCACGAAATAAGCTTAAAATCATTAGTTGATCCCATAATGGTTCCTTTTTAGGGTTCTGTATCCTAAAAAACCCGATTGAGCTAGCTGCGGTAAACCGTAAGCGCCTCTTGCAGTGTGGCCGCATGTGATTGGCGAAGTACGAGTAATATGCTATTATCGAGGTCCTTGACTGTCTGTTTTATGGCTTTGCAGCATATGCACTGTTTTAAGATTAAACTGACTCTGTGCTTGACTGACTGACTGACAGACTTACTGATTGTAATTAAGACTAGCTTATGGTCGCGACTTCGTCCGCGTGGACTAAATAAAATGACAAAACAAAAACTAAACAAACCCCTTTTTCACCCCCTTAGGGGTTGAATTTTCAAAAATCCTTTCTTAGCGGATGCCTACGTCATAATACTGCTTGCCAAGCAGCCTGATCCGTCCAGTAGTTTAAGCTGTGCGTTGATAGATCAGTCAGTCACCTTTTCCTTTTATATATTTAAATAAATAGAGAGATTATTATAGATTATGACTCCGTACTCCGTACCCGCTGTATTATATAATGTAGTAAAAAACACCTATATCATAGAGTACACTCCAGAACACGTCTGCTCCAGCGCAGCGGCCAATAAATAAAATATAAGGGGTCTAGAAATATTGCATCTGCGCGTTTTCCTTGCGCTACCGAATTCGACAGTACAGTCCGGCCTTGCCCCACATAGCCCGTCGTCCGTACTCCGTACTCGCTGTATTATATAATGTAGTAAAAAACACTTATATCATAGAGCAAGGATGGTATAAGTTGTCTTGTTTTGCTGGCTCATTTTTTTATGCAAAGAATTAGCCTGGCTGTCCAGAGCAGAAATACAGCCAGTATACTCTTGGCATGATTTGTAGGTACAGTTATTAGATAAGGCTAAGCTTTAAGTTTTATTGTAATGAAGAGTCCCAACGGCACGCACAACAGGTGCGGAAACACAGATTAGAGAAATAGTTTCTCTAATCTGTGTGCGGAAACCAGCCCAGAGTAAAGTGAGTCCCAATAACTAAACCTGCATTGTCTGTCAGCGGGCTGTAATCTCATAACCTGTAATAGTTAGAAAGTTAAAAATTTATAGTGTGTATTTCTATTGCTGCTATAACAACCAAATTATAAAAACCAAGATGGCGAATTTCAAAATGGCTGCTATGCGAAATTAAAAATTAAAAGGACAGGTGCGATGTACGATGGTACGGAACCCTTGGTGTGCTAGTCCGACTCGCACTTGACCCGTTTTCTTCAGATACCTACCTACTATTAAAGTTCTCCAAGATGCAAGCTGCTTATCTCTATGTGGTAAATTATGTACATCGACCTTTAGAAGTAGAAGATGTAGAGCGTTGTCTCTGTCGTTGAGACCGACAAACAGGTATGAGTGACAGAGAAAACGCTCTACAAAGCCGAAATGTCATTCTAAAGGCCGATGTACATTATTTTTGCCGCGTACTCTACGTTCGGTTCTGCGATTGGCCGTGAAAAGGTAACAGAGAAACAAACTGCCTACAGAATCAGTGCCTAGCTAGGTCTTAGACATACTAAATAAGGTACCTTACAATTATTATAACCGGTCTAGATCGCCTTGCAAAATAGTTATTGGCCGTTTCGATATTTCGACATGCAGAAGACTAACTGATTTAATTTTATATTTATTTCGGTCTTTTGACCGATATTTTAAATCTAAATATATAAAAGGAAAGGGTGACTGACTGACTGACTGACTGACTGACTGACTGATCTATCAACGCACAGCTCAAACTACGGGACGGATCGGGCTGAAATTTGGCATGCAGATAGATAGCTATTATGACGTAGGCATCCGCTAAGAAAGGATTTTTGAAAATTCAACCCCTAAGGGGGTGAAATAGGGGTTTGAAATTTGTGTAGTCCACGCGGACGAAGTCGCGGGCATAAGCTAGTTTTCAATAAATCAGTCAGCTTGTTTGCATCCACTGTTGGACATAGGCCTTCCCAACACGCACAGCAGACGGAAACGTGTAAGTGCGGAAACCAGCCCAGAGAGAGAAGAGAAGGCCTTCCCAAGAGCGCGCCTCCACACACGATCCTCCGCCTTCCTCATTCAGTCCAGCGGGTTGGAGGTCGTCCCACACTGCGCTTGCTCTCCACTCCAGAATACGTCTGCCCCAGGGGCCATCGGTTCTGGCCAGCCCACTGCCACTTCAGCTGGCTAATTCGTTGAGCTATGTCGGTCATACGGATTTCCTCGTTACGGATTTTGCCCTTCAGCGAGATACTCAACATAGCCCGCTCCATAGCACGCTGAGTGACTTTGAACTTCTGGACAAGACCAACTGCCAGACAGACAGACAGACAGACAACAAAGTGATTCTATAAGGGTTCCGTTTTTCCTATGAACCTTTTTAGGTACAGAACCTAAAAAGGTTCATAGCAAGGAGCTAATGATATTTTATTTAATCTAGATTTTCCTCGATAATCTTAATACTTATCTATTTATTAATTTTAAGGTTACCAGTAAGTTAATGCAATGGCATTGTACTGGTATAATAAATAGCCAACGCCCTGAATTGCTGATTGATTTGGATGGAAATCACTTTCCTTGGTAACGGCTTACTTAATAGGAAATTCTAAACCGCCATTGTCTGGTGGCATTGCCTGAACATTAAAAAGCTTGGCATACCTAATTAAATTCTGAATGAGGTTACCTTCCTTCCCACTTCTAGTATCTACGTGGCATTGGCTTTGTAATGTACTTCTTAGATGTAGAATACCACGTTGACAGCCAGACAGATATGGTCGCTAACTACTTATGAGGCCCAAGCTTCGAGATTTCTTGGCCAAAATTCCACAGTGCTTGAAGATCAAAGTCTTCGAACAGTGCGTGTTGCCAGTGATGACATATATGGATCCGAGACAGGGTTGCTATATGGGCCTCATAAGAAAGCCTGAGCCACTCAGCGGGCGATGGAGAGAGCTGTTATGCTTGGAGTTTCTCTATGCTATCAAATCAGAAATGAGGAGATCCGTAGGAAAACTAGAGTAACCGACATAGCTCAACGGGTGGCGAAGCTGAAGTGGCAATGGATACATAGTTTTAAAACACGATAGATGATGGGGTCCCAAAGAGCGGTTCCTCTGGCACTGCAAATGTTCATTGGGGCGGTAATCACTTAACATCAGGTGATCACTTGCTCGCGCTACTTTTATTTAAAAAAAATTACAAGTACTATGTTTGTAACCTAACATACGAAATCTGAAAAAATAATTATCTGCTCTTTAATATATCTCTATTGTTAAGACTTCAGTCTTAACAAATGGACCTTATTTAAAACCAATATTTATTTGAATACTAGAGAGCCCACGACTTCGTCTGCGTGGATTTAGGTTTTTTTTTTAAATTCCGTGGGAACTCTTTGATTTTCCGGGATAAAAAATAGCCTATACTTAGCTATCTGTCCCCGGGATGTAAGCTAACTCTTTACATCAGAATCGGTTAAACTATTGGGCCGTGAAAAGCTAGCAGACAGACATACAACTTCTCATTTATAATATTAAGTATATAAGTATGGATAACAATAGTGAAATGAATTAATCTTACTTAAGTAAGCACTTGAATTAAAAAAATATTGCGAAGGCTTTATGAATAGGTTAGTTTCCGATTACAACGAATAAATTATACTATGAATAATGTAAATAAATAAGGCGAAACAGGTAATTAAGATAAAAATATCATTATTGTTACTGTCTTTACATTATTTATTGCACTATATTATCTGCATGGTAACTTAATACCTGGCTGATGCCTGCGACTTGGTCCGCATGGATTGAGGTTTTTTAAAAGTTCGAAAGAATGAAAGTACAGCGCGACAAGCTCAGAACAAGGACTATTAGAAGTAGCCCTATAATTGTGACACTCACTGTTAGAGCGAGATAGCTAAATGCATTTAAGCTCTTATTAGAACGTGACAAAATGACTTTGTCCTTATCACCGTGGTCACTTTTTTTTGTTTGTCAAAATGTATTTGTACGTGAGATTTTGGCAAACAACGTGAAGTGAGGTTATGTTGACTCAAGTATTGACAAATAAATAATTGATTCGTTTTGTTGTTTTTTTGTTTTTAAAGTTATTGTGCAATGGTGGGTTGCAGTATAGGTACTAGGCTACAATAGCCGAACCGAACGTAAAATAGACGGAATAACATTTCACAAGGAAGTACCTCTGCTTGAGCGAGAGGGACTGAGGGGGCCACGCTAGTTGCATATCTGGACATATCTGTGGCGACAAGGCTATCTTGGCGCGTGGCGAAAATCGGAACTAACGTTGCCGTCAAGTGTCCCCTTTGTTCTTGTTTGAATATTCTAAGCCTTTGTCCTCCAACAGCGCCCCCTGTCAATGTCATTCAAGTGCCAAGAGAGCCTTGTCGCACTGTAGGTAGTCTCTGCCCGTCTCCGAGATGCAAGCTATTGCTGTACTAAACGTTAAAAATCGGTAACCTGGAAAGGCATAAAAATAACAGACAGACACACTTTCGCAATTATCATTATCATTATCGACCAATAGACGTCCGTTACTGGACACAGACAGGTCTCTTGTAGGGACTTCCGTCTTGCGCCGCCTGATTCCAACGTCTCTCTGCGACACGTTTGATTTCGTCTGACGCTGGGATTTCCGGTGCGAGCTTCTAACATTTGGGGTCATAATACTTACTTAGTATGGAAACATGGACCTTTTAAAGAGCCATCAGTTCAATTATTATTGTAGGTATCTAACTGTTTAGTTGTATACAGTTGAAGCAAAATAAATACTAGGAAATGACTTCTTTTCCGAACTGTCGTAGTTAGGAAATGATTTAAGAAATCTTTTCTGAATAGTTGAGGCACGCAGCATGAAGGCTCAAAAAGGTTAATTTATCTAATTATTTAGTTATTTGATACACTTTTGTTAATTGCAGCAAAAAATGTGGAACCGGACGCCCGCGGTGGACCGACACGGTTGGAAAGAGCCATCGTTTTATTTTAAGGGAAAAAAACAAAAACATTAAAATGGGCACATTTTGGCAGAGCCGCACGCGTCGCAAAAACAGCTCGCATCAGACGAGACATCATTATCTAGATACTTCCTAGCTGATGCCAGCGACTTCATCCCCGTGGATTTAGGTTTTTAAAAATCCCATGGGAGCTCTTTCATTTTTAGACTTCCATACCACAAAAGGAAAAACGGAACCATTATAGGATCACTTTGTTGTCTGTCTGTCAAGAAACCTACAGGGTTATCCCGTTGAACTAGAATCATGAAATTTGGTCTTACTGCAGACATTCGGGGAAAAATCTGAAAACCGTGAATTTGTAGTTACATCACACAAAAAACAAAATTAAATTGTGGTCATGAATTAATAATTATTATTTTCAATTTTCAAAGTAACATAACTATATCAAGTGGGGTATCATATGAAAGGTCTTCACCTGTGCATTCTAAAACCGATTTTTATTTATTTTTATGCATCATAGTTTTTAAATTATCATGCAAAATGTCGAAAAATACGACTGTAGTACGGAACTCTTGTTGCTCGAGCCTGACTCGCACTTGGTCGGTTTTTTTTTGGGATTAAAAAGTAGCCTATGTCACTCTCCAGGTCTTTAACTATACACATGCAATCACGTCGCAACGGAACAACGGATTGACGTGGTTTTTGCATGGGTATAATTAAAGACCTGGAAAGTGACATAGGCTACTTTTTATCCCAGAAAATCATAGAGTTCTCCCGTGATTAGAAGAACCTAAATCCACACGAACGACGTCCATCCGTCCAACGTTGTCCATCAGCTAACAAAATAAATAGATGACTCAGCACGGGATCTTACAACTTTTCACGGTGTAGACTTATGGCGATGCGAGGCTTGGCAGTATTTTTTTTACTAATATTAACATTACTAATATTTTGTTTTGATTGTACCTATGAAGTCTATGTATAACTTGTATTTTAATTCCTGCTTATTTTTATGTTTTTAATTTAAGGTAATAATATTCAAACACCAGTTACGGTAAAATGTATAAGGCTCATCAAACATTGTTTCAACCTATTGTACCTGCATTTTATTGAATAAATAATTCATTCATTCATTCATTCATACGTTTTAATGTTTTTTATTTTTTCAATTTCGAAAATATTCGGTAAAAATCGTAATAAATTAAAACAGCTACGATGTTTAAATATTTCACTCGACATTTTTAATTAAGATTGCGAAAATATTTACCTTCTTACATTAAATTAATCGATTTGCTATTTTTAGAGGTTACGATATTTTTTATAGCGCAAAAAATATATCAAAATGCCTGAAGTTCTCATGGCCTTGCATTTGTGCAATACTATAAGTTCCTGCGAGTGACTTTCTTTAAACTTATTTTAAAAGGAAGGTTCTTAATTAAGTATTTATTTGCCAACTTATATAAAAAATAAATTAATTCGGAGTAATTATTATTAAACAGAGGCCAGCAGTGGCGGATTTGCCCTAAGGCCCAGTAGGCCCAGGCCTAGGGCGGCTAGATATTAGAGGAGGCCAATCATATACAAAAATCACTTTTTTTAATAACAAAAAAAAAATTGCGTCTGCTGCGCTCGCGCTCCTATTTGACATTGGATTGTATTTTACTGACAAATCAAAAGGTAAATTTTTAACTGCCCCCCCCCACATCAACTCATGGCTACGACCATGATTAATGGGTGTTGAGAAAGGGGCGGCTGGTACTTACGAAATCCTGGGGCCTAGGGCGGCCAAGACTGCAAATCCGCCACTGGAGGCCAGGGTCTTCCAAAATACATTAAATCCACGTCCTTTGTTAGTTGTTTATTGTTGATTAAACTAAAGCACTTGTATAACTATTACTTATTACGTTTTTTGGTTATTAAAATCTGGGGGGGTTTAGTCTGCCTGTTCGCGCATCACCATGAAACTACAGAACGGAACATTATGGGTTAGTTTTTTATTTTTAAAAAATAGGTTTCGTTCGAATGTTTCTATAGAGATTTCTGAGAAGTAATAATTGTAAGTAAACTAGCTTATGCTAGCGACTTCCGCGCGACGTCCGCCTGGACTACATAAATTTCAAAACCCTATTTCACCCCCTTAGGGGTTGAATTTTGAAAAATCCTTTCTTAGCGGATGGCTTCGACATAATAGCTATCTGCATGCCCAATTTCAGCCCGATCCGTCCAATAGTTTGAGCTGTGCGTTGATAGATCAGTCAGTCAGTCAGTCACCTTTTCATTTTTAACCGACTTCAAAAAAAGGAGGAGGTTCTCAATTCGTCGGAATCTTTTTTTTTTTTATTTTTTTTTATTTTTTTATTTTTTTTTATGTATGTTCCCCGATTACTCGAAAACGCCTAGACCGATTTTGAAAATTCTTTTTTTGTTTGAAAGGGTATACTTCAAAGTTGGTCCCATTTCAATTTGGTGAAGATCTGATGAACATCTTCGAAGATAGATAGTGGAACTCCTCAACGGATAAGAGTAAATTGCTCGCGATCAGTGTAATAGCTTAGTAAACAGTAGACTTTTAACCAGTAATAGCATAATTCCATGGGGCCACTAAAAATTGTGAAATAAAATTTTTTTACAAAAAAAATAAAAACCGACTTCGTTACACAAACACTAAAAATTGAAAAATAATTTAATTTATTACCGAATGTATTATGTATACAAGAGTTAATATAGTTCCATAATAATATTTTTTGGGGTCGGTGCCAATGAGGTGCCATGGTGGAGTCCCATAAAAATATGAAGTCTAGACGATTCGCGAAAGCTAATTGGCACCGGCACCAAAAAGTATTATTATGGAACTATATTAACTCTTGTATACATAATACATTCGGTAATAAATTAAATTATTTTTCAATTTTTAGTGTTTGTGTAACGAAGTCGGTTTTTATTTTTTTTGTAATTTTTTTTTTTTATATTTAGATATATTTAGATTAGTAAGCGACCGGCCTTATATAAACAAAATACTTGAAAACCCACCCACTTGGTAAAAATAAAAGAGGAAGTAATTGCACTCGTGAAGTAATGTCTTATAATGTGGGTCTACAGATTTCCGGGGGATAACTAAGTAGATATTGTACCTACGTGGTTATGTGGTATGCAAACATGTTCAAGGCGAACTATATAAAGTTACACAAAAAATGTTAAAAAGCTTCAGCGGTAACGTGGTCATAATCGTTGGGCAAAGTACATAATATTATTTTATTTCCTGTTCTATAGGCACAGGTAGGTAGGTAGAAAGGTAGAAGCTGTGATAGCCTAGTGGTTAGGACGTCCGCTTTCTAAATCGGAGGTCGGGGGTTCGATCCCGAACACGCACCTCTAACTTAAAATTGGTCGGCAATCGCAGGGCCAGGGGACTTATGTTAGCAGATTCTCAGATTCAGAACTCTGCCTCGTTTTTTAATTGGCTGGATATAGGCTATTTTTATCCCGGAAAATCCCAGGGGATTTTTAAAACGTAACTCGAATCGGACCAAGTCGCGGACATAATCGAGTTGTAAATAAACAAACATTGCAATTTAAAAAATTAACTGTCAGAAAATGTGGTACAACTTGTTTTTGGAATTTTCGGAGTCAAAATTGTTTACTTTTCAGTCAACGGGCAAGGGCAAGGTTGTGCCCTTGTTGCGTACATACATTTTTCGCATTTTTTATTTCATTAAGTACCTACCCTAGGTACCTACTTATTTGCTTTAATTTTTTTTTGTTAAAAATTCTGTAGGTATATTTACTGAATAATTTTTAAAAAATTATGTTGTTTACAAGAAAACTGGATTGGATGATCCATTTAACATTTGTTTTTTATTTTCATAAATAGTAAATACCTATTGTACGCGACAGGGCGAGATGGCAATCGGGGAGGGAACAGCCCCCGCGCTAACCTGGTGTGGCGCCTCATACCCAGATGGCCATCGCGACCTGTCGCGGAATATACCTACCTGTTCCTTTCAAAGATTCAAAGATTCTTTATTTGCGGAAACATTTTACAACGAGATGTTATTACATAAAATTGTCCAGTAGAAATGTTTCGCCTTAAATATTAGGCATGCAAAACAATTAGTAAACCTAGTAAAACAATAACTATAAGTAATTTGACGCACGTTGTCTTTGTCTATGGTAAAATTCAAAATTTAAAAATGTCTAAGTTGAAAAAAATTCGTTAATGTTATATAATGTCTTGTCTATTAAAAAATCATGCAATTTATTCTTAAATTTATTTATATTATTACATTTCCTTATCTCCCCTGGTATCTTATTATATATCTTTACCGCCATGACACAAACACTTTTGTTAAGGAATGAGGTTTTGTGAGTGGGAAACCGAAACACCTGTCCTTTCTCTAAATAAGTAGGTACTTAGGTTAGGTTATAGTTCGACAGACGACAATCGCAATTATTATTCACTTTACATACGATCATCATCTTAAACCACTAATGAGCATGGATCTCTTTTGAATGAATCTCAGAATGAGAAAGGTTTAGAAAATAGTCCACCACGCTGGAAAAATGGGAATTGGAAGTTTAGGAATAATAATGACCGCCAAAATTTTTAGCAACTATAGAATGGCTACGGAACTCTACCTGCGTGTTCTGGCGCGCACTTGACCAGCTTTTTTTAAATCTAGATTCTCGCATTGGTTTGGGACATTTCGTAATAATCGAATTCAAAATAAAGCGGAAGTTTTAAATTTTATGTGTTTTTTTTTAATTTTTGTATCTACAAGGCAAACTAGCGTTTGGTATTTAAAAATTAGAACTACCTACTCGTATTGAATTTTTAATCAAACGAATCTCAATCAATATTTTTTGTAAAACTTCATTTCCTATTTTAATTCAGGAAGTGTTGTTAAAAATTATAAATAAGATCTTGAAGTTTTATCACTGTAAGTAGGTATATCCAATTTATTAAGACCCTAACCAAAGTTATATCGTACTAGCTGAACCGCCCCGGCTTCGCTCGGGAGTTTAGAAAATTCACGGGGAGGTTGAATTAAATTTTTCTCTCCGTAAGAACCATCCTCGTACTTCAAGGAATATTATAAAAAAAGAATTAGCGAAATCGGTTCAGCTGTTCTCGAGATTTGCGATGAGCAATACATTTAGTCATTCATTTTTATATTATAGAGATTATTTTCCTCACGGAACAGAAAGATTTCTGTTCCGTGATTTTCCTATGACAATCTCACCTGGTGATAATGGACGTAACGGTCCCTGACTTGGAGGGACTAGATACCGCAAGCCGTTTGCCCTCCGTGCCCAAAAGAGCCAAAGTGCCAAGCTCCTCTTTAGGGCTCCGTACCCTGTGTAGTCTATCTATCCACCCCAGTCTAAAAAACCGGCCAAGTGCGAGTCATTCTCGCGCAATGAGGGTTCCGTACTACAGTCGTATTTTTTCGACATTTTTCACGATAATTCAAAAACTATGATGCATAAAAATAAATAAAAATCTGTTTTAGAATGTACAGGTGAAGACCTTTCATATTAAGATACCCCACTTGATATAATCACTCACTTCGAAAGTTGAAAATACTAATTATTAGTTCATGACCACAATTTTTTTTTGTGTGATCTAACTCCTAAATTCACGGTTTTCAGATTTTTCCCCAAATGTCCTCTATAAGATGTACCTACCTGCCAAATTTCATGATTCTAGGTCAACGGGAAGTACCCTGTAGGTTTCTTGACAGACAGACAGACAGGCAGACAACAAAGTGATCCTATAAGGGTTCCGTTTTTCCTTTTGAGGTTCGGAACCCTAAAAACGAGGGCTCTATATAAAATGGGCTGTCAGTAGTACAAGTTTACTTACTTATTTACTTTTAGATAAACAGAAAACGGTTTGCGCGTTATGTAACAGCGTGGATGCAAGACAGAACAGACTTTGAGATAACCTTGTATCTTGGCTTGGGCCATTGACTTCAACTCAGCGGTTGTCAAAGACTGTACGACGTCATGACGAATATTATAAGCATAATATTTGAATTAGAATAGAGAATCGAGATTGAAGTATCGACAATGGTACAAAACAAAAGCATTCATTGTATAGATTCTGAAAATATGCACAAAAATATAAATAACTAGATGATATCTGTGAATTTAGGGTTTTGAAAGTCAACATCAATTTAATCAAAAAAATTACTTTCATGGAGGGAAATTTTAGATCTTAAGTAAGTAGGTACTTATACCTATTAATTGAATTATTTAATTTAATAATTATATTTATTTAAACTGGAAGATAATAGGTATTATTTTAGTTTTTATTATGAGAATATCATTTGTCAAAATCTCATTTATGTAGCTACAGTTTAAAAGTTGACAGCACTTTTACATCATGCGATATTCAAGATGGTATAAGTCCCGCAAATTGCTAATGCGCGTGGCCGCCATTTTAGTGACGTCAGCACTAGACTGAAGTTTCGAGCTGATGATATATTTTTACTTAAATATACGTCAAATGACGACATTTCGATGTTAATGAAACATGGTTCCAGCGCAATAGCAATTTGCGGGACTTATAGTATAAAACAAATTTGAGGAAAAATGTTGTTATAGGTACAAATCGCGCAGACCGTGCTATACCGGTATAATTTCAATGATACAACAACAACTATGCGATTATTTAAAAGGAGTTTGTTTAACTCGAGTTCAGTTCTGCAGTAGGCGCGGTCGTTACCGCGTTTTCTAAAAAAAAAAAAAACAAGTAAATTTTACGCGCCAATAGTTACTTGTGTTTGTGATTAAATTTTGAATCTCGAATTGGGTCCTGTGTTGTGCTTTTTTATTTGGAGTGTATCGTTCAAAAACTTTGAAAAGCATTTGAAAAGCGAGCGGTAAGTTTACTATTTTTTTTATAAAGTTTTGGTTTTCAGGTTTCTAGGGTTCTTTTGTTAGGGTTCCGTAGTAAACAAGGAAGCCTTATAGTTTCACCATGTCCGTCCGTCTGTCCTCGGTTAATCTCAGAGATTATTAGTGCTAGAAATCTATAATTTGCCATGGGTATAATTAATATTAATTTAATCACGCCGACAAAGTGGTGAAATAAAATTGTGATAAATATTTTTTTTTGGTCTTTTAAAAATACTGTGGGTGTGGGAACATCATTTTTCGATTTCTAGATCCGTTTGTAAATAATATGTTTTAAAGTGTCCCCCTTAATCTGTGTAAAGCCAGAAGAAGAACAAAAAAAAAAAAAAAAGTGCCCCCCCCCTCTATCAGCCAAATGGTAGTATATAGGAACATCAGTAGTATATATAAGCAATTTTAAAGGAAAACTATCATGGCTAAGTAGGGTTCACAGGTTAAGGAGTTATAAGTATATCTGTTTTTCGAGGATTGTGACTACGGAACCCTACACTGCGCGTGGCCCGCCACGCACTTGGCCGATTTTTTACGAGTATATATAGATATTATTATTATTTGTAACAAGTTCAAAGTGTACGTCTATGTGTTCAAATTCACGGCGAGCGAGTTAAATCATAAGTTTACTTAAACAACAGGAAATGCAATGCAAAAACACTTAGCTTCCGGGGTCATTTGCATAAAAGCTTATGTACATTATAATATTATAAATTATCTAGCGGCTCTGGATGCTGTTGATCGTCGAGCTAGGAGACTCATAGGCGAAGACTCCCCTTTACTGGCGAAACTACAAAGTCTCGATCACCGCCGCAAGGTCGCCGGCTTATCAGTGTTTTATAGGATATATTTCGGAGAGTGTACTCAGGAACTTTTCGATCTTGTCCCCCCTTCACCATTTTACCACCGAACCGCAAGACGTCGGGCGAAGTTTCCATCCTTATGTCGTCGACATCCCATCTACACGCACGAAACGTTTTGCGTCATCATTCCTCATACGTATGGCTAAGGTTTGGAATACTCTTCCGCGATATGTGTTTCTTACCAATTACAAACCGGGTATCTTTAAACCAAGAGTGAATAGGAATCTTCTAGGTAAACGCGTCCTATCTTAGGCCACATCATCACTTCCCATCAGGTGTGATTGTGGTCAAGCGTATACCTATAATGAATTAAAAAAAATCTATTTATCTAATTGTAACTGTTTGTCTCTACAAAATAAATAAAATTAAAATTAAAATTAAACTTAAGTATGTGCGACTTTTTTGTGTACATTTTTTCGTCACTTGTTTTTCGTTTCACACACCTTTGAGAACATTATCGAGAACTCTCAGGCATGCAGGTTTCCTCACGATGTTTTCCTTCACCGTTAAAGCAAGTGATATTTAATTACTTAAAAACGCACATAACTCCGAAAAGTTAGAGGTGCGTGCCCGGGATCGAACCCCCGACCTCCGATTAGAAGGCGGACGTCCAGACCACTAGGTTAGCTTGTCATCTGGTCGCTAGTACAAAATAAAAATAATAATCATCATCTTCAGCCTATAAGTGTCCGGACGTAGACCTTTCCGAAGGCGCACCAACGCAGTCCTTATGCCTTTCTCTACCACCCACTTCCCGCTACCTTGTTAAGGTCGTGGGTCCAGCAGGCTGGAGGTCGTCCCACGCTGCGCTTACCGGTATGCGGTCTCCACTCTAGCGGCCATCGGTTCTGCGACCGACATAATTATATGCAATTATGCATGCATAATATAGCCCACGTGGCACGTATAATAAAACGTGAAAAAATGCATATTTTAATCTTTACTTGCTTAATAACATAATTATCTATACTTAATATTATAAATGCAAAAGTGTGTCTGTCTGTCTGCTAGCTTTTCACCGCCCATCTGTTTGATTTTGATGTTTTGTGCAGAGATAGTTTGCATTCCGAGGAAAAGCCTTCCCCCTACTTCTACTTTATATTTTTTTATTTTTTAAATATTACAATAAAACTTAAAGCTAGCCTTATCTAATTACTATATAAATCATGACCGCGTGGAATGGTGCCAAGAATACTGGCTGCATTTCCGCGCTGGACAGCCAGGCTGATCCGTTGCGCAAAAAATGAGCCAGCCCTTCTGTCACCAGATGAGGCTATTAATCGCGGTGAAATGTCTCGTAAAAAATTTTTAGCACTAAGACTCCATGGCCCCAGGGTCTCCACGGCAAACGGCACAAAAATGTAACTCTCTCTATAAGAGAGGCATACTTGCGCCGCTTGCCGTTTTCAGCTGTTTCTGCTGCGGCTCCCGGTCTTGATGCTGTCTTCCTGATATGACACGGGGCCAATTTATTTTATCCCGACAAATCATAGAGTTCCCACGGGTTTTTCAAAAACATATTTTATGAGCAACCGCCGAATTTCTTGCTGGTTCTTCTCAGTAGGAAAGGCATTCAAAACCAGTGGTAGATGCGTCTGACGATTCAAAAATACTTGTAAAAGTTTAATTGATTTTTTTTTATTTTTTTTTTATTTTTTTATTTAATTCAGAGATAGATTGCATCCTGGAAACAAATAAAAGCTACTTTTAACCCGGAAATCAAAAAGTTCTCACGTGATTTAAAAAAATCGAAACTTACGCGGGCGTAGTCGCGGGCATGATCTAGAAATATTATAAACTAGCTTATGCTCGCGACTTCGTCCGCGTGGACTACATGAATTTCAAACCCCCATTTAACCCACTTAGGGGTGGAATTTCAAAAAATCCTTTCTTAGTGGATCTACTCTTTACAAAGAACGCACCCTCCGAATTTCATATCTCTAGGGCCAGCGCTTAGGCCGTGTGATATGTAAATTAAAAGTCAGGACTTTGAATTGTATATACCTATTATAATTTAGATTGGAAAAAGTTTCTGTCGGTCAATCTATCAGTCTGTCTGTTAGTGTGTCCCACACGGCCCATTTCATTTGTCACCGCACGACACGACAAACGTCAAAAACGCGCTTTTGACGCTAGTATTTTAAAGATAATTATTTGTCTACGTATTTGTTCGCATATAATTAATATCTTACGTGTCTTACCAATAATTTTAATTAATTTAGTTTTGGGCAAACTACTAAAATGCAATATGAGGTGCAACAGCAATTGGTCGACAATTGTTGACTACTTTTTATTTTGGACTCTTTACATGGGTACGCCACATATTATTTCAAGGCCGATATGGAACACAAAGAACCGGTCAAGTGCGATTCGGACTCGCACACGAAGGATTCCATACCATTGTACAAAATATCACACTATATATACTTTAAAGTTTTTTAAACTTGTATGACGGCCATTTTGAAATTCTTATTATTTGTTGTTATAGCGGCAATACACACTGAAAGTTTTAATTTCTCTACCTATTACGGTTTTTGAGATACAGCCCGATGACAAACAGACGGACGGACAGCGGATGCTAATAGTAATTAGGCTAGTAAACTACTCGGTGTGACAGTCCCGTTGGCACCCTCGGAGTACGGAACCCTAGAAATATTACGAAAATGCTATCGAAATGATAGGCGGCTATCACAAAAGTTACAATATTTTATTATTTTGTACGTCTACCACATTAAGATAATTTAAAAAAAAGCGAATGACTTTTACTGCATAATTGCACTTGGTTTTTTCAAGTGAATACATTTTATTTATGTAAGTAGGTAGGTATATGTAACATCAATAAATTTTATTTACTTAATTCTTGTTGTGTAACAAGTACAAGGTAGGTACCTACTGTTTATACTACCCGATCATTTGCCTTTTAATATACTTAGTATAGGTATGTTTGAAATTAAAGACCTGGAGAGTGACAAAGGCTTCTTTTTATTCCGGAAAATCCACCGGAAAAGTTTCCACGGGATTTTAGAAAACCTAAATCCACGCGGACGAAACCATCAGCTTTATTTTATTTTATTCAGGTACAAGTTAGTTCTTGACTGCAATCTCACCTGATAGTAAGTGATGATGCCGTCTAAGATCGAAGCGGGCTAACCTGGAAGGGGTATGGCAGTTTATATTAAATGTATACCCCTTTGGTTTCTTCATGGCATCGTACCGAAAATCGCTAAATCGCTAGGCGGCACGGCCTTGCCGGTAGGGTGGCAGCTAGCCACTGTTGAAGTCTCTCACCAGTGACCAGACCAGACCAGAAATTTAGAAATCATAAAATTCCAAACCCCTGCCGGGAATCGAACCCGGGACCTCCTACTAATAAGACCACAGCGATAAATCTCTACACATGAGCATGTAGCGTGCTAAATAGTTGTTATTAATTAGATGCCTACGGAAAATTATTCGTTAATGAATCCAAATAATAGAGTAATTAGTAAATGCGATTTTTAAACATAAAGACGCCTTATATTGAGTCGAGAACATAAGCTAGTTATAATATTTACCTACAAGTAATTTAAGTTGCAATTGCCCTTCTTTCAATTATTATAAGATCTCCCTTCTTTCAATTATATAAGTAAGGCACCTACGCCTACGGGTCGTCTGGAAGAGATCACTTTTGTGATCAGTGGCGTAGCTAGGTACCCAGGGGCCCTGGGGCAAATAAAAAATGGGGCTCCACTGCTATCTAAACTGGTTAGGTTTTATCAAGTAAAAATATTAAATATACAAATACATTCACAGAAAGAATTTAGGGGGATTCCCTAGTAACTTGCGAATTATAATATTTATTTTGAAAATGGGAGAAATTTTTAAAAATTTAGTTCGATCGAGAATTTCTGGTAAGGATTCGAGGGCCCCCTGAGCTTTAGGGCCCCGGGGCACTGCCCCGCCTAGCCCCTAGGTTTGCAATAGGGTCGTTGTTCATACATATTACATTCTCACTGCTTTTACAGGGGAGGCCTTCCAACATCAATGGCTCTTATTCTACAAATTAATACGTGCAACAGATTAAGTAAATAAATGAAGAATTAATAGATTTTTTAAATTTTTATGAAAAAACATGATTTATTATTGACACTCAATTATTATTTTTTTGTACTTAGTCTGCGTAAAACTTCGTGTTCACTTACCAACGGGGTCAAAGTCGGTAAATCGAGAAAAGTGACTGGAAGCTATTTTGGATCCTATCTCCAGTACATAGGTACTAGTATCGATTGATTTGCTCCGATCCTAGGATGATAATTTTAAAACTAGGTTAGCACTAGAAATAGGGTTGTCACCTTTAAGTTTTATTTGTTTTAATTTTTGATTCAATTTTAGTTGTAAAGAATGTAGAGGTATGAGATGTAGAGGTATTTTACATTTTTGTATGAAAAATAACAATAATTTGATAAAATATGAAAAGTGCTCTAATCCATCTAATAGTTATAAATGCAAAAAAGTGTCCGTCTGTCTGTCTGCTAGCTTTTCATGTCCCATTTGTTTAATCACTATCTCTGTACCAAATAGATGAGCCTTGCTATTTCTATCACATGGATTTAGGATTTTTAAGATCCCTGTGAAAACTCTTTGATTTTTCGGGATGAAATATCCTATAGGCTGTAGGCTACTTTTCGTCCCGGAAAATCAAGAGAAAGATAGCTTTCATCAAGAAGACGAGCTAATAGGCTACTTTTATCCTCGAAAATCAAAGAGTTCCCACGGGATTACAAAAAACTAAATCCACGCGGATGAAGTCGAAGGTATCGTCTAGTTTTTAGGGTTCTGTAGCCGAATGGCAAAAAACGGAACCCTTATAGATTCGTCATGTCTGTCTGTGCGTCTGTCCGTCCGTATGTCACAGCCACTTTTTCCCGAAACTACTAGAGCTATACTGTTGAAACTTGGTAAGTAGATGTATTCTGTGAACCGCATTAAGATTTTTACACAAAAATAGAAAAAAAAACAATAAATTTTGGGGTTCCCCATACTTAGAACTGAAACTCAAACATTTTTTTTTTTCTTCATCAAACCCATACGTGTGGGGTATCTATCTATGGATAGGTCTTCAAAAATGATATTAAGGTTTCTAATATCATTTTTTTCTAAACTGAATAGTTTGCGCGAGAGACACTTCCAAAGTGGTAAAATGTCTCCCCCCCCCCCTGTAACTTGTAAAATAAGAGAATGATAAAACTAAAAAAAATATTTTACCATTCCTACCATGCAAACTTTCACCGAAAATTGGTTTGAACGAGAACTAGTAAGCAGTATTTATTTATCGTGCAAAACGTCGATAAAATACTATTGTACTACGGAACCCTCAGTGCGCGAGTCTGATTCGCACTTGGCCGGTTTTTTAGTAAAAGGCTTTGACTCCTATGGTATATACCTACTTACTAGTAGTTGGTACGAGTGTATAATGGAATGATACTTTTTGAAAAGTTATGCTTTGTATGAAATGTAAGTGACAACCCTTACTAAGAATGCAAGGACCTCGTGCGAAAATATGATTCATTGACTGAATAGTTAGGTGTTTTAGTCATTATATTAAACTGAATCAATGAGTTATTTTTTGTAGCTTCTTAATTTATTGGAATTATTGTCAATTATAAACATAGAACTGCACAAAATTAATTGGGAAAACTTGGTCATTTGTCTTTCTATTAAATTAGTTTTGCCGGTTATTGAAGAATTCATTCAGTTCACAGTCTACACTTGACATAAATGAGCGTATAGCTTGATACTCCAGAAAATTCCGAATATTTACAGAGTTCTTTCAGTTCAGAGTTCAGAGGCATTTCAGAACCGACTTATTTATCACTTAAATATTTTCTAAATTGGTACGTACTATGTATTGGACTGTTCGTTCATTTAAATTGAATTAATTTAATTTGGCCTGAACTTTTATTTACCTACTTAGTAGTGAATCAGTAAATCATATTATTATAGAGACTACGTGTTTCAGAATTTGAAATTTTCTGTAAAATCAAAGTGTGATCCATCATTATTGTAACTTTTTATAAACTTACGGGGAAAATTAAGGTGACATAAATACTTTAGTTTTTATACTTACGGGGAAAAATAAGGTGACATATACTTCAGTTTCTATCGTAGTGTGTTCCTGTGGTGCTATTGATGACCTCAAGTAGGTAAGTTTTAATTTATGTATCCCTTTTTAGGGTTCCGTACCACAAAAGGAAAAACGGAACCCTTATAGGGTCACTTTGTTGTCTGTCTGTCTGTCTGTCGGTCTGTCAAGAAACCTACAGGGTACTTCGTTGAAAGAAAGAAAAGACGTTTATTTATACAAATTGTGCCACACATCACAACTTAAAGCTAAGAGCTGGTTATTCCGGCGCTTCTTCCACCTGAGAACAAGCAAAAGAAGCGCCGGAACAAACTGTCATATTGTGTGGCACAACCCGAAAAAAGGGTCGTTGACCTAGAATCATGAAATTTGGCAGGTAGGTAGGTCTTATAGCTGACATTAGAGGAGAAATTTCAGATTTTTCCTCTAATGTCAGCTATAAAACATAAATAAATTAGTTGATCATTTATACCCCATGTCCTGGACATAATAACATCATAATAAATTTCATATAATTCACACAATTCCTAATCCTTGAGCCGTATTCGATGTAGAGAGACCATATTTCGATACATAAGTAGAGATAGTCCGTTCTCAGCGCATCTATTCGTAATTTTATTACCTAACTAAGTAAATACACGCTTTAAAGTTTTGATTGGATTACAAAACCATTAGCTTTTGCCCGCGTCTTCGTCCGCGTCCCGCGGGAACTGTCTTCTTACGTGGATTTTCTATATTTTTCTATTATCTTGGTCCAACTTTTTGTTTTAACCTTATTCTGACAATAATGAACACAACAAAAAAAGAAAAATCCAATTTGGTGCAGTCGTTCGGAAGTTATGCGCGTAGGTACATAAATTTCAGCGATTCAGTTTTATTTATATAGCTTTTCACCACAGAAAGAATACGGTATTTGACAACTAGTCAAATCAGTAACTTTTATCTTCTATGAAATACTGGAATGTGATGTCACATCATTATGACGTACTTTTTTAGTTTCATGGATTTTACGTATATCAGAAAACGCTCTCTTTAATAATCACTGAGAAATAATTTATTTTTGACTACCCGGCTTCGCTCGGGTGGAATTTCGTAAATCGAGGAAGGGGGTTGAATTTCCAAAAATCGTATATCTTCATTTGTGACCGAAAACCCAAATACCTACCTATTTTCATGAAAATAACTTGAAAAATGACGCACTTTCATACAAACTTTCATCCCCCTATTTTAACCAACTTAGGGGTGGAAATTCAAAAAATTCTTTCTTAGTGGATACCTACTCTTTACAAAGAACACACCCTCAAAATTTCATGCCTCTAGGACCAGCGGTTTAGGCTGTGCGTTGATATATAAGTCAGTCAGTTAGTCAGGACTTTGAATTTTATATATATAGACTAGCTTATGCTCGCGACTTCGTCCGCGTGGACTACACGAATTTCAAACCCCTATTTCACCCCCTTAGGGATTGAATCGTCAAAAATGCTTTCTTAGCGGATGTCTACGTCATAATAGCTATCTACATGCCAAATATCAGCCCGATCCGTCCAGTAGTTTGAGCTGTGCGTTGATAGATCAGTCAGTCAGTCAGTCAGCCAGTCAGTCAGTCAGTCAGTCAGTCAGTCAGTCAGTCAGTCAGTCAGTCACCTTTTCCTTTTATATATTTAGATATAGATAGATGTAGTCAAATACCCAATATCTCGAAAGTGTATCTGCTGTACTATCTACATATTAAGTAAGTAAATGAATGCAATCGGTAATCCTTGAACATTGTCAGATGTAGCGTGGCCATACCTATTTAGTTAAATACCTATATGGTGGCTTTGATTGACAAACAGATTACATTATATCGCAGTGTAATTTATTCAAACATTTTAATTAAATAGTTTACGTAACATTTTACAATCTACCCCAGTTTTCTTTGTTCAAAAAATAACCAGCAGGGCGATTGTCTAAAACCTGCATCAATCATTATTACAATCTCAATTGTTCTGATTGGCTGAATTTGTGCGATTCTTCTTGCAACAATGCATTGTGGCCAATAGTGAGCGAGCATTAACCAATCAGAGATGATTGCGATTGTGACATTGTAGCTGTCAAACAACCGCGGTAGGGCCACTGAACTGCTGTAGAATGACAGCTACATTGTGACGATCACAATCACCTCTGATTGTTTGACTCATTCTTACATTTAGCTGAAAAAGATATGGTCAAGCGAACAAAATTTTTCACGGTTTTCGAACCAAATAAACTAGCGCCACCTCTTAGATACTAATGAACGACCCGTTTGAAATCCAGACGTCACTGAGGTTCCATTGGTGCTAAAGCACCACTGAGTCGGTGCCATTTTGTTTGTTCAATAGCCCTGTCCATACGAAGTAATATAATATAAGTCAATGCTAATACCATAAATTCAGTCAATCACAAAAATTGAGATTGTAGCAATGATATTTTTTACAAATTAGTAAGTATTTTATACATTTTTTGACTCATTTATTTTATATACAAAACGAAATAACCGCATTTCACAAAATAATTGTCATAAATTACATATCACTTTTATATTTTTATATTATTATATTATTGTAAAGCTTGTTTAAATTATTAAACGTACTGTTATAAATTTATAATTAATTTCTATTTAAGTAATCTGTAAAAAATTGTAATCCTATTTGGCCTTATTTTCAGTCTGTTATTATGTAAAATTATATTGTATATATCGCTGTTGATAGCAAAAAACGAATAAAAAAAAAAAGAATAGTTAAAAAATTAAACAAAAAATAATCTAACATTATAAAGGGACTAATCCAAAAAAATTGTAAAATATAGTCATAGTAGTATGCGCTTGCTGAAGCGCACTGGCATCCTAATTAAGAACTTATGTTGTGTTTGCTTTAATTAACTTTAACATATAAATCATTGTGTAACATGATACCAAGATAATATAAGTACCTACAGTTCGAAAAATATTGTGTATGTACTAATCTGCCACCGCGACTTTGTCCGCATGAATTTTTTAATTCACTAGGCAAACATTTTACCACGATCACAAATACAAATACAAATACAAATTATTTTTTTGCTGATTGTAGGTTACATTTATAAGTTGTCAATTACAATTTTTGTTTCGAGCTACAATCTACCATACTATGGTGTGCAAATTTGAATACGTACACAAATATAATTATTAATAGGAATCCTTACTATTACTGCAACACAACAATTATTTATTAATACAATAGCTCAAATAACTCATTATTAACATATTATTCATTATAATTAATCAATTCTTATTATTTTGCATTTAAAAAAAATATGATAGGAAGTGATGATGGGGCCTAACATGGGACGAGTTTGCCTAGAAGTACCTACCTACTACCTACGCACTTTTTTTAAGACAGCCCGAAATTATAGGAAACTAGCTTATGCTCGCGACTTCGTCTGCGTGGACTACACAAATTTCAAACCTCTATTTCACCCCCTTATGGGTTGGATTTTCAAAAATCCTTTCTTAGCGGATGCCTACGTCATAATAGCTATCTACATTCTACATGCCCAATTTCGGCCCGATCCGTCCAGTAGTTTGAGCTGTGCGTTGATAGATCAGTTAGTCAGTCAGTCAGTCACCTTTTCCTTTTATATATTATTTAGATATTGATCTCGGAAGAATATTCCAAACCCTAGTCAGGCGTATAAGGAATGGATGACGCAATGCATCTAGTATGTTTGTCAAAAATCCCGGAGTAAATCTATGATTTTCAGGGGTGAAAATATGTCTACTGTCTATGTCCGTCTTCAGGATACAAGCTTTCTTTGAGCCAAATTTCATCAAGATTTCAACGGTTGACTTTTCATAGACATCAAACAGACAGACAGACAGATAGACACATTTTTGCATATTTTTTTTTAAAAAGAATATTAGCCATGACTAATATTCCCTAATAATATTAGTGTTAATGTATGGATTTGTATGTTGTATGGATGATAATATTAGTGTTAATGTATGGATTTGTATGGATCTTACGAACTAGTCTTAGATCTTACCTCTTATAAACTTTATTTCGAGAACTTTAGAACTTGAGCGAACTATGATAAACCTAAGCAACGTTCACCGTACTGCGAAGGCTAGATGACTATCTCCCTTCCTTATCTAAGCCTGTGAACAGTACTACCATAGTATAAGGAATATAAAAGCCATTTGTGGGTATGGGTATAACCTTTTATAACAAAATTCCGCAGTCTGTTATGGACTTGCCTTTACACAAGTTTAAAAAATCTACTAAATAAAATAAATAAATAAATAATCTTTTATTTCAGACCAGTTCTAGTCCATATTTAAATTTACAACTATATATTTACTAAAGTTAGTGTGTTAGTAACAATATTTCCTTATACTAAAAGTATGCTCCAGAAAAAAGCATATTACAACAATTGAATATTATCTAAATGATAAAAGAGCGTGCGTTCCACATGCAGCTCGCTCCAGCAAAACGCAGGACTGCAAATGGTTTCATATACATGGCATAATATTGTATATCAAATCTTTGAATTTTTTTTACAAAAAAAATAAAAACCGACTTCGATACACAAACACTAAAAATTGAAAAATAATTTAATTTATTACCGAATATATTATGTATACAAGAGTTAATATAGTTCCATAATAATACTTTTTGGTGCCGGTGCCAATTAGCTTTAGCTGTGCGAATCGTCTAGACTTCATATTTTTATGAGACTCCACAATGGCACCTCATTGGCACCGACCCCAAAAAATATTATTATGGAACTATATTAACTCTTGTATACATAATATATTCGGTAATAAATTAAATTATTTTTCAATTTTTAGTGTTTGTGTATCGAAGTCGGTTTTTATTTTTTTTTGTAAAAAAAATTTATTTCACAATTTTTAGTGGCCCCATGGAATTAAGCTATGACTGGTTAAAAATCTACTGTTTACTAAGCTATTACACTGATCGCGAGCAATTTACTCTTATCCGTTGAGGAGTTCCAGTATCTATCTTCGAAGATGTTCATCAGATCTTCACCAAATTTAAATGGGACCTTTGAAGTATACCCTTTCAAACAAAAAAAGAATTTTCAAAATCGGTCCAGGCGTCATCGGGTAATCGGGGAACATACATAAAAAATAAAAAAAATAAAAAAATAAAAAAAAGATTCCGACGAATTGAGAACCTCCTCCTTAGAAAGAGTCGGTTAAAAAGAGCAACCGCCGAGTTTCGTGCTGGTTCTTCTCGGTAGGAAAGGCATTCCGAACCAGCGGTAGATGCATTTGACGATTCAAAGTACTTGTAAAATTTTAATTAAATAAATATTTTTATTAGGAATCCAATAATGTTTTGTGTGCCTTTATAATAAAATATAATAAAATAGCACATTGACAATTTAAAAGAGCATAATATCTAAATATATAAAAGGAAAAGGTGACTGATTGACTGACTGACTGACTGACTGACTGACTGACTGACTGATCTATCAACGCACAGCTCAAACTACTGGATGGATCGGGCTGAAATTTGGCATGCAGATAGCTATTATGACGTAGGCATCCGCTAAGAAAGGATTTTTGAAAATTCAACTCCTAAGGGGGTGAAATAGGGGTTTGAAATTTGTGTAGTCCACGCGGACGAAGTCGCGAGCATAAGCTAGTCATAATATAAAGCTTTAAGCTATATACCGTGAGAACAGTGACAAAATACGTGACATACTTGAATATGTAGGTAAGTAAATGATTTTAGTTGCTCGCTATTATGCGATAGGTATATGCGTTGTAATAGATCAAATGAATTCTGTTAAAGTCACTGAAGGACCTTGGCACTGGGAACATAGAAAAAAACCGGCCAAGTGCGTGTTAGACTCGCGCTCCGAGGGTTCCATATTCGGAATTTTTTTTCGACATTTTGCACGATACATCAAAATCTATTATGCATAAAAATAAAGAGAAATCTGTTTTAGAATGTACAGGCAATGCCCTTTCATATTATGATACCCCACTTGGTATCTAACTTCGAAAATTGACAATAATTATTTATTTGTTCGTGAACACGTTTTAGTTTTTTGTTTGATGTAGCCACAAATTCACGGTTTTCGGATTTATTCCTTTACTTGTGCTATAAGACCTCCCTACCTGCAAAATTCCTGCCAACTGGAAGTACCCTATAGGTTTTCATGACAGACACCACAGACGGACAGAAATACAACAAAGTGATCCTATAAGAGTTCCTTTTTCCTTTCAAGATACGGAACCCTAAAAACGATGGATTGATAAACCAATGATAGAAATTCAAAGAGTTCCATTGATAAAACTGGTTCCTTGCGGAAATTGTAGGTGAAACTCATTATGTAATGTTTGACGTGAGACCTTGGGCCTTGGGGCTGGTCATGGCCCCATTGCATTTGCAATTGCTTATCATTCATCAATGGTGTAATTAAAGACGAATCATCATCATCATCATCAACAACCGATAGACGTCCTCTGCTGGACATAGGTCTCTTGTAGGGACTTCCACACGCCACGGTCTTGCGCCGCCTGAATCCAGCGGCTCCCTGCGGCTCGTCTGATGTCGTCCATCCACCTAGGGGGGGGGGTCTTTCAATACTGCATCTTCAGGTGCGAGGCAACGTCTATCGCTTTTACGAACTATGTGCCCTGCCCATTGCCACTTCAGCTTCGCAACCCATTGAGCTATCTCAGTTACTCTAGTTCTCCTTCGGATCTCCTCATTTATGATTTGATTACGTAGAGAAACTCCGCACATAGCTCTCTCCATCGCCCGCTGAGTGACTCTGGGCTTTCTTATGAGGCCCATAGTTAGCGACTATGTCTCGGATCCATATGTCATCACTGGCAACACGCACTGTTCGAAGACTTTGACAAGCACTGAGGAATTTTGGACAAGAAGACATCTCGAAGCTTCCTGGACGCTGCCCAACCGAGTTGGATTCGACCGAAAGACCGAAAGACGAATACGTTATTGATATTGTCGGAGGTCAGGCATAATGATGGATATTATTAGACGGTAAAAACATTACCAACGGATTGACAGTATAAGAGGATAGTTACCAGATTAGGCTAGCTATGAGTTTCATTGTAAGGTTTTCAATTTAAAAAAAATGAATGCAAAACCAGCCAAGTGCGAGTCAGACTCGCGCACCGAGGGTTCGATACTCGGATATTTTTTTCGATATTTTGCACGATAAATATTATGCATAAAAATAAATAAAAATCTGGTTTAGAATGTACAGGTAAAGCCCTTTCATAGTATGATATCCCACTTGGTATAGTTATCTTACTTTGAAAATTGAAAATACTAACTATTTGTTCCTGAGCACATATTCTTTTTTTGTGATGTAACCTCGAAATCACGATTTTCGGATTTTTACCTTTATTTGTGCTATAAGACCTAGGTACCTTCCTGTCAAATTTAATGATTCTAGGTCAACGGGAAGACGGAAGTACTCTATAGGTTTTCTTGACGAACACGACAGACAGGTTATGCAGTGATCCTATAAGGGTTCCTCTTTTCCTTTTGAGTCACGGAACCCTATATATAAGCACGAGGGATTGGAGTGGTGAGAGTTGGAATCACTCATGTTTATCTGCCTAGGCAGGGTTAGTATTAAGCTGGTCTAGTATTACAAAATATCCATTAGGACTAGGTCAATGTTAGTAACTTCGTGAGACCAGTGTGGAATTCTTAAAACAACTTATAAATAAATACCTGCCTACCATATGTCTTTAATTTCGTACAAGGTTGACAGACGCACGTAATGTGTGTGTATGGTAAACCTATGTAATGAATATTAGGTACTCTAGCGACCGTCCGCGGCTTCGCTCGCCGAAAATACAAGTCGTCTTTATTCCCTATCCCAAGAGAATTTTCGAAATTCCACCCTAATTTCTTATTAGCAGGGGGAATCCCTGCGCAAAATTTCAGCTTTGTAAGCATTGATATAAATGTTTGTAAGTCAAAAGGTTTGGATTTTTATATTTATATTATTACCATTTAGATTTGAGTTTTACTCAAATATAATATAGTCTATTATATTGCCCGCGACTTCGTTCGAGTGGAATTAGGTTTTTTTAAAAATCCCGTGGGAACTCTTTGATTTTCCGGGATAAAAAGTTATAGCCTATGTCACTCTTCAGGTCTTTATTTATACCCATGCAAAAAATCACGTCAATCCGTTGCAGCGTGATTGAAGGACAAACCAACAAACCAACAAACCAACAAACCAACGAACCAACAAACCAACGAACCAACAAACCAATAAACCAAAATACCAACAAACAAACATCGGCCGTCGTCTAAGGGAAAGAGGTTGCGATCCGCGCTCTGGGGCCTACGGTCCAAAGGTTGTCCATCGCCATTCAGCGTGGCAATAGTGCCAGCTTAATGGGCACCTTTGGCCCAGGGGCAACCAGGGGCGGACTTTTTGACGATCTTTAATTTTAAGTTTGTATGTTTTATTTTAATATTTTTAAGTACTTTTAATTTAGATTTAAGTTTATTTAATATAGATTATTTTTATTGTGGTCTAAAATAAAAATATAAAAACAAACAAACACACTTTCGCATTTATAATAAAGGTACTGAGGTACTGATTATAGGTACCATATAGATTTGAGTTTTACTAAAATAGATATAGGTAGATAGGCACTTATAATAAAAAAAAACCTTAATTACGTATAGAAAAAAATTGTTACCACCCAGTAGGTACAGTTTACAGGAATTTTTTGACACTAGCTTATGCCCTCGACTTCGTCCGCATGGACAACTAACACAAGCAAACCCTTATTTTACCCTCGGATTACGATTATCTACGTCATAATAGCTCTCTGAATCTCAGTTCTTTATAATCTAAATAAATAAAAGAGAAAGGTGACTGACTGACTGACTGATCTATCAACGCACAGCTCAAACTACTGGACGGATCGGGCTGAAATTTGGCATGCAGATAGCTAATATGACGAAGACATCCGCTAAGAAAGGATTTTTGAAAATTCAACCCTTAAGGGGGTGAAATAGGGGTTTGAAATTTCTGTAGTCCACGCGGACGAAGTCGCGGCAATAAGCTAGTTACACTATATAGTGTAAGCGAAGTTTCAAATTATTATTATTGTTACCTAGTTAAAGGTAAATACTTGCCTATAATAAGCTGTGATAGCCTAGTGGTTAGGACGTCCACCTTCTAATCGGAGGTCGGGGGTTCGATCCCGGGCACGCACCTCTAACTTTTCGGAGTTATGTGCGTTTTAAGTAATTAAATATCACTTGCTTTAACGGTAAAGGAAAACAACGTGAGGAAACTTAAACCTGAGTTCTCCATAATGTTCACACATGGCCAGCGTGGTAGACTATGGCCAAACCCTTCTCACTCTGAGAGGAGACCCGTACTCTGTAGTGAGCCGGCGAAGGGTTGATCATGATGATGATGACTTACCTATAATATATTTTGTACATAATTAGTTGGCTTAGAATGCTTTTTTTTGTACAATATTTTGAGCTCCAAGGTAAACCACGGACTAACAAAAAAACTAAATTATAGTAATGTACATTTGATAAAAAAAATTGCCTAAGCAAGTAATGCTTAATGCGGAAATTAGCTAATTAAACAGTTTTAGATAATAACAAAATAAGAACGTTAAGATTTGAAATGATAATATTTTTTTAGAATATCGTTCTATTGTCGAAAATTTTTTGTTCATGTTTTTGTTGACGGTTTGATGATACGATCTTTCTACGAGATTATTACGATTATTGAGAATTAAGTGCTTGTTGTAGCACTTAGTTCGTGATTTATTACATACCTATAAAATACTATCCATACTAATATTATAAATGCGAAAGTGTGTCTGTGTGTCTGTCTGTCTGTCTGTCTGCTAGCTTTTCACGGCCCAACCATTCAACCGATTTTGATGAAATTTGGTACAGAGTTAGCTTATATCCCGGGGAAGGACATAGGCTACTTTTCATCCCGGAAAATTAAAGAGTTCCTACGGGATTTAAAAACTTAAACCCACGCGAACTAAGTCGCGGGCATCATCTAGTACTATATATATATATATTTTTTTATTTTTTTTAAAGAATATTAGCCATATTAAATGACTAATATTCCCCTTTCCTCTCCAACTAAGCGTCAGGCTCGTGCTAGGAGTAGGTACCACAATAGTGCAACGGGCGGGATTTGAACCGTCGACCTTTCGGTTTTCAGTCCACTCCTTTACCGATTGAGCTATTGAGGCTCTGATATATTACACTATAAGTATATTTTATACTTGCAAAGGCTTTTTAGGGTTCCGTACCAAAGATGATGGCAGATTGTAATTGGACTTTCATATTTTTAAGACCCTATGTACCTACATACAATACGGTATTTGACAACTAGTCAAATCAGTAACTTTTTATCAAACGTCAAAACGCGCGCTTAGTATGCGAGCTTCTATGAAATACCGGTGTGTGACGTCACAATCATTTAACGTGCTTTTTTAAGTTTAATCGATAATTTAAAATGATCATCATGATCAACCTATCGCTGGCTCACTACAGAGCACGGGTCTCCTCTCAGAGTGAGAAGGATTTTGAACCTGTTTACATGCAGGTCATAATGAAAAATATGTATCAGAGCTATTACAACTGGGGTAAGCAGTGCATTTATGCCTCTATGATCTGCACGCCACTGCCACACTGGCCATGTGCGGATTGGTAGACTTCACACACCTTTGAGAACATTATGGAGAACTCTCAGGCATGCAGGTTTCCTCACGATGTTTTCCTTCACCGTTAAAACAAGTGATATTTAATTAATTAAAACGCACATAGCTCCGAAAAGTTGAAGGTGCGTGCCCGGGATCGAACTCCCGACTGCTCCCGACCTCCGAAATAAGGCAGACGTCCTAACCACTAGGCTATCACAGCTTCAATACAGTTATTACAGGTTAAATAACTGGTTAAATGTTTTTGTTTATCTTGTTTCAGGTAATACAGCCAAATTTTAATAGAGCATGAGCATAGAGCACAGACCACATAGAATAACGTGAACAAGATGGCGCCTCAAGAGCGAACTCCTTGTTGCGAAGAGGATTCCCGGCAAAACACACCCATAGACAACAATCTGTCGAACATAGACTTAAGCGGAAGTTTCGTTAACAAAGGATACACGAACGACCCAAGTGATAGTTCAGCTAGTGTTGCCAGCACAAGAAAAGTCTCAGATGATGGGGAAAATAGGAAGAAAGCTACAGACTTCGATGATTTGTTGCCATATGTGGGGGAGTTTGGGATGTACCAGAAGATTTTGTTTCTACTAATGATACCGTTCGCGTTCTTCGTGGCGTTCGTGTACTTCTCGCAAATCTTCATGACCATCGTGCCGGAGCAGCACTGGTGCTGGATACCGGAGTTGGCGAATTTGACTGTTGAAGACAGGTAAGAACGATTTTAGTAGGTACTTATAGTCTGTCTGTTCTTAGTTTGATTAAAAGGTGAACCAGAAACTTTCTCGGAGAAACGCCTAAGCGACGCGATTTTCCCAGAAGATCAACCTAACAAGCGTTAGACCTTCTGGTGTTGGGTTTTTAAATCTATATATATAAAAGGAAAAGGTGACTGACTGACTGACTGACTGAATGACTGACTGACTGACTGACTGATCTATTAACGCACAGCTCAAACTACTGGACGGATCGAGCTGAAATTTGGCATGCAGATAGCTATTATGACGTAGGCATCCGCTAAGAAAGGATTTTTGAAAATTCAACTCCTAAGGGGGTGAAATAGGGTTTTGAAATTTTGTAGTCCACGCGGACGAAGTCGCGAGCATAAGCTAGTCGTATCATAATTTCATTAGCAGGTCACGGTAAAAGGTCGTATGGGCTGCGTATAGTGCGCCTCTTACGCATTTCAGTGAGAAGCTACTAGTTGACCTGTTAAGAAAACAAAGAAAAACTAAATTATAATAACACTAGCTTATGCTCGCAACTTCACGTGGACTACACAAATTTCAAACCCCAATTTCACCCCTTAGGGGTTGAATTTTCAGAAATCCTTTCTTAGCGGATGCCTACGTTACAATAGCTATCAGCATGCCAAATTTCAGCTCGATCCATCCAGTAGTTTGAGCTGTGCGTTGATAGATCAGTCAGTCAGTCAGTCATCTTTTCCTTTTATATATTTAAGAGATTAAGAACATGAGGAACGTGTGACCTAGTTGTGACAAAACATATCAATCGATTCCAGTAATTGGATTGGTTTGTTTTGTTTGTTTGAAAAATGTCTTTATTAATAAATAACAAAAATATATAGGCCTACATAGTTTATGTCCTATTAACCTAGGATAAACAAATAAAAATATAATTAAACAAAGACGCCCCTTTCAAACTTACCAGCTTCATATTTTAATTGTATGGGTGATCAACTTTGGAGGTCCGAATTATGCCTTTTCGTTTCCTCCGAGTTCAATACTCTATTTTGACAACCCTTTATTTGTACTGTGGATACAGACATTCAAGTCAAATCCAATAATTTATTCAAAATAGTTAATAAAATACAGTTTTTGATTGTCAGTTGTTGCATTTGTAAGATATAGTGGTGATAATTTTTACGCCGACTTAAAACTAAAGCTACGAGGGTTCCAAGTGTATGATTCATGCCGTAAACTGCAAGTTAAACACTCAATAAAAGCAGAACGGAGGTCAGCACCGACTACCACGTAATGAGCAGTGGAATAGCCGCCTCAACAAAACAATCGGCGCTAAACAGAAAATGATTAAAAAACCAAGGTTCGATACTTTGCTATTGTGCACAAGGCCCTTCCGGTTTCATAATATCATATTTTTGTAAACGTGAATTTTTTGGGGCACACTTCCTTCTTCATTACCTACTTATACCATATTTTGAAAAAAAAATCGTTTTGTTTTAACTAGTAGAAGGTACCTACTTACCTGCAGAAAAGGTTTTGAAAGGCAAACGAATTCAGCCACCATCACAATTTTTTTGTTTAGAAAGAACCTATAAGGGTTCCGTTTCTCCTTCCGTCCGGTTCCGTTTTTCCTTTTGAGGTACGGAACCCTAAAAATTGGGAAATTCAAAAGGAGTAAGTATATCTACATTTAAAAAAAACATGTCTCAGATTATGATGGCGGGGGGTTAGAAGTTGAACCCCCAAACCCCCCTTATAACTTTTATAGCTTTTAAAACATTTCTTTACTAGCTGCTCGCGACTTCGTCCGCGTGGACTACACTAATTTCAAACCACTATTTCACCCCCTTAGGGGTTGAATTTTCAAAAATCCTTTCTTAGCGGATGCCTATGTCATAATAGCTATCTCCATTGGCATCCAAATTTCAGCCCGATCCGTCCAGTAGATTGAGCTGTGCGTTGATAGATCAGTCAGCCAGTCAGTCAGTCAGTCACCTTTTCCTTTTGTATGATTTAAGATGTAATATCTTCAATAGTTAGAAACATATATCTCATTTCTGTCGAATTCGTTAGATGACTAGGCGAACTTGGCCTCTGCACGAATTCAACGACCTTTACTTGTAACCTCAAGTTCTCAAGTTCGGATCGCTACAACGTAACGGTTACCTAAGAATTGTCGAAACGTTCAGATTATGCAACTTTACGCAAGCATTTCTAATTGTTTGTGATTCAATACCAATAGCGGACGATAAAGAAAAACCGGCCAAGTGCGAGTCAGGCTCGCGCAACAAGGGTTCCGTACTACAGTCGTATTTTGTCGACATTTTGCACGATAATTCAAAAACTATGATGCATAAAAATTAATAAAAATCTGTTTTAGAATGCACAGGTGAAGACCTTTCATATGATACCTCACTTGATATAGTTATAATACTTCGAAAATTGAAAATACTAATTATTAGTTCATGACCACAATTTAATTTTTTTTATGTGATGTAACGACAAATTCACATTTTTCAGTTTTTCCCCAAATGTCTGGTAAAAGACCTACCTACCTGCCAAATTTCATGATTCTAGGTCAACGGGGAGTACCCTGTAGGTTTATTGACAGACCGAGAGTCAGACAGTCAGACAGACAACAAAGTGATCCTATAAGGGTTCCGTTTTTCCTTTTGAGGTACAGAACCCAGAGAGGGCGGATTTGTAGAGCATTGTCTGTGTCGTTGAGACCGACAAAATGTCATATCGAGTTATCAAGAGACAAGTTATCTCTATATTATGCTTACGTAGCTATTTATGCTGAACTAGATGATGCCGCCGACTTTGTACGCGTGGATTTATGTTTTTCAAAAGTTCCGTGGGAACTCTTTGCTTTTCCGGGATAAAAAGTCCTTCAAAAGTCCTAGTCCAAAGCCTATGTCCTTCCACAGGATGTAAGCTAACTCTGTACCAAACTTCATTAAAATCGGTTTATGGATGGGCCGTGAAAAGCTAGCAGACAGACAGACACACTTTCTCATTTATAATATTAAGATTTTAATGAAATTTGGTACAGGGTTACAGAGAGTTACACAGAGAGAGAGAAACAGTTAGGTAACAGAGAGGTAGGATTAGGATATTATGGATTTCGGCCTGGTGACGTCATGTAGCAACATTTTGGCACTTTGGATTGTGTGGTTGTTTGTGGCATGGCTGCAAGGATCCTTCAAGTCATTTCCGTGAAGTATTATAGTAGGAGAACTAGAGCAACCGATAGCTCAACGGGTTGCGAAGCTGAAGTGGCAATGGGCAGGGCACATAGTTCGTACAACCGATACGAGTAGACGTTGGGGTCTCAAGGTGCTGGAATGGCGACCTCGCACCGGAAGACGCAGCGTTGGAAGACCCCCTACTACGTGGACGGACGACATCAGACCAGTCGCAGGGAGCCGCTGGATTCAGGCGGTACAAGACCGTGGCGTGTGGAAGTCCCTACAAGAGACCTATGTCCAACAATGGACGTTTATTGGTTGATGATGATAATGATTATGGAAGTGACTTATCTATCATCTTTGCCGGCGCCTACAGGCTAGGCCTAGAGGTAGAGACGTTTTCATTGAAAATTATGCATAGTAGTTCAGTTAAGCAATTAAACTAAACGCCAGTATCCGTTCAAACTAACCTCAGAGTGCGGACGTCCGCAATCACTTAACTGACTAATTGCAAAGCAAGGCTTAGATCTTGTGTCGGTAGAGCTATGTTGGTTACTATGACAGGTTTTGATACGCAAAGTGACAGATCATGGTAAGAGAACGTTGGACCCTGGGAAGGGTGCTTTCATCATCATTTGGCATTGCTGTAAGCATACCAAGGATATTTCCTAATAAATCAATAAAAAAAATCCGGCCAAGTGCGAGTCAGGCTCGCACACTGAGCGTTCCGTACTACGGTCGTATTTTTTCGACATTTTGCACGATAATTCAAAAACTATGATGCATAAAAATAAATAAAAATCTGTTTTAGAATGTGCAGGTGAAGACCTTTCATATGATACCCCACTTGATATAGTTATCTCACTTCGAAAGTTGAAAATACTAATTATTAGTTCATGACCACAATTTTTTATTTTTTTGTGTGATCTAACCCTAAATTCACGGTTTTCAGATTTTTCCCCAAATGTCAGCTATAAGATGTACCCACCTGCCGAATTTCATGATTCTAGGTCAACGGGAAGTACCCTGTAGGTTTCTTGACAGACAGACAGACAGACAGACAGAGAGAGACAGACAGAAAGACAGACAGACAGACAACAAAGTGATCTTATAAGAGTTCCGTTTTTCCTTTAGAGGTACGGAACCCTAAAAATCAACCCACACCGGCTCACTATTGAGCACAGGTATCCTCTCAGATAGGGTTGCCAACATTTTTTCGGCTGTTTATAGTATTTTTCAGAATAAGCTAGAAAAAATATAGTAGGTACCAGTGGCGTGCACAGATTTGAAGCCAGGGTAGGCATTAGTTAGCTAGGAATCTGTTCATTAGCAGGTCAAAATGAAAAATATGCATTGAGCTATTACAACTGGGGTAAGCAGTGCATTTATGCCTCTATGACCTGCACGCCCCTGGTAGGTACCATAAAAGGCATTAGAATGAAGTAAGTACCTAACCACAAGATAAAGCAAAAAACAATAGCATTAGAATAACGGCCAATTCTTTGAAGAAACCGAATGAAAAGAAATAGTCAAACGTCTTTTCCTCAAACAGACAAACTTTTTAGGGTTCCGTACCTCAAAAGGTAAAACGGAACCCTTATAGGATCACTTTGTTGCCTGTCTGTCTGTCTGTCTATCTGTCAAGAAACCTACAGGGTAGGTACTTCCCGTTGACCTAGAATCATGAAATTTGGCAGGTAGGTAGATCTTATAGCTGACATTTGGGGAAAAATCTGCAAACCGTGAATTTAGGGTTAGATCACACAAAAAAAATTAAATTGTGGTCATGAACTAATAATTAGTATTTTCAACTTTCGAAGTGAGTGACTATATTATCAAGTGGGATATATGAAAGGTATTCACTTGCACATTCTAAAACAGATTTTTATTTATTTTTATGCATCATAGTTTTTGAATTATCGTGCAAAATGTCGAAAAAATACGACTGTAGTACGGAACCCTCATTGCGCGAGCCTGACTCGCACTTGGCCGGTTTTTATTTATTTATAGACTAGGTAGCGCTTGGCTGCAACTAGACTTGCTAGTAAGTGATGGAGTTCGCTTGTCTAGAAGATGTCTATTCACTCTTGACTTAAAGGTAGATACCCATGCTTGACCTATAAATTGATAACTGAATTATTCCTGCATTTATCTATACTAATATTATAAAGAGGTAAAGAGGGGGTAATATTTGGAACTAGTGAACCGATTTTGGAAATTCTTTCACCAGTAGAAAGCTACATTATTCCTGAGCGACATAGCCTATATTATGTACTAGCAGATGCCCGCGACTTCGTCCGCGTACTGGTTTCACACGAGATCTGAATTTTCCCGCTGCAAAAGGCCTCACTTACCTACTCACTCAGTCTCACCTTAAGACACGGAACCCAGAATACCTAAATGCCAATTTTCATATCTCTAACTTCAAAAACGTAGGATTTTCATATAACCCTTCCACCCCCATTTTACTCCCTTAGGGGGTGAATTTAGCTAGATCCTTTCTTATCTAATACCTACCCCCTAGAAATAGCCTACATTTCAAATTTTAAGTAAAAATAACAATTGTTAAAACTTTTCTATTAAAACATTGCCCCCCTATTTTACCACCCTTAAAAGGGGAATTTCCCAAATTGAATTATACAGATTTTTATTATTTAAAGCTAATAACCTAAAATATCGATTTTCACGTCTCTAACTCGAAAAACATAGGACTTACATACAACCTTCGACCTTTTCAAAACCGTTTCTTAGCTGACACCTACGTCCTAGAAAGAACCTCCCTTCCAAATTTCAAGTTTGTAGGTAGGTATTTCGTGATTAGTCAGTCAGTCCGTCATCGTCAGTCAGTGAGTGGTATTTCTCTTTTATATATTTAGATTTAATTTTCAAAAATAAAATAGAGATCCCTACGAAAATTATTGTAAAAAGCTATCCGTGCAAAGCCGGGCCGGGTTGCTAGTAATAAATATTAGTATGAATTAGTTACTAGACGAAGCCGATATAAAGCGTGTAAAAAAAAAAGTTTACGTTTTTTACTAGCTGAAGTGGCACGGCGGCGTACGATGCAAAACATTATAAAAAGCCCCAAATACCCAAACAACAATGGGTAGGTAAGTACCATCCTCATAACCGGAGACTATTCTTTGTAATAGGTACTAAATGCTAATGAAATTTTCCTGACGCAAACGGCAAACCACATCTTAACACTATAGCGAGAGAGCCAGCGCGTGCAAAACCTTTGTTATTTTATAAAAGGTGAAAGTTTCCCTGCTTACTGTCCCCAACACTGGGAGGAACGTTTGTTTTGATCATGGTGGCTGTGGAAGATTCGTGGTAGCCCCCTGCCAGACACCTTTAAACTTTTAAACTTTAAGGGTGTCTGGTGGCGGGTTGCCATGATACTAATTGTCTGGCAATGCATGACGTGATTTCTAATACCAACCTGAAGAAAATATTAAGAAATTAGCTGATGCTCGCGACTTCGTCCGCGTGGATTTACATTTTTCAAAATCCCGCGGGAACTCTTTGATTTTCCGGGATAAAAAGTAGCCTATGTGTTAATCCAGGGTATAATCTATCTCCCTTCCAAATTTCATGCAAATAAGTTCAGCCGTTTTTGCGTGATTGAGTAACAAACATCCACACTTTCACATAGGATTAGGATTAGTCTTAGTCTCTAGTTATTTTCCAAAGTCACCATTATCCAAAGAAACGTTTCTCCCAGTGTTGGGGACATTACGCAGAGAAACTTTCAGCTTTTATAAAAACGAAGGTCTGGCACGCGCTGACTCTCAGTCCACTAAATCTAAATATCTAAAGGAAAAGGTGACTGACTGACTTACTGACTGACTGACTGACTTACTGACTGACTGACTGACTGACTGACTGACTGACTGACTGACTGACTGACTGACTGACTGACTGACTGACTGACTGACTGACTGACTGACTGACTGACTGACTGACTGACTGACTGACTGACTGACTGACTGACTGGCTGATTGACTGATCTATCAACGCACAGCTCAAACTAGTGAACGGATTGGACTGGGCATGCAGATAGCTATTATGACGTAGGCGTCCGCTAAGAAAGGATTTTTGAAAATTCAACCCCTGAGGGGGTGAAATAGCGGTTTAAAATTTGTGTAGTCCACGCGGACGAAGTCGCGGGCATAAGCTAGTATATAAATAAACAATTGTCGATTTGTTAAGAACAAAGGAGATAAGTAGGTATCTAATTTAGGATTTCGTGATCATGCATTGAATAGAAACCGCAGATAGGTCAAAGATTTGCGATCGTCTGATCGTATCGCTAGGTGTTTTCCCAGGAAAACACTTAGATCCTTTAACGCTTTGAGCTGACCTTAATTCTTGGGATTTGTACTTTGAAATACATTTACATCGTGACTGTCTCGTTGGTTTAGTGGTTAGCATGTTCGACTGCAGATGACGAGGTCCTGACACCGAGTCCCGGGT
This sequence comes from Maniola hyperantus, assembly GCF_902806685.2. NCBI lineage: Eukaryota > Metazoa > Arthropoda > Insecta > Lepidoptera > Nymphalidae > Maniola > Maniola hyperantus. The sequence goes on along the minus strand of NC_048544.1, from coordinate 1,503,262 downwards.
CGGGCTAAATTTTTTGTAAGGAAGTTCTCAGTACTAGTCTGGAGTTTGGAAGTTGGAGGTGCGTCACCCGTGCCTCGAAGAGCACGTAAAGCTGCCGGTCATGAAACTGATCTCTCTCCGGTCGTGTTGGATATCCGTCCCATCAGGTTATGAGAGTGAGGTAATAGAGGGTGAATCAGCTGTGTTTGCGCACACACTAATTGTGCACTATATTAATATCTCCTGCATAATTGGTTAATTAAACTCCAAGGAGATTGGCCGCCCGTTGCCGAAATTCGGTTAGGAGGACATTGCGTAGGGTTACTCTTTCTCTACTCCGTGGTAGGGACTATATTGGTCTCCACTCTCCTGAGGGTCCTCAGCAGACGCCGCTAGCTGGGTTGCGCGAACGTGCTTGGCCCCGTAACCCAGCCGATGCGTGGAACATCGTGGGGTTTTAGTCGGTAAGTGTCCGACAAAACCTCCGTGCCTCCCCGGGTATCCATACCCCGTGGTATCCATGAGTATTTCCCCACGGAAAAAAGGGTTGAGTCCACACGGGCGAAGTCGCGGGCATTTAAACTAGTTTTCAATATGCAATCTTATTATAATAAGTAGGTCGTCGCACAAACCGGATAAGGCACTTGCCACTTAGTTTAACACTGCAGTGTTCAATGCAGTTCAGTGAATACCCAATAGGTACAGTGCAACAACGTGCAGTTCCTTTGTTGGAAACACTGCACTGTACAAAGAGGAACTACTGGTGCGAGAAATGAGAGCCTTGTACGAATATCTACTTACTGAGCATGCGCGTCGCATCTCTCAAGCTTCAGCATTTATGTACATAAATGAATTATCTTCATCTTCTTCTTCATCATCATCATTATTAACTGATAGATGCCTACTACTGAACGTACTTAGATCTCTTGTTGGGACTTCCACTACAGTAAAACAGCAATTTTTTTACAATGTTTTTTTAAATCAAATAGGAATAATTGCAATCTCTATCTCTACATACTTACTTAGTATAAAATAAAGTCGCTTCCCGCGTCTGTATGTATGTATGAACGCATAGATCTTTTAAACTACGCAACGGATTTTAATGCGGTTTTCACCAATAGATAGAATGATTCAAGAGGAAGGTTTATAGGTATAGTTTAATTCTCAAAAAATTAGAAATCCCTAGAGAAATTGAAATAATGTGAATTAGGGTGGAAAAAATCCTCTCATTTGAGAGTTTCCGAGGCAATGACACCTCAATGAAACCACATTAGTATCTACATTGCACCCATGCAAAGCTGGGGCGAGTCGCTAGTAATTAATAATTGTATAAAATAAACTTATATCTAAAAAAAAAAAAAACTGAAACAAATTAATTTAAATCTAAAACTAATTGGAATCATGAACGTCACACGTTGCATCCCACACAAGCGAGCTGCCCATCATTTATTATCCCGACTTATATTATAAAGGCGAAAGTTTGTATGTGTGTGTGTGTGTGTGTGTGTGTGGGTGTGTTTGTATGTTTGTTACTCCTTCACGCAAAAACTACTGGACGGATTTGGCTAAAATTTGGAATGGAGATAGATTATACCCTGGATTAACACATAGGCTACTTTTTATCCCGGAAAATAAAAGAGTTCCCACGGGATTTTGAAAAACGTAAATCCACGCGGACGAAGTCGCGGGTATCAGCTAGTTATTAGATAATTTCCTTTGCTTGACTTCAGTATAAAATTGTGACGTTATATTTATTTTTATTTATTTTTAAGAAGAATATTAGCCATTTTTTAAATGACTAATATTCCCCTTTCCTCTCCAATTAAGCGTCAAGCTTGTGCTAGGAGTAGGTACGACAATAGTGCAACGGGCGGGGTTTGAACCGTCGACCTTTCGGTTTTCAGTCCACTCCTATACCGGTTGAGCTATTGAGGCTCTTGACGAGTTATAGATAAGAACAGCATCTAAATAGCATTAAATGTGAACCCTATTATTATATTTTTATGCAATAAAAAATGCGGAAATTAATCAGTGCACATATAATATGAAACGACATATACACGAAGGTATGTGTTTTTTATTACTAGCGGACCTTGCATTAAGTCACTATGTCACAACCGACTTCTTAGCGTCTCAATCAATCCACGTCCATAAAATGTAAATTAACTTACAAACTATACCTTTTTGTAATATTAGTATACCTAGAAGTATAGATAGGTATATCATTTATTTTATTTATTTTTTATTTATGTTTATATCTTATTAGAACGGCAGTGCCACTTACACTAACTAGATGATTAATAATAAATTTAAATACAAATAAAGGTACAAGAAACAAGACACAAAATACAAAACGATAAAAGATTAAAGGATTTTGAATATGTACGCTGAGAACATTGAATGACATATTCATGCAATGCTCTCAGCGTACTTCAGTAACTCCCGAACCAGTATTATAGACCCAACATTAAATGGGTCCCATTGAGCATTATTGTCCAAAAGCGCGTTGAATGATGCTAATGAACGGGGTATAGGTGACATAGATCTAGCAACAGTGCGATGATGTGGGACCACGAAAAGTTTATTTTTTCGTGAACGAAGATTGCTATTGGATTCAGGGACACGTATGCGACACAGTTGGTCATGAAGTTCTGGAGCATTATCATAATATATAAGTAGGTACCTCAACCTACTTAGTAGGGATTTGTGTTGTATATTATTAAGAGCAATAAAAGAATTATAAACATAGATAATACACAAAATATTTCACACTTTTTGCTCGAATTCAAAGGAAATAGCCATCAGTTTTTCAATAGGCAAATGAAAAACGTTGTATTATTTTGTATAGCAAACTCGCTGAACCGAGAACATGCAGTTTTTGTGTCTGTTTACAACTTCGCATAAATCTCAGAAATATAACATTCGTGTCTATGTTCAGTGGAGATGATAATATAACTTGAGTTATGGGTCGTTAAAAATCGGTCAAGTGCGAGTCGAACTCGCACACAAAAAGTTCCGTACCATACAAGAAATAACGCTTTAATTTTTTTAAATTTTCATGGCAACCATTTTTATATTTTTACTAGGTAGCTGATGCCCGCGACTTCGTCCGTGTATTTAAGGTTTTTAAAAATCCCGTGGGAACTGGGAACTCTGATTTTCCGGGATAAAAGTAGCCTATGTCACTCTCCAGGTCTTTAACTATACCCATGCAAAAAATCACGTCAAACGGTTGCTCCGTTGCGACGTGATTGAAGGACAAACCAACAAACAGACAAACAAACACACTTTCGCATTGATAATATGGATACTGATTATTTTTGTTATAGCGGCAATAGAAATACACATTCTGTGAAAATTTAAACTTTCTACCTATTACGATTTACGAGATATAGGCGGCTGACAGACGGACGGACGGATACGGATAGACATCGGAGGTTCAGTAATAGGATCCCGTTGGTACCATTCGCATTCGGACCCTAAAAACTGCTGTACAATACAACTTCAAGGTTATCGGGTATCTATCAGATTATATCTACTTCTCTTCTAGTATAAAATTATTGTAATTAACAAGTTGAGTGCTATGAACATAACCGGTGCTCGGTAGTTAAGTTTTTAACTGTTTTGTATATAAGGTTAACTATTTTTTTTTTTTTTTAATTCAGATACAAGTTAGCCCTTGACTGCATTCTCACCTGGTGGTAAGTGATGATGCAGTCTAAGATGATAGCGGGCTAACCTGGAAGGGGTATGGCAGTTTTTATTAAACCCATACCCCTTTGGTTTCTACACGGCATCGTACCGGAACGCTAAATCGCTTGGCGGCACGGCTTTGTTGGTAGGGTGGTAACTAGCCACGGCGGAAGCCTCTCACCAGACCAGACCCCTGCCAGGAATCGAACCCGGGACCTCCCACTATTAAGACCACAGCGCTCACCACTGCGCCAGGGAGGTCGTCAACTAACACCTAATATGTACCTAACTATTTGATTTTCTTAGTCTAATCTAAAAATTTATAAATCGTGTAAGGTCGATGATCTTTGTCAGCGCTAGCACAGACTACGGTCTATTTGTTGCTAACACCAGTCTCAGTTTTTATCTAGTGCTTTGGTCTAAAAATGTGGTGTGAAATGTTCACTTTTCATTAAATCTATTTAAAAAAAACCGGCCAAGTGCGAGTCAGGCTCGCGCAATGAGGGTTCCGTACTACAGTCGTATTTTTTCGACATTTTGCACGATAATTCAAAAACTATGATGCATAAAAATAAATAAAAATCTGTTTTCGAATGTACAGGTGAAGACCTTTCATATGATACCCCACTTGATATAGTCACTCACTTCGAAAGTTGAAAATACTAATTATTAGTTCATGACCACAATTTAATTTTTTTGTGTGATTTAACCCTAAATTCACGGTTTTTAGATTTTTCCCCAAATGTCAGCTATAAGATCTACTTACCTGCCAAATTTCATGATTCTAGGTCAACGGGAAGTACCCTGTAGGTTTCTTGACAGACAGACAGACAGACAGAAGGACAGACAGACAGACAGACTGCAGTATTATTGTAACTGCCGAATATAGCTCATATAGTCGTAATAAGTCTATGGTACTGCTTAATATATGTAGTAACTATAATAAAATAAAATATCAATTATGTGATTCCAGACGAGCGCTGGCCATACCACCGAAATTAGAAGGTCCCTTCGCCCACGACAGGTGCCATATGTACCAAGCTGACTACGCCTTAGCTCTAGCTCAGGGTAGAACCACGCCTGATGATGAGTGGCCTATCGTACCCTGCACCAGCGGCTGGGAGTACAACAGGAGCGATGTGCCATATGAAACTATTGCGTCACAGGTAATTAATTTTAATTCTACCCCTTACTTTCTTCTTAAATGCCGTCTCCTATTGGAGGTTGGCAATCATTAGGGCTATCTGCATCTTGGACACTGCTGCTCGGAAAAGAGATCGGGTAGTCTTCCCGTACCATTGGCGTAAATTCTTTGGCCACGATATTCTTCTACGGCCTGGTGGTCTTCTGCCGGCTATTTTTCCCTAAATAATGAGCTGAAGGAGGTATTTCTCATAATGTGGCCGAAGTACCTACCCCTTACCATACCACAGACATGTGCCATATTATGTGCCAAGCTAAATGAAACCTTGGTTTAGTTCAATCGTATAATATAGTAAGTACGATGTGCCATATTATGAAACTGCATATCAAAGACCTCCTCAGTCCTATCATTATCATCATCAACCGATAGACGTCCACTGCTGGACATAGATAGGTCTCTTGTATGGACTTCCGCAACGCCACGTTCTCGCGCTGCCTGAATCCAGCGGCTCCCTGCGACTCGTCTGATGTCGTCCGTCCACCTAGTGGGGGGTCTTTCAACACTGCGTCTTCCGGTGCGAGGTCGCCATTCCAGCACCTTGAGGCCCCAACTATTGGTTTTACGAACTATCATGATTAAGTCATCAATCATGGTTATAACTTTGCAGCTGGACTGGGTGTGTGACAAGGACAACCTAGCTGCAACGGCGCAGGCTATCTTCTTCTGTGGTGCCATCGTCGGTGGTCTGGTCTTCGGCTGGATAGCTGACAAGTACGGCAGGATACCTGCTTTAGTTGGTAAGTTTAGGTATATACTTAGGAAACCGACCAAATATTCCCGAGCTGCCAGTTTTTTCTTGGTCTATATTGCTCATAGTACCTATGTGGGAAAGGGTTCACACCATCGATATAAATGACAAGATATGCCCAAGCGAACAAAATTTTTCATGGTTTTGGAACCAAATAAATCAGCGCCACCTCCTAGATAAACTACACAAATTTCTAACCCCTATTTGAGCACAGGCTACAGAATGCCGTGTTAAGCTATACAAAGTCTCCGATAACCATGTCGGAGGATTGCCAGCGAAACATACATTAAAAAAACCCCTATTTCATCCCCTTAGGGGTTGAATTTTCAAAAATACTTTTTTAACGGATGCCTACGTCATAATAGCTATCTGCATTGGCATCCAAATTTCAGCCCGATCCGTCCAGTAGATTGAGCTGTGCGTTGATAGATCAGTCAGTCAGCCAGTCAGTCACCTTTTCCTTTTATATATTTAAGAAGAAGAAGAAGATTGATGGTGATTAATTTCACTTTTCAGGAACAAACCTGGTGGGCTTCGCGGCAGGCATAGCCACAGCATTCTGCAACACGTTCTGGTCCTTCGCCCTGTGCCGGTTCTTCGTGGGACTGGCGTTTGACAACTGCTTCACTATGATGTATATCTTGGGTAAGGTAGTCATCATCATGATCAACCCATCGCCGGCTCACTACAGAGCACGGGTCTCCTCTCAGAGTGAGAAGGGTTTTGGCCATAGTCTACCAGTGCGGATTGGCAGACTTCACACACCTTTGAGAACATTATGGAGAACTCTCAGGCATGCAGGTTTCCTCACGTTGTTTTCCTTCGCCGTTAAAGCAAGTGATATTTTAATTACTTAAAAATGCACATAACTCCAAAAAGTTAGAGGTGCGTGCCCGGGATCGAGACCCCGACCTCCGATTGGAAGGCGGACGTCCTAACCACTAGGCTACCACAGCTTCAGGGTGAGGTAGTGGCACCCATGGCCGTAACATTACGCATTCCCATCTGAAAATAAACATAAGTACCCAATGTTCCAACTTTCTCCACAGTTCTAGAATACGTGGGGCCGAAATGGCGTACGTTCGTAGCCAACATGTCAATAGCGATATTCTTCACTTTGGGCGCGAGTCTTTTGCCCTGGATAGCGTTGTGGGCTGATGATTGGAGGACATACGCTCTGGGCATCAGCGCTCCCTTCATCATCGCTGCAGCCACGCCTTGGCTGGTTCCAGAAAGTGCCAGGTGAGCTCATCTTACAGATAGATATAAGAGATAAAAATGGTGACCCGACCACACTTGAGAGTGTTGTGAGCTGGATGACTGAAAAACGTAAGCTCCAGGTACCTATCAGAGATCCCTTCATCATAGCAGCAGCCACACCTTGGCTGGTTTCAGAAAGTACTAGGTCAGTTAATCTTAAAGATAATATTATAGGCAAGAATAGGTGGAAACTATACCATTCTTCTCCTCTACATACCGTTGTGGACTAACGATTGGAGGAGATGACGACCACACTAGTCTGGTTCTTGGGCTGATGATTGGTACATATAAACTCTAAGCACCAGCACTCCCTTCATCATCGCCGCAGCTACACCTTGCTGGTTCCAGAAAGTGACAGGTGATTGAAGAACATATGCTCTGAACATCAGCGCTTCCTTCATCATCGCTACAGACATACTTATTAACTGGTACCAGAAAGTCTTAGATTACTAAAATTTATTTTGAGCCGGTATGTATAAGAGATGCTTCGGAGACAGACTAAAAAAGGATGGGAGGGATAAAAATTTTGGACCCAATTTACCTTTCAATATCCATAGTCGCGTGTGTGAGATTTAGATGAATAAGGTTAAGACAGTGGGCTTTAATAGTGATGATAAATTAAATCCAATGATTACTAATGAAAGTTATCATTTATCAATTATTTGTCAGGTAAGGCCAAATACCAAGTAATTAAAAATCAAGCAAAGCATCTGCTGTATTATTTCAAAGTAAGAATCCTAATCATCTAAACAGGCTTCTATAATAATTAGAAGCTAACATCCTAGTGTTTACTTTTATCTCAATGTGTAAAATAAATAGCACAAGAGGGTAGGTGATAAATACAGAAGTAAAACCAACCAAGTCGAATAATAACTGAAATGTATTTGTTCAGCATTGATCTATTTATATTAAAATGAATCTACCACCCATTTCGCTAAGGTGTTTAGTCATGGAGAAGAAAGGGCAAAGAAACTCCATAACACACATCTTTTAAAACATTAGAACGTTGAGTAAAGTAGTAGGTACATATTTGGTACACAGTTACAACAGGTAACCTATAAAAGGCAAATGATTACATTACATTATAATACAATATAAGAATACTTAACTTCAGTAAGGTCCGCTGTGTTTGCTCTGGGCTGTCGATACAAGACTGTCCTCTCTGTCGAGGTAGGGTACTTTTATAACACTGCCATCGCAAACAGGGCGGATGTCGACTATCACATGCTCTTAATATTAATCATTTATTTTGGGTTTGTTGACAAAAGGTATGTTGACACACCCAATTTACAATAATAAAATCAGTAACATTGATGGTCTACGTATTAATAATTTACAATAATAATAAGCGACTTAAATTGACAGTTTACACAACATTATTATTTCACATAATAGCTATTGCCAACTGCATGTTGACAATAGCTTAGTATAATGTCACTCTTAGTACATTGACAGTATTTAATTTACGATGAATAATTAGTTACCAGTATTGACAATTCACATAATATTATTTATCGTATTGTCACATTCCTAAATATTAAATTAAACAACATACAAGAAAAGATACCACTTAAACCATACTCTTTCCGTACATTGATATTGAATCCGGAAACGGAATAACGATTCTGTTTTAAATATCACAACAAATATTCATTTCGGACTCCCAAGTTTATGATTAGATGAATTTTAGCATAATAATTATGTATCCAATTTTATCGTAATATAACACGGCCATACTGACAAGTACTTCGCTCCCGAAGTACATAGGTAAAAACAGAAAGAAAAGAAAAAAAATTGTCCCATTGGGAGTCTTAACATTTTGTCACATAGTGAGTCTTAACATTTTGTCCCATTGGGAGTCTTAACATTTGTCACATAGTGAGTCTTAACATTTTGTCCCATTGGGAGTCTTAACATTTTGTCACATAGTGAGTCTTAACATTATGTCCCATTGGGAGTCTTAACATTTGTCACATAGTGAGTCTTAACATTTTGTCCCATTGGGAGTCTTAACATTTTGTCACATAGTGAGTCTTAACATTTTGTCCCATTGGGAGTCTTAACATTTGTCACATAGTGAGTCTTAACATTTGTCACATAGTGAGTCTTAACATTTTGTCCCATTGGGAGTCTTAACATTTGTCACATAGTGAGTCTTAACATTTTGTCCCATTGGGAGTCTTAACATTTTGTATCATATGCCAAAAAAAAATTTTTTTTTTTTTTTTTTTTTTTCTTTCTTTTTTTTCTTTTTTTTTCTCTGTTCTGCTTTTGTCATTTAGCATAAATTATTAGTATGTTTTATTACAATTCGGCCATCTTGATAAGTACTTCGTTCCCGAAGTACATAGGAAAATAGAAAAATGCAGCCAGTGAACTTAAATGAACAGCGGCAACAAAAGTACTGACATAAAAAAAATATAAGATTGCTTCATTCACAAAACGATATTCAATGATTCAATGTCAATGTTACTGTCATCTGCCTTACGTTGCTAAAAAAGTAATTTAGCTAAATAATAAAAGTTACTTGAATTGACCATCTCTTTTGTGTTGTTTTAAGAGAAGAAAAATGGTTGAGTTATTTTAAGAAGCAAAATAAATAAATAAATATAGTTTATGTTTAAGTTACATAAATCAGAATAAGGTAATTTCTTCAAGTTTCGAGTTGTAAGTACGATGCAATTTCTCAAAAGTAAACCTACTGATTTGATTAGTATTATTGTTTCGGTATATCATAACTTTCTAAATGATTTCACATTTACATATACTTTATCAAAAACCGTTCGGCTAATCTGACCTCCAACTAGACTTATTCTTATCTAAATAAATTATACCACAACACGTGGTTTATCTAACTAATTAAAAATCTTCTCTGATTCACCTCACAGAAACTTTTTTCATATAAACTATACCACAAAATCGTGGTTTTAAATTTACACTTTTCTTCACACACAACGCACAAAATTGTACTTAGCTTGCTCAACGACGCGACGTTTCAACCGGCGATGCCACACCAGCACCAAGTGCCACTGACAACAGAGTTGCCCCTCGCTTTGGGATCATCGGGCACCAACATCAAGTGCCACCGACGACAGGCGGTAGCCTGTCGCTTCGAGGAGAAGCCGTATCCACGATTGCTGAAAGCATTTGAAAAGTATTAGTATTTCGACAAGAAAAGAATTACCGTATCCCACTTCTGATGTGAGATTTAGATGAATAAGGTTAAGACAGTGGGCTTTAATAGTGATGATAAATTAAATCCAATGATTACTAATGAAAGTTATCATTTATCAATTATTTGTCAGGTAAGGCCAAATACTAAGTAATTAAAAATCAAGCAAAGCATCTGCTGTATTATTTCAAAGTAAGAATCCTAATCATCTAAACAGGCTTCTATAATAATTAGAAGCTAACATCCTAGTGTTTACTTTTATCTCAATGTGTAAAATAAATAGCACAAGAGGGTAGGTGATAAATACAGAAGTAAAACCAACCAAGTCGAATAATAACTGAAATGTATTTGTTCAGCATTGATCTATTTATATTAAAATGAATCTACCACCCATTTCGCTAAGGTGTTTAGTCATGGAGAAGAAAGGGCAAAGAAACTCCATAACACACATCTTTTAAAACATTAGAACGTTGAGTAAAGTAGTAGGTACATATTTGGTACACAGTTACAACAGGTAACCTATAAAAGGCAAATGATTACATTACATTATAATACAATATAAGAATACTTAACTTCAGTAAGGTCCGCTGTGTTTGCTCTGGGCTGTCGATACAAGACTGTCCTCTCTGTCGAGGTAGGGTACTTTTATAACACTGCCATCGCAAACAGGGCGGATGTCGACTATCACATGCTCTTAATATTAATCATTTATTTTGGGTTTGTTGACAAAAGGTATGTTGACACACCCAATTTACAATAATAAAATCAGTAACATTGATGGTCTACGTATTAATAATTTACAATAATAATAAGCGACTTAAATTGACAGTTTACACAACATTATTATTTCACATAATAGCTATTGCCAACTGCATGTTGACAATAGCTTAGTATAATGTCACTCTTAGTACATTGACAGTATTTAATTTACGATGAATAATTAGTTACCAGTATTGACAATTCACATAATATTATTTATCGTATTGTCACATTCCTAAATATTAAATTAAACAACATACAAGAAAAGATACCACTTAAACCATACTCTTTCCGTACATTGATATTGAATCCGGAAACGGAATAACGATTCTGTTTTAAATATCACAACAAATATTCATTTCGGACTCCCAAGTTTATGATTAGATGAATTTTAGCATAATAATTATGTATCCAATTTTATCGTAATATAACACGTGCAGCCAGGCCATGTTTTCCAATCTTAAATTGACGACGAGGTGAAATTCGTGATTATTATTATTATTAAGTAAATCAAGCATTTATCTTTATTAACTGTTTTTGCAGGTGGTTGGTATCGCAAGGCAAGATCGACAAAGCTATGATTATAATGAAGAAGTTCGAAAGAATCAACAAAACCAAGATCCCTGACAAAGTTATTAGTGAATTTACGGTGAGCGTGTTTAGATATTATGGTTTATTAACCCCCTTCAATTCATTCTTTAATTCACCCTGTCTTGATTCATAACAAAAATATTGACAATACAAAGTTACAATAATGATTTCTCAACTATTTCCAGGAGGCATCCCATAAAGCAATCAAGGAATCCGAAGCGGAATCCAAAACGTATTCAGTTTTGGACATCTTCAGGACTCCCAGGTTGCGTCGCAACGCTTTACTCCTCATAGTCATTTGGATGGCTATTTCCCTGGTCTTCGATGGCCACGTGAGGAACGTGGGGTCTTTGGGCCTGGATATATTCCTGACCTTCACTATTGCCACCGCTACGGAGTTCCCGGCTGATACGTTTTTGACTCTTGTGCTGGATAGGTAAGATTTTGAAAAATTACAATAAATGATTTTTTTTCAGGCAATAGAATTACAACCCATAACAAACTATCAAAACTTTAATTAAAAGTTCTACAACAATATAAGTAAAGTTGTTGTTGTCGCACCGATGCAGGTTAGACCAATGTTTGACTCAGATCCCCAACAACAGCACACAAGATGGAGTCACAAATATTGAGCAGTTTTCTAAGTCCGTTTATTGAGGGGCTTAGAAGCACCATGTCTTCAGCGTAGCTGAAATTGTTAACTCAGACGTTACCAATATGGCAAACAACTTTGGTACTTCTCAGCCTCCCAATAAGGTCATTGATGTAAAAGTTAAATAAGTCTGGAGACGTTAGTCCTCCTTGACGAACGCCATACTCTAGTCTGTATTCACAAGAGAATGCGTCGTCCCATTTTTACGTAGTTAGTTTGGTTCTCGTACCAAAATCTCTGTTCTTCAGCTGAAGGATTTGATCTAACGAACTCTTAGGATGCGTTTTCTGTTAATTTTTATGGCAGTACAATTTTACAGAGATTTGAATGGCCTATTGGGCAACAAAAATGAGCTGTGAGAGCCATATACCTACTCGTCCGAGTGACTTTGCCCGAGGTCTGTGCAGCAGCGTCTACAAGGGTATTTATTTACACATGCATCATCAGTTTTATTTTCTAAGCGTATTTTCGTTTCCAGATGGGGAAGGAGGTGGCTAGCCTGTGGGTCAATGGTCGTCAGTGGTATATTCAGTTTATTGGCTACGGTTGTTCCTATTGGTAAGAACTTCATATTTGTTTAACACACACACACGCACACACGCACACACACACACACACACACACACACGACACACACAACACGCGCGCACGCGCACGAAACTGGATTATATACCCACCTATAGGCGGGGCATGGCTGCGTGTTTAGTAACAATGTGATGTGCTTCATTCAATTCCTTGTATAAGTCCCGCAAATTGCTAAAGCGCGTGACCGCCATTTTAGTGACGTCAGCACTAGACTGAAGTTTTGATGGTATTGTTTTTACTTAAATATACGTCAAATGACGTCATTTCGATGCTAATGAGACATGGTTCCAGCGCAATAGCAATTTGCTGGACTTTATCGTTTAAAACTGTTTCTTTTTCCTCCAGGTGGCCCCTCAGCCTCTCTAGCCATTTGCGGGCGCTTCGCCGTCAACATATCCTACAACATCGGCCTGCAGTACGCCGCTGAACTGTTACCCACGGTGGTCAGGGCGCAGGGAGTGGCTCTGATCCACATTATGGGATATGTCGCCTCTATTGTGGCTCCATTCGTCGTGTATCTGGTGAGTCCTATAATTATTTATCAGTAAAGAAGATAAGCTGTGATAGCCTAGTGGTTAGGATGTCCGCCTTCTAATCGGAGGTCGGGGGTTCGATTCCGGACATGCACCACAAACTTTTCGGAGTTATGTGCATTTTAAGTAATTAAATATCACTTGCTTTAACAGTGAAGGAAAACATCGCGAGGAAACCTGCGTGCCTGAGAGTTCTCCATAATGTACTAAAGGAGCGGACTGAAAACCGAAAGGTCGACGGTTCAAACCCCGCCCGTTGCACTATTGTCGTACCTACTCCTAGCACAAGCCTGACGCTTAGTTGGAGAGGAGAAGGGAATATTGTTCAATTAACATGGCTAATATTCTTTTTTTTTTTTAATAAATAAATAAAAAAAATGTGTGTGAAGTCTACCGATTCGCACATGGCCAGCGTGGTAGACTATGGCCAAAACCCTTCTCACTCTGAGAGGAGACCCGTGCTCTGTAGTGAGCCGGCGATGGGTTGATCATGATGATGATGAAAGAAGATGGTTGCACCAATTTGCTCAGCTATGAACAGGAAATAGAATATTAACAAAAAAACAGTCAAGCGCGAATCGGACTCGCACACGAAGGATTCCGTACCTATAGTACGGAATCCTTCGTGTGCGAGTCCGACATCGTACAAAATATAACAATTTAAAAGTGTTATTTTTATAGGATGACTATAGCTGATGCCCGCGACTTCGTCCGCGTGGAATTAGGTTTTTGTAAAATCCCGTGGGAACTCTTTGATTTTCCGGGATAAAAAGTAGCCTATGTCACACTACAGGTCTTTATCTATACCCATGCAAAAAATCACGTCAATCCGTTGCACAGTTGCGATGTGATTGAAGGACAAACCAACAAACCAATAAACCAACAAACAAAGACACTTTCGCATTTATAATAAGGGTACTGATACGGGACCCTTCGTGTGGAAGTCCTACTCACACTTGACCGGTTTTTATTTAAATCTTCTAGGGTAACATATCCCAAGATCTACCACTGCTGATCCTGGGCGTGCTGGGCATCGTGGGCGGCGTGCTGTGCCTGCTGCTGCCGGAGACCATGGACATGGAGATGCCGCAGACCCTGGCCGATGGAGAGAACTTCGGCCAGGACCAGAGGTTCTGGGACAACCCGTGCTTCCCCAGGTAAGCAATTAGAAATCTACAATACATAAAACTAAAGTGACTTCGTCATCATCATCATCATCAGCCTGTGGACGTCCACTGTTGGACATGGGCCTTCCCTAAAGAGCGCCACCACACCCAGTCTTGAGCCTTCCTCATCCAGCCACTTCCCGCCAGCCTCTTTATATCGTCGGTCCATCGTGCTGGAGGGCGTCCCACACTACGCTTGCTCAAACGCGGTTTCCACTCAAGGACTTTCCGGCTCCTATACGACAGGCATGACCTGCCCACTGCCACTTCAGCTTTCTAATAGTTTGGGCTATGTCAGCGACCTTGGTTCTCCTGCGGATCTCCTCATTTCGGATCCTATTCCTCAGGGGAAACTCCTAACATAGCCCTCTCCATAGCTCGCCGAGCGACTTTGAATTTGTGAACAAGGTCGTTTGTCAGTGTCCACGTTTCAGCACCATAGGTGAGGACGGTGACTTAGTTTTGGGTTTTTGCATTAAGGAGCCTAGTGGAAGCTGTGGTAGCCTAGTGGTTATAGGACGTCTGCCTTCCAATCGGAGGTCGGGGGTTCGATCCCGGGCACGCACCTCTAACTTTTCGGAGTTATGTGCGTTTTTAAGTAATTAAAATATCACTTGCTTTTACGCAACGTGCGTCGAGTGTGTTTTGGGATTTGTGTGGTGGTGGTGCGTATTGCTTGCCTGGTGGCTGCTTTTCCCTGCATGGGTTAGCAGTGGGAGGGCGGGCGGTGCATTTGGCATGTTGCATCATATCTACAGATTCAACCTATTAATTAAATGTCACTTGCTTTAACGCTGAAGGAAAACATCGTGAAGAAACCTGCATGCCTGAGAGTTCTACATAATGTTCTCAAAGGTGTGTGAAGTCTGCCAATCCGCACATGGCCAGCGTGGTAGACTATGGCCAAAACCCTTCTCACTCTGAGAGGAGACCCGTGCTCTGTAGTGAGCCGGCGATGGGTTGATCATGATGATGACTACCTTACCCAAGATATAAAAGGTGATGAAGAATAAGAAGGTGATTTAGGTGTGACAAAAGCCTCCGACGACGAGCTCTCTGGCGCAGTGGTAAGCGCTGTGGTCTTGTTAGTAGGAGGTCCCGGGTTCGATTCCCGGCAGGGGTTTGGAATTCAATAATTTCCAAATTTCTGGTTTGGATTGGTGGCACAGCAGGATGTTTGCCAGATATTAAAGTTAGTAATTGTCTAGACAAATATGATCTGTATAAAAGTAAATAATTACATCATTTATGCAGCCATATATAGTTGTGGTAATTATAACAAGTTCACATGAATGCGTAAGTATTTATGGCTGTCTCATCTCTATATCATTCTATATATATTATATTATATGTACTTATCTCAATATTATTTCGGTCTTTGCAAAAAAATAGATTTTTTACTAACAAGAACTAAACTAGAGACAAGTTTTTTGGAGTTGATTAAATATTCTGTATTTCTGTCTAGTAATAAGCTTTACGATTTGATAACGATAATGAAGTCGGTTAAAAATAACCCTGGCCCAGGAGTGAGCGCTGTGGTCTTATCAGTGGGAGGTCTCGGGTTCGAATCCCAGCAGGGGAAATTTGTAATTTTAAATTTTTTAAATTTCCTATGGTCTGGCTGGCTGTGAGGCTTCGGCCGTGGCTAGTTACCACCCTACCGGCAAGGCCTTACCGCCAAGCGATTTAGCGTTCCGGTACGATGCCATGTAGAAACCACAGGGGTATGGGTTTAATAAAAACTGCCACAGCCCTTCCAGGTTTGCCCGCATTCATCTTAGATTGCATCATCACTTACCACCAAGTGAGATTGCGGTCAAGGGCTAACTTGTATCGGAATAAATAAATAAAAAAGCCACGTGATCTTTTTCTTTTTCTTTTAACTTTTTTGTCACTCACAAAATTTCTTGATCAAATTTTCCCAAGCTTCGGCAAAAGTATCGAAATCAACGCGCATCGATTTTTGTAAATTTTCATACGAACGATCTTGATGCGATTGACAGATAATTTAATTTAAATTTAATTTGTACCAAAAACCAAAAACATTTACAATAAAGAGAAAAAGAGAATAAAAGTAGACAGGGAATCACTTGTCTCTATGAGAGATCTCTACCAGTGACCCTTCGCAGTGCGACAGGTTGTAGATGGAGTAGAATAGGTACAAAAATAAGATAGAAGATGGGTTGGTGGGGCGACGATGCTAGATCCTTTTTTAAGGACCTTTCATCCCGTCTCGCGGAATCTACGGGGGACCGGAGGGCTGGCAGTTACCTCGGTCAACATATTAGTCTGGCCATTCAACGAGGTAACGCTGCCAGCGTTCTGGGTACCCTGCCTCGTTGCGGTGGTTTAGATGATATTTTCGATCTGTAATTTTTATGTTCTAGAATAAGTTTGGTATTTTTGTTTATTGTATTTTCATTTGAATCTAATAAAATAATAATTATTATATAAAAAAGATAGAAGATAAATACCTCTTACCAAACATTTATGTATTGTTACGTTTACAGAAAAAAGCAAGGAACAAGTATCGAAGAGAAATACAACAGTCGAGCGTCGATGTCAAATCAAGAGAACCACTTCGTAAGATCCTTGCCAGCTTCTGGGTCCAGGGCGTCCGTAAGAGCTTCCATCAGACTATCATCCAGGTCACAGAGAAGGAACCACGAGAATAGCGGGGTTTGATACCAAAACATAGAGGTTTAATGAAAATTGGCTATGTTAAAGAATCTATACAAAACTGGGCCTATTGTTATTGCTAAAATTGTGATACATTGCGACTGGTGTTATTGACTGAGTTTATGGTAATTTACGAGTGTTTTTTAAGCTTTGTAGACAATTTAGAGCCTCAATAGCTCAACGGGTAAAGCAGTGGACTGAAAACCGAAAGGTCGACGGTTCAAACCCCGCCCGTTGTACTATTGTCGTACCTACTCCTAGCACAAGCTTAACGCTTAGTTGGAGAGGAAAGGGGAATATTAGACATTTAACATGGCTAATATTCTTTTTAAAAAAATGTAGAAAAAAGGTATTAAACTGTTTCTTGCGAAATACTCGTAAGTTACCAATACTTTCTCTTTACTATATTTTGCTATACTTCGATTATTATTCTACAGAGAAATTATACAAAGTTACTTTGCTAAATTGTACTTTAAAACTGAGTTTTTCTGCAAAATACTTTGCACTCTGAGATCAGCTGTTGATAACTCAGTTTCTGTGTAAATTGACTTTGGTGACGTAGATTTTGAAACACAGTTTTTGTGCAAATTGACTTTGCAATCTGAGACTTCGAAACTCAGTTTTTCTGCAAAATTACTTTGCTACCTTACACTTTTAACTCAGTCTTTGAGCAGTGACTTAGATTTTGAAACAGTTTTTTGCAAAGTAACTTTGCAGTCTGAGATTCCGAAACTCAGTTTGTCATTATTGCATAATTCGCATAGTTTAATAGGCTGTACTGTGATTGATTAGTATCATAAAGCTGAAACGAAAGGAAGTATCTGTTGACTGACATGGTTATGTCGGTAAACGCTAAGAAAGGCTATTGAAAAAATCTAATGGGCTCTAGAAATATTATGAGAAATGAAACTCCACATTTCGCGGGTTGATTTTAACCCAGGACGGGGTTTGATCATAAACTGAGAGGGGGAATTGGCTGCCATCGAATTTGTAATTTTTTAAAATTGGTTTTTAGAAATACGTGAAGGATCTCTTAAAAGTTTTTTAAATTATTTTACATTTTAAATTTTTAATTTTAGTACAGTATGTATTTACTCAAAAGTGATTTTAATGAATAAATCCAGAATAATTTGCTTTTTAAGAAAAACTGTTCTGTACTGTATGCTAAAAATTAGACATTAGTCACGTAAGTTTGACGAAGGTATGATCGTTCACACAAAATTACGTATGAGCAGTTAATTTGCATAAAAAAACATCGGATTTGTTAAGTCCCTTTCCCTTTTTGGAATTGGAAGTCTATTAATTTAGACAAGAATACAATATTTTGTTGTTATTTTAATTAGCAGCTGGGCTGACTGTATTTTAATGATTTATGTTTAGTTAATATTTTAAAAGATTGAATTGCCAAGGCGCGTTTTAAAAATAAACCTGTTATTGATTTTTTTCTTTTAATTTAGATAGTGTAAATAGTTGTTACAATTAATTTTAATTGCAAATGTACAATACCTACTATAGTTATTTAACGCAAAATATTATGATATCTCATTAAGTGACAGTATTGTGTGAAATACACGAGCAACGATATTTTGCTTTCCTAGTATAATATTGCAAAGTAATATTCTTTACTATGTCGTAATCCTTAAAAATCTGTAGCTATGGTGCTACCGTAACGTATAGTTGCACCATAGTGTAAAAATATTATAAACAGATCATGGCATATTGGCATTATTTAGACTTTGAAATTAAGTTTTTTATTTCAAAGAAATGGAAACGTTTTAAGCACAGTAATCGTGCAAAATAAGTTTGTAATCTCAGACTTTGTAGACTAGTTTTTAGGCAAAAAGACTGTAAAACTCAGTTTTTTGACAAAGTTATTTTGCAATGGTCTGTTTAAAATATTGTCATAATATGATCGATTCGTCTGGAATATCCACTGTACTTATTTGAAAACTTGCCTTTTTAACGTTGTAGTTATATCCAGTATATATACCAGATACCTACTAACCTATTTATTTCCTGATTTTGAAAACATTTCTCAGATGCCATTTAGTATTTTTTTTGTTCAGAATTGTTAAAACTAACCTGTTCTGTGATAATAATTTTAATGCAATAAAATATCATAGAATAAAGAAAATTGTTTCAATTCTTCTTACCTAAATAGATATCCCTAACATAAAGTAAAACTTCATAATTTCACCGAATCCACTGAATTGATTAAGATGACATGTTTGAAAAAGATCCTGTAAAAGCAGAACATTATAATATTTTTTTAATTCACTTTAAAACTTTATTGAACTATTAGAATAGCCTTGTTAGTTCTCGATAAAATAGATTTCTAGTTATGAAAGAATTATCACTAAAAATCAGTTTTTTTAGAGTTTATCGATTATAAACAAACAAACAAACGAATATTTCTTTATAATGTGAGTGTCCCGCCAATTTCTAATGCCATTTTAGTGACGTCGTCACTAGACTGAAGTTTCGAGCTGATGGTTCAAGTGACGTCAAAATTACGTCATTTTGATGTAAATGGAGACATGGTTCCAGCGTAATAGCAATTTGCGGGACTTATACCTAGATCAATGAATACTAGAAATTTCTCGCTCACACTTGACCATGTTTTTTATCAATGTGCGTCAACCGGTGGTATCTAGTTTTCTGCTGTAGTAGATATTGTTATTTGTTTTAATTGATAACAGTTATGTGTTACAGTTTTAAATTGTAGCTTTTTATGGCTTTTGTAAGAAGCTGGTTTATACGCTAATATTAATGCCCACCTAAGCCATGATAGCCTAGTGGCTAGTATGGCCTTACTATACCTACTTTTTCCAAGAGAGTAAAAATTTATACCCAATAGAGGGAAAGAATGATGATATCGTATTTTTCTTGGATCAGAAAGTAGTTGGCTTCTTTTTCATTAAGCTTATTGTGCATAACTATGATATTTACTTATGCATGCAATTTTAGACTTTGCTATTGAAATTATAAATACCATAACAGAATGAACAAAATGAAAAACATCGTTAATGCAGCTGTAAGAACATTATTAGGGTCTAATTGTGAAGTACTTAGGACATTACATAGAGTTCAGTTTGATTTAGATAGGTCGGTATCTAGTTCAATGAAAAAATATCTATGAATATAACATACTACGCAAATTATCTGGAAACAAAATCCATTGTTAGCGTATCTGTGACGTAATTTATTGAAGGTAGGTACATAAATTATATCGACTAAGTAATATTTATACGACGTACTATTTACTCAGACTGATGTAGTTTATCTCTAAACAAATAGGTAACTTATCAACATACTTAGTTCCTTACTTTAGTTATTTTCTGTGTTGACTACTTATAGTATAAATGGTTTTCTCCCATTGAAAACATTGTCACTAGAAAATTTATTTTCCTTTTTTTATGCAAGTTTCTACTATTAACTTACTTTGGGATGCCCGCGACTTTGTCCGCGTGAATTTAGGTTTTTAAATATCCTGTGGGAACTCTTTGATTTTCCGGGATAAAAAAAAGCCTATGTCACTCTCCAGGTCTTTGTCTATACCCATGCAAAAATCACGTCAATCCGTTGCACCGTTGCAACGTGATTGAAGGACAAGCCAACAAACCAATAAACTAACAATCAAACACAGTTTCGCATTTATAATAAGGGACAGACAGACAGACACACTTTCACATTTATAATATTAGTATGGATTAACTTTAATAATTTCTGCAATTACAAAAATTAATAATTTTGACATAATATGTATATACTTGACAATATAATTGATACAAATTAAAAGTTAATTAATTAATAATTTAAACTAAAACCAAAACCTTAAAAAATATAATGGATAAATAGTATGGATTTAGATTATTAGGATCACCTACAGTACTCGTTGAATAATATTCACACTAATAAAGTTGCGCAAGAGGCGACGACGTGACCTCTGCTGACGCATCAGTATTTCTTAGACGACGCCGTTTGATCAATTAATGATTATGTCCATCTTCGTCCATGGTACACGTGTAGTTTATAGTCAACTAGCTGATGCCCGCGACTTCGTCCGCGTGGAATTAGGTTTTTTAAAATTCCCGTGGGAACTCTTTGATTATCCGATATAAAAAGCAGTTTTAGAGTTTATCAATTACAAACAAACAAATCTTTCCTCTTTATAATTTAGTATTTTTTGTACTACTAGTTTCTATTTTTTTCTTTTTTTATAACTCTATGGTGACAAATAAAGATCTATTCATTCACAATAATTATTAAACGATAGACAATGAGATATATAAGGAGATACATATTATAATATACGAACGACGTTTGGTACCTACCTTCATCACGCAAATCTTTGATAATAAGTTTCTCACTTACGTTACAAACTCTACCAGAAGGAATAGGTAGATAGGTACTAAAATTAAGACTTTGCCTGACGTAATAACACTACAAAACTGATTGTTCGTTATATACGTAACATATACCAGAAATTTATTAAATTACACGTACTTAACACAATTATTTTTGCAATAACGTTATAATCCAATCATAACAGTTTTAATAATATGGTCCAACCATTAATTGTTGCCAAGTAAAGTCCTAGCACGCAAATTTAAACTTTAGATTTAGCGTTATATGATTCACATTCATAGATTTAAGTTTTTGATGGTATTTAATACAAAATTCCAGTCGAGACTAAAATACCAATAACTGAAACTTTCGAAATACCTAACAATATTATGTACTTGTTTTCGTGTTGGTTTATTACTCTGATTTAACCTGGGTCTGTCTAACTGTACACACAATTAATAAACTATTACTACAGATTAGAATATAATAGTTATAAAGTACCTACTTCAATAACTAACCAATTTTGGTACTTAGCTAATTAGCTATTCAAATTGTAGGATTTCAGATTAATTTTTTGTAATTATGTCAGCCTAAGCCACTCAGATTTTAGGCAAAGTAACTTTGCAAACTAAGATTTGGAAACAGTTTTTGTGCAAAGAGACTTTGCAACCGCCGACTTTGAATATCAGTTTTGTAAACGTAACATGGGATTTTATTTGCTATCGTAAAGTATTAAAAGATTTTTGTAACTAGCTTTTGGCAACATTCTTTTATTCATTGAATGAAATGTCGTCCAGGACTATAGTTTTGATTTGGACCAGCCTCTAAAAAACCTCTAGGTACGACTAACAGACAAATGAAATGATGTTCACTTGTTCGTTTGTTTATATTGTGTTTCGAGTATCTGCGAATGAAGCCGTGATAGTCTTGTGGTTAAGACGTCCGACTCCTATTCGGGAGGTCAGAGGTTCAATCCTGGGCAAGCACCTTTCCGAACTATGTGTGTTTAAAGCATTAAATATTATAATAGAAGGAAAACATAGTGAGGAAACCTGAGAGTTCGCCATAGTGTTCTCAAAGTCTGCCAATACTCACTTGGCCAGCGTGGCGAATGATGGCCTAAACCCTTCTCATTCCGAGAGGAGACATGTTCTCAGTTTGATCATGATGATCTACGGAACACAAAAAATACTTTTTGTACTTAACTGCTTTACTCGGGCTAGTTACAAGATATGCATATAAGATACAAACTCATATAGAGTAATCATTTCGCGTTGAATCTTCATTGAAGGCGTACAATTGAACAATCATTTTACTCTTATTTTACTCTTTTGCACATAGGGTCTTTGGTGGTAACAAAGAAAAAACGAGGTAAGTCGTAAACTTTAATTTTATTGAGCTTTATTTGATTTTATTATCTCCTTTTTACATTTTTACAAAATCGAATCAAATCGGGAATCAATCTTAGGAATAGGATCTCCTACTTATAAGACCACAGTGGTAGGTCGTCGAAAGCATACCCATATGTATCTATCTAAATATATAAATGGAAAAGCTGACTGACTCAACTCATAAGGGTTTTTAACTTATTATAATTATTTAAAAAAATGTTTCGAGATGATTGAAACTCTTAGATTGACATCCTGCAAAGTGCAAACACGCTAGGTATTTTAGCTAAGTAAGTTTTATATTGACGGAATCATAATCTAGTTAATTATTTGTTTAATTTAAGACTTCTTTTGTAGTAAGTAATAAAACTTTAATTGTATAGATAAGTAGATATTTATATATTTTGTTTTTCAGTTTGAGATTACATTTAATCCTACAATCATAATATTATTGTCAATTGAATGTTTGAAGGTTTGAAAAGAGTAGCCACCGAATTTCTTCCTGGATTTTCTCGATAGGAACGGCATTCCGAACCAGTTGCAGTGGGACCACTTGTAAAAGTTTATTTGAATTACTAGCTTATGCTCGCGACTTCATCCGCGTGGACTGCACAAATTTCAAACCCCTATTTTACCCCTTTAGGGGTTGAATTTTGAAAAGTCCTTTCTTAGCGGATGCCTATGTCATAATAGCTATCTGCATGCCAAATTTCAGCCCGATCCGTCCAGTAGTTTGAGCTGTGCGTTGATAGATCAGTCATTGAGTCACCTTTTCATTTTAAATATATAGAAGACTAGCTTATGCTCGCGACTTCGTCCGCGTGGACTACAAAATTTCAAAACCCTATTTCACCCCCTTAGGAGTTGAATTTTCAAAAATCCTTTCTTAGCGGATGCCTACGTCATAATAGCTAACTGCATGCCAAATTTCAGCCCGATCCGTCCAGTAGTTTGAGCTGTGCGTTGATAGATCAGTCAGTCAGTCAGTCAGTCAGTCAGTCAGTCACCTTCTCCTTTTATATATATAGATTATTTCTATTAAATATACAAAAGGAAAAACTGACTGACTGACGGGCTGACTGACTGATTGATCTATTAACGGCCAACACACTGCTCAACCACTGGACGGATACGGGATGAAATTTGGCATTCGGATAACTATTATGACGTAGACATCCGCTAAGAAACCTCCTCTAAGGACATAAAATAGGGGTTTGAATTTGTGTAGTCCAAGCAGACGAAGTCGCGGGCATAAGCTAGTCTATCTATCTAAATATATAAAAGGAAAAGGTGACTGACTGACTGATCTATCCACGCACAGCTCAAACTACTGGACGGATCAGGCTGGGCATACAGATAGCTATTATGGTGTAGGCATCCGCTAAGAAAGGATTTTTGAAAATTCAACCCCTAAGGGGATGAAATAGGGGTTTGAAATTTGTGTAGTCCACGTAGACGCAGTCGCGAGCATAAGCTAGTTAAAACTAACTTGGCGGCGCAGCTTTTAGTAAAATAAAACAAGCGCTCAATATCAATTTATAAAGAGTACAATACAATGATTGATGTGGTCCAATTAAAAACAATCTACCGTCGCGATATACACTTAAATGACATGAACTCGTTCCTTGCACTTTATAGGATAAAACACGATAAAACCTACCATTTACTGACGGAATTTAGATACAATTGAATAATACAAAATCACTAGGTACCCATCAGTACCCTTATTATAAATGCGAAAGTGTGTTTGTTTGTTGGTTTGTCCTCCAATCACGTCGCAACGGAACAACGGATCGACGTGATTTTTTTCATGGGTTTAGTTGAAGACCTGGAGAGTGACATAGGCTACTTTTTATCCCGGAAAATCTAAGAGTTTCCACGGGATTGTTAAAAACCTGAATCCACGCGGACGAAGTTGCGGGCCTACCAGTGTGGGGGACTATGGCCTAAACTCTTCCCATTCTGAGAGAAGGCCCGTGCACAGTAGTGAGCCGGCGTGATGATGATTACACGCGATAAAATCTAGAATTAATTGACGTGGGATTAGCTAAAGATCTTGATTAGATGCAATTGAAGAACCACAATATTATAACGGCACGTTTAATCCTATAGATAACTAATTAGACTAGTTGATACGCACGTCTTCAACTGCGTGGATTTAAGTTTTTGAGTGAAAACTTTTATTGCATGATAGACTTGCGATTCACGACAATCATGATGAAATAAAAAACCGGCCAAATGCGAGTCAGACTCGCGTACCGAGGGCTCCGTGTTACAGTCGTATTTTTTTGACATTTTGCACGATAAATCAAAAACTAAAAATAAATAAGTAAATAAAAATGCCTAAAAATAAATAAAATCTGTTTTAGAAACAGGTAAAGTCCTTTCAAAATATGATACGCCACTTGGTACTAAAGTTATCTTACTATGAAAATTAAAAAAACTATAATTTTTTGTTCATGAATTTGTTAGGTAATTTTTTATAATCCGCACTTGGTCAGCGTGGTAGACTATGACCAAAACCCTTCTCACTCGAGGGCAGACCCATGCTCTGTCGTGTGCCTCAATGGGTTGCTCATGATGATGATGATGACTTTCTTTGATCTTTTTTATAATTTTGATGTAAGTACAGACCTACTTACCTATGTCATTTTATTTTATTTTATTCTTTTAGCCCAGAGTCTATCATTCGATTCACCGTAACCAGGAAGACGTCGGAAAAAGTGTCTTTTAAGGGAAAAACCGAATTTGAAAATGGAATCACATGAGAAGACGGCAGAGACCCCGGGCGAAACCCGCGGCCTTGAACCTGTTACCCTGGAAATGCAATCGCCTAATGGTAATTATAACATCTAGATTCCTTACTGGTTCCCTGGGAACGGGGACGGGTGCTAATGTGGGACGCAACTTGCGTTGACACATTGGCCCCGTGTCAGGGAGACAGCATCAAGACCGGGAGCCGCAGCAGAAACAGCTGAAAACGGCAAGCGGCGCAAGAATGAGAGTCTTATCGAGAGTTACATTTTGTTCCGTTTGCCGTGGAGATCCTGGGGCCATGGAGTCTTAGTGCTAAAAAAATTTTACGAGACATTTCACCACGATTAATAGCCTCATCTGGTGACAGAAGGGCTGGCTCATTTTTTGCGCAACGGATCAGCCTGGCTGTCCAGTGCGGAAATGCAGCCAGTATTCTTGGCACCATTCCATGCGGGCATGATTTGTATAGTAATTAGATAAGGCTAGCTTGAAGCTTTATTGTAATATTTTCACAATATTCACGACAAACTCCCTTTTACGATGTTACCACTATGCTTTGATGTGGAGTTATTCTCTCTCTGTTTCGTATTTGTCATAGCTTCTGGAAGAAAAGGTCAAAGAACCTTAAAATTCAATCACCATTCCAGTTACTGTTAGTTGCTTAACCAAGACAATCGATTGATAAGGGCTATCGTAACTACAACGCGACAAGGCTATCTTGGCGCGTGGCAAAAATCGGAACTAACGTTGACCTCAAGTGTCCTCTTTGTTCTTGTTTGAATATTCTAAGCCTTTGTTCTCCAACAGCGCCTCCCCTGTCAATGTCATTCAAGTGCCAAGAGAGCCTTGTCGCACTGTAAGTCGAAATTTCCTCAATGGGGAGATAAACATAAGGCAAGAAGTTAAAAGACCTGGACTAATTCCCTTACAGCGGCAGATTTGGCTGCTGCCAGCGCATCCTATTCCTCTGAATGATACCTACAATTTCTTCTTAATATTGACACTGGACTGCTGAGCTGAAATTTATTGATACCATTTCTGAACTTCTTTTCTCGTTTTTTTTGTGTTTCTGTAAATCCATGCCAAAATCTTCCAAAATAGTCAAAATATTTTTTATTTAGGTAATGGCTCCCTACCCCCGAGGGTACGGAAGCTGAAGGACCTAGATGACCTGTTCCCTTACATCGGTGGTTTCGGCTGGTACCAGCGCATCCTCTTCCTCCTGATGATACCCTACGCGTTCTTCTTCGCGTTCGTCTACTTCGCGCAGATATTCATGACTGTGGTGCCGGCAGAGCATTGGTGTTACGTGCCTGAACTTGGCAATTTGACTGTTGAGGAAAGGTAAATAACAACTGGCAAAAACGAAGACAGGTAATACTGCTGATGATTACAGATATTAACTCCAAAAAAACGCGAAAAATCTAAAAAAACCTATATTTTGTTCACGATATATTGCAAATAAAACATCTGACTGACGCTAGAGATCGACGAACCTTGCGTAAGTATGCCATTCGGAGTCAATGCCACGTCGTAGGCGGGGCATTGACCTGAGTTTTGCACGCTATTCATTGCGGGGTTAAAAATTACTAAATCACTAAAACTACAAAATGAGGCAAATGGTTATTTTTATTGGATTATGTTTAGGTAGTGGACTTAACAATAATGCTAAGTTTTTACTAGCGTTCTGGTTACACCCTGTGTAATTCTTCAATTATACCTATACTCTTGCCTTCACGACTGCAAGAATTATAAGTGATTTGCTGCTCTCAGTTAAGAAGATCAATTTTTAATTTCTTTTACAAAGTCGGAGAGTTATTCGGTGTTTTTAAGGAATGTTTTAAGTGCCATATTTTAGTCAAATGTAAACCGATTTCAATATTTTTTGTAAGAAAGGTCCTTATTAGGTAAAGCTGGTAAAGATTTGTTGATTATAAAATTAGGAGATGCACAATGGAATTCCTGAACGCATACTACAATCGTGATCAGTCCTATTCCTTAGTAAGCACTTATAGTCACAACACACCTAACACCTACTTCGAGTAGATTTTATAAACCCATTTATTTTGACTACAGGCGCCATCTTTCGATCCCTCAAAATGAACTCACCAAGTATGAAAGATGTTTCGTCTACGATGTTGATTGGAACAGTGTTCTGGAAAGTGGCACCTCGATGCCAGACTCAAAATGGCCAACTAAAAAATGTGATGGAAAATGGGAGTTCAATTTTACTGATGTGCCTTATGAAACTATAGCTACAGAGGCGAGTATTTAAGTTTAAGTAGGTACTTAGTAATTGAAGTCGGGTTTTCATATCTGATGCGATTGCATTTTGCTTTTGATTGCTCGAAGTTAAAGTTTTCTAAGTGAGATTATAATATACTTCGTCCGCGTGGACACCACAAACATTTATTAATCCCCTTAGGGGTTAAATTTTCAAAAATCCTTTCTTAGCGGATGTTTACGTCATAATAGCATGCCAAATCTAATTGCAGAAAATGTTTATGCAAATTAAAAAATAGAATTTCAGTTGACCATTAGCTCTGATATGGGAACAATAATATTAGTTTGGTCAGCATCATAAAGCAACAAAACCAGAGGCATTAAAATGCTTCCCTGTGATACGCCATTCTGTCATTAGTAAAGCCTCTGATCGGGTCCTGATTAATTCATGTTCCATTTACAGTTGGGGTGGGTGTGTGACAAAGACAACTATCCAGCAACAGCGCAAGCAATTTTCTTCTGTGGTTCAATTATCGGAGGATTGATTTTTGGATGGATAGCAGACAAATATGGACGGGTGCCTGCTATTGTTGGTGAGTTTTTTTTAGAACAATAATCACCCAATTTCAATTAGTCCAGTTCGATAAATTGATGGACATAGTAAATATCAGAGATACTGGTGCCTTTCTGGATTCATGCTAGTGCTTTTCTAATTAAGTTTTATTTGCAGGTACAAACATGGCTGGTTTCCTGGCGGGAGTTGGCACGGCATTCGCTAGCAGTTTCTGGTCCTTCTGCCTCTGCAGGTTCCTGGTGGGACTCGCGTACGATAACTGCTTCGTTATTATGTACATTGTGGGTATGTTGACAGTGGATACCAACTCCTATATTACCCTGCTTAAATGCTATCAGTAGTCGTTTTGTGCTTTCTGATAACTTCACTTTTTGCGCCTTCTTTATGTTGCTAACATTACATTTATATTAGCAGGTGTCGAGTCACGCCTATTGGCCCTTTAAAATAAAATCGTTGGTGCTATGGATACTACAAGCTAAATAAAGTCCGCAGATAATTTAATATATATAATTAAGTTTAATGATCGTTAAACAAACGAGGATATTTAAAAATTAGGGTGAAAAGTATGCTTTACAATTAATAATACTTACAAATCAATATTTTCATTACAGTGGTAGAATACGTAGGACCAAAATGGCGCACCTTCGTCGCAAACATGTCAATAGCAGTATACTTTACGTTCGCGGCATGTCTCCTGCCCTGGATAGCCCTGGGGGTATCTAACTGGAAGATATACACTCTGGTCACCAGCGTGCCCCTAGTACTGGCTGTACTGACGCCGTACTTCGTGCCTGAAAGTGCCAGGTTAGTAAAGTTAAAAGTTAAGAATAATCAAATAATTTTTCATAAGAAAGAGGGAGATCAGGAAACATCTGAATACTAAATTTGAAGCTAAATTGTGGTCAAATTAGCATCCTTAAGGAAGCTAAACTAATCCCAGACAAGAAAGTGCTGATGTACCCGGCAGCAACGGGCATCGATAGGAAGTTGATAGTGATGATCACAATTAATCGATGACGATTAACGTGATACCTGAACCTGAAGATATTCATAGCCGCATCACAAAAAAAGAAAAAAATAAACCATAAATCTACTTAGGCTTGAAAAATTATATACTTATATAATAAATTTTAGTCTCTCTCAAATTTCAGATGGCTAATTGCTCAGGGACGTCTTGATGAAGCTTTCAAAATTTTAAAGAAGTTTGAAAGAATAAACGGAAAGAAAATACCTGAAGAAATCTCAAAGGAGTTTAAGGTAAGGCGTCTATCTATATAATCACGTTTAAATTCTCTTTTGCTACAGGAAGAAAATATGTTAAGGTATGGCAGTAGAAACACTATCAATAGATCCCCTACTGTGAGAGTGTTACTAGACTCAAGCGTCAAAAGATCACGAAAGAACAAGAACATGTTACCATACTCTTAAGCCTATATTAGTTAGTAGGTTTAAGAAAAACAAAAAAAGAAGAAGAAACACCCATGATATTAAGATGATCTGATAATTAAGATTAACAATCAAATTACAGGAAACAGCTATAGAAATAGCCAAAGCTGAGGCAGAGATCAAGAATTACTCCGTAGTGGACCTCTTCAAGACCCCTCGTCTGCGTCGGCACAGCATCCTGCTCGTCATCATCTGGATGTCCATAGCCATGGTCTTCGACGGACACGTGAGGAACGTGGGGTCTCTGGGCCTGGATATCTTCGTGACCTTCACAATCGCCACGGCTACTGAATTCCCCGCTGACATTCTCTTGATTATGGTTTTGGATATGTACGTATGCCTGTACAATGTACATCCACGCTTTCCACACTTGTTAAACTTTGAAATACATGTTATTTCGGAAATTGCGAAATTATTTAAAATTGCGGAACCGGCAGGATTTGGACCTTCGTTTCTAATGGGTTTTACGTTCTTAGTGCTTTGGCTCTTTAGTCATTCACTTATCGTCGATGCCGAAAGTCAAGAAGCATTTTTGAACAAATATGGCGATACGTCTCACAGATCGTACGCGTAATAATAATCAAAAGTCAAAAGTCAAATGATTTATTCAAAATGGGTAATTAATAACTCTTTTTGATGGTCAGATGTTGGATTTCTAAGATAATATAGTGGTGATAATAATTATTACGCAAACTTAAAACTAAAGCTACGAGGTGTCCAAATGCGCCCAGGTCTGAGAAGAGCCCACAACAAACTCAGCCTTTAATTATGTACCTATCTTTGTTAGCCTTTGACAGTTAATATACATAATCTGTTTATATGCAACATTTTCACAAAACCGATTTTGATAAAAGACACAAAGCTCAAATATTTTCTGTCGGGCTGCTCTTTAGATTTTCATCAATTAATTTTAGTATCTCAAATTACTGAGATAAATTCAACGAGTTCTAATAGTTAAATTGTAACTCTTTTTTTTCTTTCAGTATGGGTCGTCGTTGGCTCGCTTTTGGCTCTATGGTGGTCAGTGGATTGTTTAGCTTCTTAGCTACTACTGTTCCTCTTGGCAAGTTAACGTCTTCTTCTTCAGTTACCATCTCCTAACAAAGTTTTGCAACTATTTTAGCTAATTAAAATTTGTCCACCGCAAAACTCAAATTAATAATACGTACCTACTACACTATAAGAGGTTAAAATTCTACCTTCAAAGTTCAAAACAAGTAATTTAAAAAAATCATTGTAACCTACCAATGTTTTGAAATGCTTTTCCTACCTTTTTGCCTTTAGTTTTTACAAGCTGTCTATATTATTTCAGGTATTCCATCTGCTTCTCTAGCGATCGTAGGTCGCTTCGCCGTCAATATATCCTACAACATCGGGATGCAATACGCGGCTGAACTCCTCCCAACAGTGGTCCGAGCTCAAGGACTGGCTCTCATCCACATCAGCGGCTATGTGGCCACTATACTCGTCCCGTACATTGTTTACTTGGTAACTACCCTCTAATCACTAGTTATTATTAGAGTTTAATGCTTCCCTACATGTCCGCCATGTTGAATTTGTGATGACGTCACATATTATCTTACAACATATTGGTTATTATAGGTTTTTTCGTCCGCGTAGACTACACAAATTTCAAACCCCTTTACCCCCATAGCGATTGAATTTTCAAAAACCCTTTCTTAGTGGACGTCATAATAGGTATCTGGATGCCCAGCCCGAGCCGTCCAGTGGTTTGAGCTGTGCGTTTATAGATCAGTCCACGGAACAGAAAAAACAGTGGAAGTGCTAAGTAGGCGTGGCACGCGTGCCACAATTAAGCGTAGTTACGTAAAACTGATCCCAGTCCCGTTCTAACATCGCGTGGAGTTGGTAGTCTCGCGACAAATTCATATTGCCCTAGCAATGTTACTGTTCCGTTTTGGAGTGTAAAAATGATAGTAGGAGAAAAAATCTTAAAAATGGAGGTGTTTCGTATCATCGGTAAGTACGATTTTCATTGTTTTCTATAAAATCTTAATTTATTTCAATTTACTAATATTTAATAGAACGGTTAGTCAAAATCAACCTTAACCAATTAAGATAAAGTTTATTTTGGATTGATTCTATTCCGAAAGTACTTCGCTCCTTGTTCGCTACTCAAGTAGTGATGTGGCCAAGTCGAATATTGAATTTATCGATTGATATCGATACAAGGATATAAATAAATAGTAACGCAATAATTATAATTTATTAATGAGTGAGACGTTGCATTGATCACTAAATAGACATCAGTAGTTCCTCTAACCTTCATTTAAAATATTTTTAGGTTTCCCAAAGATGCAAGCATCAAAGAGAAATGGATAGATGCAACGGGTAGAGTTAATTGGATGCCAACCAAATCAAGCATGATATGCTCTGAACATTTTTTTAGAAGTCGATTTTATAATATCAAATAAAGGATATAGATATACGAAACCTACTGCGCTTCCATCAATGAAAATCGTTAAGTTTTTTAATCAAGTAAGTAACCTTGTTTTATTTTATTACTTTTAGGAAGTATTGAAAATACTTGATATTATAATACAAAACAACACCACCTCTTAGTTATATTTTATTTTTGTATGAAGATTGACTGACTAAATATCAAATTTAATTCATAAACACACTAATTAATTTTTCTCCTATTCATTTTTATGTAGGTACTAGATGATGCCCGCGACTTCGTCCGCGTGGATTTAGGTTTTTAAAAATCCTGTGGGAACTTTTCAACTTTCCGGGATAAAAAGTAGCCTGTGTCCTTTCCCGGGATGCAAGCTATCGCTGTACCAAACTTCATCAAAAACGGTTGAACGGTTGAGCCGTGAAAAGCTAGCAGACAGACAGACAGACACACTTTCGCATTTATAATATTAGTACGGATTTATTCTCAAAATTTAATTTTGGTTTCAGCCACAAAATGATAAATGTGGTCACTCCAGGATCTTCAAAAAGACAAAGTGATTCGGAGATTCCTGCGTCTAATCACGTTACCGATTTGATGAAGGCAATAGTCGAAAAATATATACATAAATGTTCGCATACACCGTTTATTAAAATTAAAAATAAGACTTTCGAAACGCCAGTTTCTTAACAAATATGTTTTATTTCAAGGGCAATAAATAAAATTTAACTATTTTCATACGTTGCAGTATTTATTGTGCATACTTGTAAAAGGCATGCATACATACCAGCACTTTTATTCAATTTTATAATTACCTTTTTAATTTTATTTTTGCGAATGAACAAAATAACGAGTATCTATCGATATCGATAGGTAATTCATTGAGCTACGCGGTGCGGCCTTAGCTGAGGAGGAAAAAAAATCGACCGATCACGCAAATGTCAACCATATGTTTGACGTACTTAAGTTTATAATTGCTACCACTTAGAATACCGCCATCTATGGTCAAGTAGCGGAATTAATTGGACAATTGAATCTAGTGTGACGTGAGTGTGACTATAGCTCGTAAATACGTTCTTCCGCTAAAGCAAAATAAATCTTATTTCTAAGCGTCAGGGTTTGTTTCCAAATCTGTGACGTAGGCTAGTTTTGACTAAACTTAAACGACAAATCAAATGATTTGTTTCTTTGTAGTGCAATATATGACTATCGGTATATTTGTATGAGTTAGGCGACAGCGGTTCCTATAGTAATTTTGGTGAATTGCACTTCCACTGTTCTTTCTGTTCCCTGGATCAGTCAGTCAGTCAGCTTTTCGTTTTATATCTTTAGATTATAATAGATTTTTACAGTGGGTTCAGTTATTAATATGCGGGTGCTATTATACTTTCTTTAAATTATTTTGTTCTCCGGATGACAAAATTTCCATAACACTTTGACGCATTTTGAAATGTCCAGTAAGAAAATTATCGCAAACAGATTTTAGTAGTTTTCTCCTTGCTTCTATTCCAGGCAACAATATCTCCGGAGATCCCACTTCTGATACTCGGCGCTATCGGTATATTTGGCGGTTGTCTATGCCTCTTCCTCCCCGAGTCTATGGGCAAGAACATGCCACAGACGATACAGGACGGGGAAGAGTACGGCTCTGACCAGAAGTTCTGGGATATGCCATGTTGTAAGAGGTAATATTCCATTTTTTTTATACAAAAAAGCGAGCAAACTGGCAGGCGGGTAATCTGATGTCTGCGGCACACACCTCTAATAATTTTTCAGAGCAATGTGCGTTAGTAAACGTTTGAATATTACTTGCTTTAACGGCGAGTTCTCTATAATTTTTTCAAAGTTGTGTGGTCTGCCCATCCGCACTCGGCCAGCGTAGTGGACTGTAACGTAAACTTAATGGTTCTATCCAAACAGACGCTGCTCTGTGGGTATGTGTTCTGCGTTTCCTTAAACATGATTTTATAATTTACTATCTAGTAACGTAGTAGTAGAGTAGTACTATTCCGAATCGCACTTGATTTTCGTATTTTTTGAGAGTATTAATAAATGTTCATACATTTGATCATTCGGTAAGCGCAAGTACTTATCGTTGGTATAGATTAATGTGACTGTAAAAGAAAATACCTACATATATTCAATTTCTTTTCAGGAAAATCTCTGACTCACCTGAAGAAATCAAGATATAGATAAAGATTGTTTAATGCCCTGTATTATAACTTAGGTTATAACTTGATATGTTATATTATGTGAGATTTTTGACTATTCAATCTACGCAGATTCATTTTTTACTAATCTAGACGATGCCCGTGACTTCTGTCCCCGTCTGTGTGGATTTTGATTTTTTTTTAAATCTTCGGGGATAAATATAGCCTAAGTATGAATGTTCGTCCGCGGGATGCAAGCATAAAGTGTTTTTTTAAAAACACTTTTTATATTATTTTCTATCAATCTATTCTCATCAAACAGATGGACCGTGAAAAAGTAACAAACGGACAGACAGACACACTTTCGCATTTATAATATAAGTAGATATGAGTGGATGGACGAACCGCCATTGGTACTTATGTAATAAAAATTGTTTTTACCTACAGTAGAATTATTTGATCTACATACTTAATTAAAGTATTGTATTTTTATGTAAGCACATTTTGTTTCATTTAATTTCATCGTTTTTCGTTATAACGATTTAAAATCCAAAAGACGTTTAACCATGCAGCATTTAACGTGATTCGATCATAAATCTTGGTTTATAAACAGTCGTAGTAATAAAAAGGTCTAAAAGATTTCATCGGTTTTCAAATAAAGCAAAAAATTCCGTGTTTGTTACTCACACAAAATCGACGTGTACACATAAACAATAATGTTGTACCTACGTTTACAAAGGTATCGATATCGACGAAAAATATCACCATTAAATACTTGGTAGGTATCACAAATTAGAGAAGTAAATTCGGTATAATTAAAACCGGCTAAGTGCGAGTCAGGCTCCCGCACCGAGAGTTCCATACTACAGTCGCATTTTTTCGACATTTTGTACGATAAATCAAAAACTATGATACATAAAAATAAACAAAAATCTGTTTTAGAATGCACAAGTAAAGCTCTTTCATATATACCATACTTGATATAAATTGAAAACACTAATTGTTAGTAATTCATGACCACAATTAATTTTTTTTTGTGTGGTGTAGCCACAAATTCACGATTTTCAGACTTTTCCCCATATGTCTGGTCATTGACCTACCTACCTGCCAAATTTAATGATTCTAGGTCAACGGGATGTACCCTGTAGGTTTCTTGACAGACAGACAGACAACAAAGTTATCCTATAAGGGTTCCGTTTTTCCTTTTGAGGTACGGAACCCTAAAATGGATTGTACCTTTTGATTTAGTGCACAATAAATTAGTGAAAGTGTAGTTAGGGTAAATGCTAGAAAAAACGTGAACAGAGTGTCTCTATACCTAATCAAGAAAAAACTAAGATGCGTCATTGGACAATTTCTTAATATCGATTTACATTGCCAGCGAATAAAAGCGCATTTTCGAAATTTTACAAAACATAATGACTTCTATATCCACAATGTAAAGCACCGGTTTCTACCGAGAAAACATTAATAATTTTCTCATCTCGTAAAGATTAAGACCTAATATTTGGATCAATTCTATAATTTGATTAAATTTTTATTTGAAAATCCAGTATCGACGTTCACATAACATCACTAAATTCATGTTTACAAATAAATTTAAACCTCGTATCACACTGCATATACATTCCGAATTCTTCATTCATCCACCATCATTCATTTCATTGTATAGTCAAGACATCCGAGTAATAATAGCAGTTAGTAATGATGTATAAACAAATAAAAATATCGATATACATAAACATATTCAATTTATTGAACTTAATATCTGCTGCGTACTTGGAAGATGAATCGAACTATGTGAAACCGAAGTTAGAGCGAAATAATATAGTTAATAAAGGTTTATGGATAAGAAACAACAGGGACAGGAAGTTTGCAAATGATTTTATATTTAGAGCTAATTCCCTCGATGACGATAATGTGCTTCAAAATAACTTCAACGCGTTCCGACAGAACATGGCGGATTCGGCATTATTCTCTGGATATAATAATATGGAAAGGGGCAAACGATCGATGAAAGGTATGTCAAGGTTTTCATAAAGCTTGATAAAATTATATTTTAATCTTAGATGCAGATGAATGTTATTTATTCCTGTCTGTTAAAAGTTTTAAGCCCGAGTTGTTAAAATTTATCCAAAATTCTATTAACATTATATTTTTGATAAACTTTTTAATTTCCAGACAAATCAAAAATACTTTCTGCTAATAAAGTGAAATGCAACAATAAGTATAATTGTCCAAATGTAGACGCTAGAACTGCAGAAGAGTCTAAAATAATTTCAACTCTGAAACCAGCATCTATTCTTAACGACTATCCGTATGAAATCGCTGTAATTCTCAATAATAAAAAAGACCCACAAACTGATATTTCTGAGGAAGATGTTAACGACAAAGACGGAGTCGATAGTAAAGTGATCAACAAAAAAGCCATCATACAACATAACATAAAAAAGGATAACTCTTCAACTATAAAAGATAACAATAATTTAACCAACATATTTCCAGTTGAAAAATCAAATAAATCTCTCACCGACAGACCTAACACAATACCGAAGCGAAGTATGAGTCAACGTGAGTACGAATCTGAAGTAATAAAAAAAATAGAATTTACTGAAGATGATAATTCGACAGACATTAACATTAACAAAATAGATAAAAATATATTCGGTAAAGAAGAAATGGCTTGGCATAATGCACCCACACCAAATATTAACGTTTATAAAATCTTACCGAACAAAATAGAAAATGTAAAAAACAATCCGATCAATGAGAGAGGTCTGTTAAAAGTTTTGTCGATGCTCACAAAAACATTCAAAAAGATAATGAAACAACATCAGGATATAAAAAGGATTCATAACAGATTGTATGATCTTAATGACGAATTCACAAAAAATGCTGAAATATTGACTAGTAAATTTGAAGATTTCAACTCTAAATACTTATTTATGGTGAATCTTAACGAAGAATTGAAAATAATGGAAGATAAATTAAAGGAAAAAGAACAAAGATTTAACAATAGAGAGAAGGACTTGGCTAAAAATTTAAAAGAGTTTGAAAATCAGCAGAAACAATTCTTAGCACAGCAGCGACAGTTCTATAACGTGCAAAAGTTGATGCTAGTACAAAATGAAAAGATAAATTTAAAACAGAACATAATATCCAAAACCCAAAGTGAAATATCTCACAGACAAAACAATTTTGCGCGGATTTTGAAAAAGGCGAAGCAAATTTACATAGATTCTAGAAACTTGACCCCGACGAAATTAAATACCGCTATAGTTAAACCAAAGGTAAAGCCGGCTGCGGAAAAAGTTGAACCAATAAGAATTGTTTACACCACATCAACGACTACCACCACTACTTTGCCACCTCCTACACCAACAACTGAAACTGTAAAAATTAATTTATTTTCCGTACCAGCTTTTACTAGACTAGAAAATCAAGACCAAATGATACTAGATGAGAAAGACTATCAACCAGTAGACGAGTTGATATACAAATACTATTTTAACAATACTTTCATAGATGATTTGATGAAGAATAAGATCCTGGCGACTTTTCTAGCTGCTTCTGAAGACACAGAAAACAGCATAGCTAAAAAGAAAAGAAACCAAATACTAAAACAAAATTC
Organism: Maniola hyperantus; assembly: GCF_902806685.2. Classification (NCBI taxonomy): domain Eukaryota; kingdom Metazoa; phylum Arthropoda; class Insecta; order Lepidoptera; family Nymphalidae; genus Maniola; species Maniola hyperantus. The sequence continues at coordinate 1,465,306 of NC_048544.1, read as the reverse complement.
GACACTTCTAATGCCTGTTAATAAAACTATAGAATCTAAAAAACAAAGAAATAGAAGATGGATAAAGTATTCCAAGAAAAATAATCATAAAAAAGGTCTAATAGGTACAACAACTCCTAAAATTAATAAAGTACTTGATATTAAAGAAAATATAGTCAACACTGGTGATTTGAAAATAGACCTTACCAAAAAAGTAGACGCATTCACCACAATGGCACTAAACTTTTGTAAAGAAATAGGCCAGAATGTTAACTTACAGGTTTTGAATTGGTGCGTAGAAAAGGCGTTGAGAAGATTAAAAGTCATTGGTAAGAAATTTTTAATTCCTAAACAAAGTGTCCACTAACAAATTTTCACTGCACTATTAAAGCATAAAGTTTAAGTTCTCATTCGCCATTTTAACTTTATGTCTCAAATATTATTCTAATGTTATGTGTATGAATTTTAGACTTGAAAATATCTCCATTGATGGCTGCAAGTCCCACTACGCTCAGTGCCACAACTCCGCAAGTCAGCCAAAACGAAGAGGAAGTATTGCGTAAGAATCTGAAATCTAAGATTATGAAATGTTCATAAAACAATACTTACTGAATAAAATAAATCTCGATCCAAAATGTAGATTAGATAACTTTTATAGATTATGTACTTTTCTTTCCATTTTAATAGTTTTTAAGAAAAGTTGTAAGAAAAACTGTAGGTACAAGAAATTCAAAACTTTTAAGTTTTGTATTTTAAAATTATCAATTTATCAAAATTATTCCTTCCAATTACAGAATTTATATTAAATTTAGTTACAGAGACTTCACCGACCTTAAAACCACAGACGCAGAATGTTCAGAATACAGGAACAATTACTGAAGATATCAATACTACTGTTATGTATTTCCCAGGTAAGAATAACAATACAAAACATTGCCAAAGTATTTTAATCATAATCCTCTAATCCATACTAATATTATAAATGCGAAAGTTGGACTGTTAGGATGTCTGTTAGTCCTTCACGCGACAATACCAGGACCGATTTGGCTGAAATTTGAAATGGAAATTGCTTTTTCCCTGAGTTAACTCTAATGCTGTTTTTATTGGGAAAAAATAAAGAGTTTCCGTAAGTGTGAACGGCGATGTTGTGTGTGTGAAGTGAAGTGAACGTGTGGCGTTGTGTGAAGTGGCGATGGCGACCCCATCTAAGTAGATGTAATATTGAAATATACTGGACATTTATTTCTGTACGTTAGTACTATAATTATATTCTGTTATTTCTAGTATTTTTGCTTATACTAGGGTCCTGATTGAGGCTTATAAGTTTTGAAAAATTAACATCATAAGTAACAAATACGCGTGGACTTATTAGGTCCAGTGATTTCTGTGATTTTTAGTATTTTTACTTATACCATGGTCCTGATTGATCCTTATAAGTTTTGACAAAATGAATATTATAAGTAACAGATAGAGATATGTGCGGACTCATTAGATACATTACATCAATTTAAAATGACCACTCAAAATTTTTCTTGCAGACAACGACGAACTGGAGAACAAATTGAAAGAATATGGTACGTTAGTCAAATTAACATTTAAAGAAAAAGAATGTTACCAATCAAATAGACACTAAAAAACCCCAATAATTTAATGAAACAATTTGAGATAGGTCACTTTTTACTAGCGATATTTAAAATTAGGTCAGTTTTATAAACGTGGTCTCTTTTGTAATTTCAGAAATAAAACCTGACACGGAAGGCACAGTGTACTACGATGGGAGCTTACATGCTAGCGACCTAGCCCGCATTGGTAAGTAACTAGAAACAAGAAGATAACAATAATCCAGCAGATTTTGGCCTTTCGGATTTCAGGCCGGCCTGCAAACTACTTTATTTTTATTGCAAACAAACAATACAGAGAAGGAAAGAAGAAAAAAACTAGGAAGAGAACTTTAGAGCATGCACTGGCGGTCGTATCGCTATAGTCAACGCATTTAAAACTGAGTCGTCGAGTTATCTGTCTGTTTTGCTCGCACTTACCTACGACCTGTAAGTGCGAGCGAAACAGACAGATAAATCGACGACTCAGTTTACAATGTGTCGACTATAATAACGATCACTGCCAGACTTGAATTATTTGGCCAGTGAAGCGAAACTTACAAGTCTTTTAAACACTGTTTAAAACAGTTAAGTGAAAAATATTTGTTTATGAAAACAAAACTACCGGTGAGAAGCTAATAACAAACTCAATACTTATTATACCTACTTAAGAATTGTAGAAATCGGGAATGGTTAGGTCAGAGGTCTGTGAAACCCGGTCAGTCACAGATAAAGATTAATTTATTTTGTCACGTCATCATTCATATTTTCATTTTGCAGGTGATGCGGACAGCGGTGGCTTCTCCGACATAATGCCAGGCTTGGACAGCGACTCCAGGGTTCAAGTCGACCCCATGGCTTTTGATCTTCAGCGCCAGAGGCGGGCTGATGTTAGAAAGTAAGTCTGCATGCCTAAATAATTCTAACCTTAAAATAATTAGAGGGATACTCGTATATAGAGCTGTGATTTGTGATTTTTAAATAAGCGTAACTAAAATTAACTTAAAATGTTTTTTTTTTCAGAATTAACGAAAGACTAATCAAGATGAAAATGGATCGATAACAAATTAAGTGGAAAATGTATTATACGTCTTTAAAATCGTAAATAATAGAACAATACAACTTTAGTAATAAGTATAACAGCTAATGTAACATTATATAAAATTGTAAATTCAACAATAAAGTTTATAAATAGTTATTAGTTTTGTTCATAATTTTATCTACTGTAACGTTATCTTTGGTAGGTCGATATCTACTGTTAGAAAACTTTACAACGACGATCCTTCTCAAGTCATATTTACAATTATCAATTGGAAATAAGTAAATCAATAAACTGACTTCACTAAATTAAATAAATTGAACCAATTATCAATTTATATGATTTCAAGTATTCCATTAGTGTAGTAATCTTTTATTTTATTTATTTGGCTACCAAAACAGATTACAATACCATATTATTCCCTGATTCATTAATTATTAATTACATTTTGTTCTGACTGTTACGCTACAGGGTCGCACTGCATGGACACTGGTTTTTAATATAAAGCACGCGAAGTTACCTATAATATACGTGCTTAATGTACTGGTGTAGAACCTAGTGTAGCTTTTAACTCATCAATGTATAAGTTAAATACCAGAGGAGATAAAGAACCCCCTTGTACCCCTCCGATTGGTAAGTTACAGGACCTAAAAAAGTTTGCAAAACGTGCATAACTACGAGTAAGTACTGTCAGAACGTTAATATCTGTCAGATAGGTATTCCCCTAATATTTTATAGACGTTTATGAGACACCTTGGCAATAGTTCTGGTTAGATCTAGAAAATATAGTACGTACAAGAACAGCCAAACTTTGTTGTCATCACATAAAGTGCAGTAATAAAGCAAAAATAAAAATTTCAAAATGGCCGCAATGAAAATTAAAAAAAAATTGCCATTTCTTGTAAGATAGTGCAGAAACCTTCGTGTGCGAGTCCGACACGTATTTTACCGATTTTTTAATGCTAGAAAGGTCTAAGGAACGCTAACAACTGAATAAGTTAAAACTATGTTACCATAGCTATTAACGCCTGTCTCCTGCTGGTCGATTCCGGAAAACATGTAGGCATTTAATCATTATTTTAATCGCAATTGTTGTGATTAGCTGAATTTATGGTATCTCTGTTGCAAAAAGGTATTGACGCAGCATCATCCAATTAAAAGTTATTGCGATCATAAAACGCTCTTGATGATTCCTACAAAATCATCATTTTGTAAGTTTATCTGAGACGGAAATTAACCCATAGTATTACAGCAAACTAACAACTAATCAGTTTGCTGTACACGAATATCTATCCTATTTTTAAAGAACTCTGTGCGGAAGTAATAAAAATACTCATGCATTTTTAAGTCTATAAAACAAAATTTCCAACAAGAACTACCTACATTGTATGGTTCTTTTATATGGTGTTATTTACAAAACAATTGCTCTTAGCAGTCCCATGTAGAACTTATCAACGCACAGTTGAATATCAGTGTTCAATTAAACAGAAAAAGTTCTTAAAACATGAATATGTTAACTTTTAGTATTAAAAACTTACCTTCTATTTAATTAATTTAAAGTATTGGTAGTAAATTTTATTAAAATTATTTGTGATATTCGCTTCGAAAATAAACGTTCTATCGTTAGATAAATTAATTCAATTTCGTATTATGAATTCAAGTATATTGTGTGAAATGTGAATGCCTTTCATGCAACTGAAATCCATAAAACAAAAGAACAAGAAAAAGATTTGTCGAATGAATCAATAAATTACAATAATCATAAACTTAACAACACAAAATGTCACGATGGGATTACGACGTTGTTTTCTACAGAGTGTTTTGTGTGACATTGTTGGCAGTCGCATTCACTTTTACAGTGATATTGACTAATGTTTTTGTAGATATCGATGGTTTACTGTCGAATAAGAAAAAATGTGAGTAGGTATACTGTGGAATGAGTTTTCTCTTTTTCCTCGCACATTCATTTTTCTTTTTCTTTCTTTCTTCGCTCTGGGCTGGTTTCCGCGCTTAAACGTTTCCGTCTGTTGTGCGTGCATCGCCCCTCCCCGCCGAAGTCTTCACTCCAGCCATCCAAGCTCGCTCCAGAAGCCAAACAGACCGCCCAGGTTGCCGAGGCTTCATGGAGTGAGGTCGGGGAACCTAAATGGCGCTCGCGTTGATCTGCTACGCCCGTGCACTCTAGGAGTACGTGCGTCGGTGTTTCATCAACCTCCATGCAGGCCCTGCACAGAGGACTGTCGGTGACACCTTATTTCATTTTATTGGCCAGCCTTCTTTTCTTCTGGTTTATATAACATACTAGCTTATGCCCGCGACTTCGTCCGCGTGGACTACACAAATTTAGAACCCTTATTTTACCCCCTTAGGAGTTGAATTTTCAAAAAATCCTTTCTTAGCGAATGTCTACGTCATAATAGCTATCTGCATGCCAAATTCAACCCGATCCATCCAGTAGTTTGAGCTGTGCGTTAGTAGATCAGTCAGTCAGTCAGTCAGTCTGTCAGTCATTCACCCTTTCGTTTTATATATTTAGATTATGTTAACATTTAAGTTACATAACATACAATTTGAGAAATCCAAGTACATTTAATATTGGTTTAAAAACAATTTCAGACATACCAGAAACTTTTATAAATGATGAAGAAAGTCTTATAGAAGAACCAAAAGAACGGATATCTAATGAAGACAAAAACTACGACGGTGAAATTAATCAATCTTATAGAACTAAAAGATCCATAGGTAACTAGGTTCATGCATAAAAGTTTATTGAAGACGTAATTAAACATAATATTAGGTGTAATATAATATTTTGTGTGCCTAGTTAAATAATAAAAGTAATATTTACAAATTTTGTTATAGAATCAGAAACCATTTATCATGCAAAAAGTTCTACAATCAAAAAGATTTTAACTAGACGATTAGCTAACCTTTTAGAAGAACTAGATGAAGAAGAAGCTAAAAAAGAAGGACAGCTAGAAACTACTTCCACAAAGGTCGAAGTTACAAAAAACGAGGAAAATTGGCTCCAAGGCATTAGAAATGAGGATTTACTTCATCTCGCAAAGCATAACATTATTTCACAAGGTTTAATAGAGCATATGGACTTAAACGATGTTTTAAAAAAAGTTAATGAACGTAAACAAACCTTTAATAAACGCATTGATAATAAAAGTGCACAAGGTATTGTAATATTAACATTTTTTTATCAATTCATAGAAGCTTTTTGTATGGATATTACAGAAAGCTCATTTACTTATTTATATCAACATTTCATTATCTACGTGGTTTTGTTTTTTATAGATAAGAAACTGAACGTATTTAGATCTTCCGACAATTTTAAAGAGATATTGAAAGATATACCTGGTTTCATATACAATTATAATAAAGATAATTATAACGAGGAACACAAATTTTTGGATGAATTAATTAAATGCAAAGAGCTCGAGGAGCTAATAGCGAAAGCTTCTCTTTCTAATGAAATAAACGCTACAAATGAAAATCATAATTTAAAAGGTCAAACAAAATATACTCTTCGTGTTTTTGAATCTATAAGATTTTTAATTTTTTAACATTTATTATTCTTTACAGACCAGAATGTGTTCATAAAAACAGTCATTGAAATAAATGAAAAAGATAATAGATCCGAAGCATCTAATAGATCGTAAGATAAAATACAATATTTGTGTTATAATAATATACATTGTCATATAATTATTTATTAAATAATAGCTAATCATATATACTGCATTTTTTTCATGTTAATTTACCTATGAAGTTATATTTATTTACAGACACCCAAAAGAAAATGTAGGAGCTCTAATAAAGTTAATATATAATGGAAAATTAATCAAAGTAAGCCAAATGCATGACGAAATAAAGACACAAAAAACTAACAAGAGTAAAACAATTCATGAAAAAGAAAATAAATCTTTAATAAATAAAAACAAAATAACTGCAGAACCAAATAACATGCAACAGAATACTTCCAAAAATGGTAAAAATACACCCAGTCTATTACTTAACAAAGTACTAGAGGATTATTTGAAAAAAAAATCACTTCCAAACTATGAATATTTGCAAAACAACGCAGAAGTTAAAACTCAACGCTTAAAGAGACAGATCAAAATTCAATACTCCGATAATGAAACATCATCAAAAATAAAACCCATCCATGAAGGAGTTACCAAGGATGACGATAACCTATACATTGAAATAGAAACACATTTTGATGGAAAGGGTATAAAAGGAGAAAAGAAGAAGAAACTTGTCAGAAGTCTTATAGATAAAATACAAAAAGCCCTAGATTCTGATATTGAAGAAAAAGGTAATAAAGGTAATAGCGTTGAACATATTAAGTTTGTCAAGCGAATTCAGGACCCAATTAATTACAGCCAGACCAAAGTTTCACTTAAGAATGAAAAATCTTTGGAGCCTATTGAGCATAGAGTACTTGACCCTATAGGCAAAACATTAGAGTATCATGAGAAGATAACTGATAAGCTCGGAGATACGTGGAAAAAGCAATATTATGGTCCAAACTTTTTGTCAAAATCAAAAGCTGTTAACTCTGCCGAAATGAATGAGGTTAATATTGACTACGACTTAAAAAATGGAATTTTAAAAAGATTTCAAGCCCCCCTTAATATAGAAGCAGATGACGAAGGTGATACTACTGGATTATTGAATCCTAATTCTGGTAATGTGACTTTGTTTTTAAAAGACATTGATGGATCAGGCTTTTCAATTGGTTTTAATCAGTATAGAGGTGAGACCCCGGATAAAGATAGCTTGAAAATGTTTAATGGGTTAGAAAATCTAATTAGAGAATATCATAAAACATATGATCTTGATGACAATACAAATAATGAATCTCCTGTAAATCAAGTGAATAATTTTGTAGAAACATATCACGAAATAGCAAAAAGAAATGTTGAAAATTTACACAAAGCTCACAAACGTTCAATAACGAATGTAGGGGTCAATTATTATAATGCTAATAAATTAAACATATTTTTTAAAGAAAACCCATCATTTAATAATTATCTTAACATATTTAAACGCCACAACTACAAATTGAAATTGCACAACAGAAAAAACATTGCAAATAATTTTCTCTATGATACAAATTACAATGATATCCACTTACCCACAAACTTATCATTCAAAGAAGTGCCTATGATTGTAAATAAAAGAATTATGAACAAAAAATTAAAACCTTCTGAAATATTTAGTATTGCTAACCTTTTCAACAGAAAGAGGCGATCTGTTAACGTGAAAAAGATCTCAAACTTAAAGTCTAAAATTAAACTATACAGATACTTGAATACGAAAGCGATGGCAAAGAAAAAAATATTTATAAACAATAAGAGGAATAAACGGCATGTTAATAACATTAGAATTGTTGCCAGAGATCGGCCACAAAGCAAGCCATCACAAAAAAATTCTGATGAAAACATATTTTTCATTTCAAAAGAAACTCTTATGTGGACAAAGAAACTATGATTAAAAACTGTTGAAACTGGGAATACAAACATAAATTATAAAAACACTGAATATAATATTGACGAGAATCGCCTTTCAGTAATATATACAGAATTCAAAACCCTATTATACAAGACGGATTAACTGAAAGTGTATATAATACAGCCGTAAGGTCAAATGGACTTATGTCTAAGTACCCTCACATATTTCTGGATAAAGGTTCTAGCTCAAGAGAAGAAATATACTTTGATGAAAAACAGTATAGGAAAACTGATCGACCATACAGAATCGAAGCATCATCTGAACCAGCAATAGAGAAACAAATAATAGGAATAGCCACTGAAAACAATCTTGCAACAGTTTTGCAAGACTTGAGTGCCCCAAAGGTCCAGGAAATGGTTCGCGCTTTGATGCCACCACTATCAGGGACAAATTACAGAGTTTCGGTTAAAATGTCACCAAAAAACAAAACGAATCCAAATGCAGGTTTTAAAGAGGTTCATACCAGTGTTAATAAAAGTTACGACGACAATGGCCTACGCTATTATACTTTGCTAAATGTATCTCAAATATCCAAAATAGAAAAATTAAATAAGACTGAAGAAATACAAAAGATAGCGCAGCCACAAAGTGATAATTTAACTGACCAACAAAAAGAAATAAAGGCCTTATTAAAATTACATAAGAAACGAGTTGATCTACAACTGAATAGTTTGCTTAGAGAAAGTAATCATCTAGAAAAAATTATTGAACCGATCAAAGAATATAATATTGATAAAATAATAAAGCTATTAACGGGTGACGACAATCGTATGGATACAACAAATGTAGAAAAACTAACGGATTCCGTAAGAAAGCTGCAAGAATTTTACAATACTGAGCCAAAACATCTTACAACTACTTCCAAACCCGTAATTACTGTGTTATCATCAACAACTGAAACAGCAGTAACTGATAAATCCAAAATAATCGAAACAATAAAGCAAAATGAGAAAGTGACATTTGAAATACTTAGAAAGATTGATACAAATACGCAAATTCTTCAGACGTTCCTTCAAAAATTTTCTGAAAAATTTGCTATTGAAAAGAATCAACATACTACTATTAAACCCACAGAAAAATCTGCTTTAGAAATTAAATTAGATCTTTCTAAAGATTGGAAATCTCATGGTGGGAATAAAAATGTATTTTTCCCTCCAAATGAGCCCAAAAACGATACGATTCCTTTTGTTTATGCTTATCAACAAAGCATTCCAATGAAAAATAAGTCCCCGTCGCAATTGTTAGCAAGCCTTGTATACCACGGACATATACACACTAATAGTGTACAAAATTTGAACAATAATAATTTAAAAAAACTTACAAATTTGAACCACAAAATTGAGCAGAAACTTGAACCTAATGTACTCGTCAATACAGATAACAGAAGAAAATTTAATGAATCTAAATTTTTTTTGGATGAAATAAGCAATTTCCAAGTTATTCCACCTGAAGATCACGTAATATCGGCGAGTATAAAAACAAATACTACAAATATTTAACTAATAAATAATTATGTTTGTTTCAAGATATTTTATTGGCGTATTTTGTAATACATAACGGATAATAACAGATATAAAATGTGTATTTTATTTCTTAACTAGATGAGGCCCGCCTCGCCCGCGTGGATATAGGTTTTTTGAAAATGCCGTGAGAACTCTTTGATTTTCCGGGATAAAAAGTAGCGAATGTCCGTCCCCGGGATGTAAGCTAATTCTGTACCAAATTTCATCTAAATCGGTTAAACTGTTGGGCTGTGAAAAGCTAGCAGATATAGACAGACAGACAGACACACTTTCGCATTTATAATATTAGTATGGAGTATGAATAGTATGACTATGGAAGTATGGATTTAGTTTCTGTTCTATTAAAACTAGCGTTTGGCAATAGTTCACTACGCTGGCCAAGTGCGGATTGGTAGATTTCAATTTCCTTTTGAGAAAAATCCTTTGAGATTATATCATTTCTCTCTAGAGAACTCTCAGTCATGCAGGTTTCCTTATAATACTTTCCGGCGTCAATTAAATAAAGCACACTGCCTCCCCTATTATAAATGTGAAAGTGTGTTTGTTTGTTGGTTTGTCCTTTAATCACGTCGCAACGGAGCAACGCGAACGAATCGACGTTGTTTTTGCATGGGTACTTAATGGGTATAGTTTAAGACCTGGAAAGGGACATGGGCTAGGTGCTTTTTATCCCGGAAAATCAAAGAGTTCCCACGGGATTTTTAAAAACCTAAATCCACGCGTACGAAGTCGCGAGAATCAGCTATTCACTATAATATTAAATTGCTTTAAATGCACATAGCTCCAAAAAGTTATAGGTACATAGCCTGGGATCGAACCCGGACCCCCTATAGGAGGCTGTCGCCTTAACTGTCGTTTATTACTGCTTTTATCGACCGCCATTTCAAAATTTCCTACAGATGTCATTAGATGCAGTTTACCTATCAGTTAGTAATAGAAACGAAATCGTTTAAGCAAAGATAATTGAAGATAAACAGATGTCAGATAAAATATTCATTAGAAATTTGTATATAAATATTATCTAATATTTCTCAATCACTACAAGTCATACAATCATTTAGTTTAGTTAGTTTTGTGATAGTGTCGTGAATCGTGATCGAAATGTATGCTCAGGTATGTATGAAGTCATTTCTTAAGTAATTTAATATGGAATAATTTAGTGGCTGGTTGGAAATGGTTTCTTGACAGACCGACAGACAGACAACAAAGTGATCCTATAAGGGTTCCGTTTTTCCTTTTGAGGTACGGAACCCTAAAAATGTTAATTTTTCGAGAAAATCTGTAATTGGCCATACTTCTGTAATAATCATTTAAGAAACTTATTGTATTATTTCGCTGTTGATTTTCCTATAATAAAAAAAACGCGAAAAACCGAAAAAAAAATTAAAAATCCTATATTTTGTAAACTTTCGCCATAATTGCAAATAAAATATCCGTCTGACGCTAGAGATCAACGAACGTTCCGTGAGTAGGCCACTCGGAGTTTTGCACATTGCGGGTTTGTAAAATATAAATTAGTATTGGTTTGTGTTTAGGTAGTATAACAATAACGCTAAGTATTTGAAAGCGTTCTGGTTACACCCTGTACTAAGTATAAACCCATGGATGGATGGATGGGACCTATTTTATAAAATTGATATTAATTATTATTTCTTTCAGATTATCCTGCTGTTATTTGCTTTACATTCTCTCTCTGCATACACTATAGTACAAATAGAGGTATGTAAAATATCTGTACTTTATTATTCTAAACACAAATCGTATTTTTGTTTCTTTTTTTTTTTTATTCAGATACAAGTTAGCCCTTGACTGCAATCTCACCTGGTGGTAAGTGATGATGCAGTCTAAGATGATAGCGGGCTAACCTGGAAGGGGTATGGCAGTTTTTATTAAACCCATACCCCTTTGGTTTCTACACGGCATCGTACCGGAACGCTCAATCGCTTGGCGGCACGGCTTTGCCGGTTTCTGATGTTCCATGGGGTCACTGATCCAAGACCTAGTGAAATAGGAATAAATCTTCTTTACTATGAAATACTGTTACATCTGGCACCAGCTGTTAACTAATTTAAATTATGTTCATAGACGCATCTATTACCTTTTCTAATATACTTAGTACTTTCAATCCAATCCAATCTAATCAATGAGCCTGTTTGCGTCCACTGCTGGACTGTGGAACCAACTCCCATCGGCGGTGTTCCCACTAGATTATAACATGGGGTTATTCAAGGGGCGGACCAACAAATTCCTAAAAGGCATCGGCGGCTCCTCTGGTGCTGCAAATGTTCATGGGCGGCGGTAATCACTTGACATCAGGTGACCCGCCTGCTCGTTTGCTCGCTATACCTATTAAAAAAAATAAAAAAAATAAAAAAATAAAAACATAGGCCTTTCCAAGAGCGCGCCACCAAACACGGTCCTCTGCCTTCCTCATCCATCCGCTCCCCACCACCTTCTTTAGGTTATCGGTCCAGCGGGCTGGAGGTCGTCCCACACTGCGTTTACCGGTACGCGGTCTCCACTCCATAAAACGTCAGCCCCATCGGCTAGTACTTAGTACTTACTAGTATAAAACTGAAAACTATCTATAATCCGCGACAGGTCGAGATGGCAATCGGGGCAGGCATACCCCGCACACCCGCACGTCACCCGCCCTAGTGTGCAGGGCGTCCCAACCCCGATTGTCATCTTGACCTGTCGCGTACTTTAGATCAAAATGTTTGAATTATTTAGAAGAACCTCGACTGAAACTGTTACAGTGGCGTACGTTTAAGGTACAGTACGGGGCCGAAAGAAATGAACACCGACCTTCAGAAATTTGTAGAGCACTGTCTCTGTCGTTGAGACCGACAAAACGTCATATAGGTATGAGTGACAGAGACAACGCTCTACAAAGCCGAAATGTCATTCTAAATGCCGATGTACATTACTTTAGGTGTAAGGTGCCCCAACGTAGATTCAGTGATCGGTTTTTAGGGTTCCGTAAGATAATAGTAGCAGAGGCTACAAGTAGAAGGCAGGCAAAGCGAAGATCAATAAAAATAGGTCGAAAACGATTCTTACCATCGTACAAGAAATGTAACACTTTTTAATTTTTTTTAATTAGTTATAACTCTACCTATTACAGTTCACGAGATACACCCCGCTGACAGACGGACGCACGGACGGACAGCGGAGGCTTAGTAATAGGGACCCCTTGATACTCTTCGGGTACCCTAAAAAGTATATTATTGAAATGATTTCAGTTGAAAAATGGCACGGAAGTGAGTGAAGTGAAAGAGTTGACAGACAACACAGCGGAGTTCATCAGTGCTGAGTCGAGACTGCCCATTCTGCGCGAGATTATATTTGTCGTCGACAAATGCCTCGGTACACCTGGGGACCAGGTAAGAGAAAGAGAAGAAATTGGTAGTCTGTGGGAACTGCTGATGAAAACTTAAAACTAAGTATGAAATTTAATAACAGTAGGTAAAGTTTTTGGATTGCCAAATTAATTGCACCTAGTTTCTAAAATTAAAGTAAAAGCATATTTGCATATTTGCGGATTTGCGTATATCTATTGATAAGTTCGTATTATTACTCCAGGAATATTTTTGGGGCCCATGGCTACCGGTCCGGGGGGATTTTGGCATAGCGTAGAAATATAATGATTCTGACTTTTTGGCTTATCACTACTTACGCAACCAGAATTGTAACTCCTCTAGTCTACTCTCCAACCCCCTAAGTCAAATCTCAGCCATTAATAGTGCAGTATGGTGCATGCAATGCATGCATTTACCACATAATGTAAAGAGACAGTGTGCTCTGTGCATTCTGTGATCTCTTAAAGTCAAAGTCAAAACGTTTATTCAAAGTAGGTAAAAAATACGCTTTTTGATAGACGGTTTGCATTTGTAAGATGATGATAAATAGTGGTGATAATTTTTACGCGAACTTAGAACTAAAGCTACGTGGGTTCCAAACGCGCCCAGGTCTGAGAAGAGCCCACAACAAACTCAGTCTTGTTTATTAAACCTGTGTACCTAATTCACTATGTCCTTCGTGTTGTTACAGGACAGTACAATTAAGAAGGAAACGCCGCAAGAAAGTCCAATAGAGTTAGACGGATCGCTTCGATCGTTCACTAATGGGCATGGCTACCAATTCGCTAACTGGGAATTAGTTGATGTGAGAATTCGTTTTTTTTTATTCGATTATAAGTTAAACTATGATTACACCTGATGGTAAGTGATTATGCAGAAGAGATGAGTTTATAGCGGGGTTCGATCCTGGACTCTCACCTCAACTTTTCGGCAGTTATGTGCATTTAAGCAGTAATAACCTGCTTTCTGCTGCTTTGAAAACATCGTGAAGAAATCTGCGTAGGTACCTGAGAGATCATAATGTTTTCAAACGAGTTTGAAATCTGTAGGCCTACCTACGTGGCGTGGCGGACTATGGCCTAAACCATTCTCATTCCAAAAGAAAACTCATGCTCAGTTGATCGGGGATGGGTTGAGATGATGATGACGAAACCCTATCCCTTGTCACATGATATACCCAGACGGTATTTATCCCTTTAGTTGTCTGTTATCCCCTAGTCCTAGTCGAAATCCGAAAGTTATTATGTTTGAAGCATGTCGTGACATTAAGGTAGCTCAGTTCGGTGCTTTCTCCATACAAACGTAGGAGGGAAAATACAACAACATTCGATATTGTACGAACAAAACTAAGAATTATATCGATTTATCTCGTCATTATCTAGGTTTATTGATATATAAAATATTGAAAAAAATATTGATTTAAAAGTTACGAGGCTCAAAAGATTCCTATTTTAACACTAAATTAATGACAACTTTGGGCGTAAATAAATAAGATTAGGGATATGAAAATTCTAAAACAATTTATCATTAGACGTTGTTTATTTATTCATTACTTGAAATAACTTTACTTTGCAAACATAAATTCAGCAGTTTTTTCTCAAAAATACTTTTCCTAAACCCTTTTCGCGCGCTTGATTTCAGTGAAAATTATCGTGCCTCTCAACTTTCTCATACAATGTCAAGTGAAAAGCAAACATGTTACCCACGTGCGCTGCCAATTTCGGTCGAGCGTCCTGCGTCACCTTAAAGGTCCAAAAACACTCACGCTGCGCTTCGCGACGCAACGCGGCGTGACGCAGCACGTCAAATATAGTTTATATGAGTTTGTATACTTGAGGTGTCTTGCGTGAGCGACAAACGCGATACCGTTCTTGCGGCCTATATGGCAGTGTGCGGCGAGACGCAGACTGCCATATAGGCCGCATTACGTCGCGTGGTGTCGCGTCGTATTCGTCGCTCACATAGGACACCGCGTAAGTGCGTATGGACCTTAAAGATTACAATGTTATATTGCAGGAACATCAATCACAAGCACATGATAAGGCAGAAGATAAGACTGATAACGACAGTGAAAGTGATGGGTCTGACGCAGATGATTATGATGACACCACCGGTGACGAAACAGATAAACCTGACGATTATTACAAAGTAAGATTCACAAAATCTTCTAAATATTTAAAGGAAAAGGTGACTGACTGACTGATCTATCAACGAACAGGTCAACTGGATGGATCGGGCTGAAATTTGGCATGCAGATAGCTATTATGACGTAGAAAATAGACATGTTATGCTTAACAATCGCAATCGATTGATATTTTTCCCCTAATGACAGCTATAAGACCTACCTACCTACCTGCAAAATTTCATGAATCTAGGTCAACGGGAAGTACCCTGTAGGTTTCTTGACAGACAGACAGACAACAAAGTAATCCTATAAGGGTTCTGTTTTTCCTTTTGAGGTACGGAACTTTCGGAATGGAAAACTTCTGCAAGGAATTTTTTGAAAACTTACATCCACGCGGATGAAGTCGCGGGTATCGCTGGCTGATGCCAGCCAGAATTTAATTTAATTTAATTTAATTTAATTTAATTTAATTTAATTTAATTTAATTTAATTTAATTTAATTTAATTTAATTTAATTTAATTTAATTTAATTTAATTTAATTTAATTTAATTTAATTTAATTTAATTTAATTTAATTTAATTTAATTTAATTTAATTTAATTTAATTTAATTTAATTTAATTTAATTTAATTTAATTCAATTCAATTTAATTTAATTTAATTTAATTTAATTTAATTTAATTTAATTTAATTTAATTTAATTTAATTCAATTCAATTCAATTTAATAGGAAGATACAAAAAACAAAAATACCAAACTTATTCTAGAACATAAAAATTACAAATCGAAAATATCATCTAAACCACCGCAACGAGGCAGGGGTGCCCAGAACGCTGGCAGCGTTACCTCGTTGAATGGCCAGACTAATATGCTGACCGAGGTAACTGCCAGCCCTCCGGTCCCCCGTGGATTCCGCGAGACGGGATGAAAGGTCCTTAAAAAAGGATCTAGCATCCTCGCCCCACGAACCCATGGTCTCCACCCCAAAAGGCACAAATATGAAACTATTTTCTATATTCTCATATTTGCGCCTCTTGGCCCTTTCTGCCTTAGTAGCCGCCGCTCCGGCCGCCACGGAGGTCGCCTGTACGTGTGACAGCGCCAGTGTATCCACACACGTGGCATCCCACACAAGCGACCTACCTTGCTTCCACGGGACAAGAGTCATACCGTCTGGTCTCTTGCCATCGCTACTTGCCAAACCATTTGGTTCCAATACTGCAGGCACATTAGCCGTGACAAGAGACCTACGTATGACTCCGTTCAAGGAAGCATGACGGGAAAAAACGACCGGCACTTTTGGCACAAGCAAGACCGTGGTGACCATATATATGCGTCCACTGCCTCGCCACAATGACAAAGATGTGGCTGTTGAATCCTAGCGCCAAGCCGAAGACCAACCGCGATAGTAAGTGTAAGGTGGTCTAAAAGAGTGCCTATATGAGAGCTTGAAGCCAATAGCTCGATTCTCTCGTAGACACTGCGAGGAGACGCGCGCGATCTCTTGCAGAAGTTGATGAATTTATCAACTCCTGCAAAACGTCTGCACAAAGCGCGTCATCCCACCCCCTTTGAGAAAACAAAGATACCGGCTCATTACTAGGACATGCTAAATTGAAAGCTTCTCTAGCCTCTGCAAAATACGAAAGCTCTATAGAACCCAAAGATGGATTTATAATATTGCCAAAGAGCTTTAACGTACTATACGCAGAAGATAGAAAAGCTGGTATTTGTGATAATACACTGCTACTTTTACGAATGCCTAAACCACCGTAGCGAATTCAATTCAATTCAATTCAATTTAATTTAATTTTATCTCTTATCCAGTCAAAAGTAGTTTACCTGCAAAACAGCCGTCGAATAATACTTAACTAAGAAATACCTAAATTAACCAAGGTTCTTTTCATCTTCTATACAGCTAATCTACTAGGTGAATATGAATTACCTATCAGCTTTATGTTTCAGGCTAAAATATTGAGAAATAGGATGTTTGACAAAATGAAAGAGAAGTACCACAGTAGAACTAAAGGGAGTAATGTAAGTATTTAGCTTCCTTAAGTCAAGTAAGTCCTTCCTGTAAGTCACGAATCACGATCTCCAATTGTGTAAGAATAACGTTTTTATCGTTACCGTAATCGTCAATAAATACTGCCCTCTAATTGGCTGTGAAAAAATGTACCTAAACAGCGAATCAACCAATTAAAGGGCAGAATTTGTTGACGATTACGATAACGATGAATACGTTTTGCGTACACAATCGGGGGGCTGATGTATGTAGAGAAATCAATCAACTCTCATTTCAACTTTGTCTCAAATCTGAGCAAAATACGTTCTACAGATCTCAGCTTGACCTATCAGTCAACTCCTGCACCATTGAACTACCTTTGGCAGGCTAAATTACTTTAAGAAGTTAAAAATTATAGTTACATAATAAACACATTTTTACTATATTTTATAATTTTTATAGTGTTTTACCAACACTTCAAGGATATTTCTTAATAATTTTAAGTACAGATCAAAAATTGCGAACCGGCAGGAATCGAACCCGCGTCTCCTGGGATCGCGCCCGACGCTCTGACCAGTAAGCTACAGCCCGCTTACTGCCAGTGACGAATCCAGCAGACGCGGGTTCGATTCCTGCCGGTTCGCAATTTTTGATCTGTATTTAAAATTATTTAGAACACATTTTTAATTAAGTACTAAAGATTCCGATCTATAAAAAAGTTTATCATTTTGCAGGTTGATCCAACTGAAAAGGTTAGAGAGAAAAGACAAATATACTATCAGGTAGTCTTTTTTTACAGTTCATGTTATTCCTTTTTTTTATGGAAAAAAGAAAAGTGGACAATAACACCTATCTCTATATCAATATATTTTCAAACAATATGTTTACAATAAATATTATATTTTGTTCTAGAACATGCCAGGACCTCAGACCCAACAGAATATAGAACCCACCGCCATCCCGGATTATACGAACAGAATGTTAGTGAATAGACCAGTAAGTGAAGAAAAATAACTGCCTATTAAGTAACTAGCTAAACAAGAATAAGAAAATTAAATGTGAGAACTAAAAATAAATCTTAGAACAACTACACATAGTAACTGTTACAACTAAAACAATTTTAGAATTATCATAGTTTAATGTAAGAATAGCTAAAAGTAACTTAAAAACTAGATTTTGGAACTATTACAATTAAATTAATTAATATTAAGTATAACTCCCAAAACTAATGTAAGAACAACTACAGCTAAATGTGAGAACAGCTGAAATAAAATGAGAGAATATTATTCTCATATCCAAATATTATAATGTAAGAGCAACTAGATGGTTAAAATGTAAGGTCACCCACAGATAAATCTATCATGAGAATATATTTTTAGTTGTAAGAAAGTGAGAATTAGATCACTTGGAATCACTTGGTGGATTTTTATTTTCCCACACTAAGCATATTATCAAGTGCTGTGTAAACAACTACTTCATTTATCACCAAACGCTTAGGTTTTATCTGCGATTTTTTCAGCATGAAAGACAATTTTTTTTTAAATAATATGGGATTTTTTATTTTTCCGGAATATAAACTATAAAGTGAGAGAATTGACGAGCCATGAAAAAGTAACAGCTCTTTCGCATTTTAATTATGAGTAGACATCGATTGATTTTGTTGCATACACCTAAATTAATAAAAACAATAACTTGAATCACAGCACAGGTATTTCATTTATTTTTCAGCCTTACGACAATTCTCAAAAAGTAATGAGTCCTGTTTTAATTGATGAACACGGAAATATTTTGTATGATAACATGAATACTGTGTATTCCGGTGGTAGACAGATTGGCAGTATACCTGGAACGTATGGCATGAATGTAAATAACGATCAAGGTTACTATTTGAACGTAAGTAGAATACTTCAGCTGAACATAGATGATTTACAGTTAAACTAAGGTTAGGAATGTAAAAAAAATTGCACAAGCGTCTGGGTCACAATATTTACACTACGTATAAAACCTACAATTTAAATTTACAAAAAAAAACTAGAATTTATCATACAATATATTCATTACTTGAACTTATATAATCCAAATAAGAATAAAAATATGTGCTATTAAATGTCTCTATTTTTTCAGCACATGCAAAATGAACCTATCTATAACCAACATATCATAAACCAGCCTGTTCAGCAAAGGCCAATTGAAAGTTACACATTAAATAATAACCCCTATAAACAAATAATACAATCAAATACACCCAACGTTGAATTAAGAAACTTTAACCAAATACCTACGTCAGACATATATGAGATAGATAATACACAGAAATCAAATCAGGTTCCAAATTATGAACTCCTTAAAGAAATGGAAAATAGAAATAAAAATGTAACTCAAAAAACTGATATAGAAAAAACAATAAACAGTAATGAAGCAAACAAAGCGGTTAGACACAATAAAGAAATGTTACATAACGTTAACCAAATGAGTAAAACGATCGGAAGTATCACAGAAAAAGTTAAAGATAGGTTTGCTAGTATAAACGGAATACTAAATACACCTGAAGGAAGAAAGCTGCTTACACATTATGAAATGATTATGGCGGGGGATAAAAAAGAAATTGCAAACGTAAGTTTAAGCTTTAATAATAATTTTCATCTGAAGTTCTGATTAAGTAGTTATTTTGATAGTAATGTAAGTATATTTCAGGATATTGCAGCTGCAGCCCAATACGTACACGCTGCCAATTATACAGCACCGGATTTCAAGAATATTACCAAATATGATAAACTAGAAGTTAAACCTAATACCACCATAGCTATGAATAATGTAGGAAACGAAAATATGATAGAGAGTAATTGTAGCAATAAAGGAAATATAGCCAATAGCTCATTAATTGAAGTTGCAAAAAATATGGACATTAAAATTAATGAAGACACTAAAAACCAAGTGGAAAATACAGTCATCTCAAATACAGTAAATACTACTACCAATAATACTACTACTTGTAACGAAACCAAGAGCATTGAAAAAGTTAAAAATAAGGAATCCACATTAGATTCCGTGAATATAGAAAGTTTTAATGAGACTTCAACTACAGAAGATAATGGATCCACAACTAATCAAACAGTCATTGAAAACAAAATATATAATAACCCGGAATATCATACAGCCACAGTAATACTTACTACTACTTGTAACGAAACCATGAGCATTGAAAAAGATAAGGAATCCACTTTAGATTCCGTAAATATAGAAAGTTTGAATGAGACTTCAACTACAGAAGATAATGAATCCACAACTAAACAGACAGTCATTGAAAACAAAATATATAACCCAGAATATCCTACAGCCACTGTAAAACTTACTACCACTTGTAATGAAACCACGAGTATTGAAAAAGATAAAAAAAAGATATCTACATTAGATCCCGTGAATATAGAAAGTTTCAATGAGACTTCAACTATAGAAGATAATAAGTCCACAACTAATCAGACAGGCATTGAAAACAAAATACATAATTACCCGGACTATCCGTCAGCCACAGAAATACTTGCTACTAATTGTAACGAAACCACGAACATTAAAAAAGATAAAAATAATAAATCTAGATTAGATCCCGTGAATATAGAAAGTTTCAATGAGACTTCCACTACAGAAAATAATGAAGCCACAACTAATCAGACAATCATTGAAAACAAATATAATAACCCGAAATATCCTACAGCCACAGTAACACTTACTGTTACTTGTAACGAAACCACGAGCATTGAAAAAGATAAAAATAAGGAATCTAGATTAAATCCCGTTCATATAGAAAGTTTCAATGAGACTTCATCTACGGAAGTAAAAGAGGAAAGTAAAGGCGAAACGTTAATGTGTGCAGAATTTATTGAAGAAATTAAAACAGACACTTCTGTAGCAAGTAAAATAAGTGAAGAAAACTGCAGCAGCAAAGTATGTAAACTTAAACAATTTACTTCTTTATATATTTTACGCTATTATCTTTCTTCACACATGTAATAAATAGGTGATAAGTACCTATTATGAAAATTATTTTATTTATTTTAGGAAAAATGTAATGCTGATGATGATAATAAAACTGATAAAAAGTACGATAACCTTAACTTAGATGACTTGTTTGACAAGGTATGTACAAAATTCAAACATTATTTTAAAGTGATAGCAATTAATGATAATCTTTCAAGTTTAGGTAATTTAGTAAGGGTACCTAATTTCCTACTCATTAGCGTATAATTTATAAACATATACGTTGAGTATAGTATGCGACACGTCGCAATGGCAATCGGGGAGCGAACGCCCCGCACACCCGCACAACCCGCGCGCTAACCCAGGTGCGGGAAAGCGCGGGTGATGTGTGGGTGTGCGGGGCATCCCCCCGCCTCATACCCCAATTGCAATCTCGATCTGTCGCGGACCATAGGTTCCTGCGGCAGTGGAGCGGTGCGGGAGGGGTGTGATGACGTGACGCAAGAGCTCTGTGATTCGTCAACTTGTGACATCCGTCACCCCTCCCCTCCCGCACCGCTCTACTACCGTAGGAGCATCCTCAGATAATTCTATTTTATTTGTAGGATGAGTTTTGGGATTGGCTTTCAAAATGGACATCAGCTTATATGGAAATTCTACAAGAGGTAAGATTCACAGATAAACTATTTAGTCTAAATATATAAAAAGAAAAGGTGACTCACTGACTGACTGATCTATCAACACACAGCTCAAACTACTGGATGGATCGGGCTAAAATTTGGCACGCAGATAGCTATTATGACGTAGGCATCCGCTAAGAAAGGATTTTTGAAAATTCAACCCCTGTGAGTGAAATATGGGTTTGGTGTAGTCCACGCGGACGAAGTCGCGAGCATAAGCTAGTTAGACATCAAAAAGAAAAAGAAAGAATGAAAGAAAATAAAACCTCGGTGAACATCATGAGAAAACCATGGCACAAATGTATGTCTAGACACGGCAAATAATAATATGGTGTTTCTTACTTTGCATTTTAAAGCATGGCTTTCACCTTTAACTTTTCATTTTTCAACAGAACATCGAAATAATTGTCAAAGAAGAAGTAACTAAGCAATTGTATGAGATCTTTTGGAAGAAGGAAGAGACAACAACATTGGAATAAGCGACGTGTAATAGAAGATGGAAAAATAAATATGATGAGGATATCCTGTCCTGAAAATGCATTAAAAACTTATTTTTACTTCGCTACTCCGACACCTGCAAATGTAGCGTCCACTTAGGGAGACATATCATTTATCCTGAGGATGTTACTTCAGCGGCCACAGGATTTGACAAGGAAGTGTGAAGTGGAGGCAAACACAATAGATCAGAGACGATCGCAGTGATTCAGAGATATAAAGGATCTGTATAGCCCCAAAGAAGAAGAAGAAGAAGAAGGATAATTTTATCTCAATTTTTGGAAATTTTGAGACTCGGAATTTTTTTAAAATCTCGATCATGATACTTATACTTATATTAAGTTTTAAGAACCAAAAACAACTTACAATGTTCTTCCTTGCCGCAGGTGTCGACTTACGAGTATATATACAGGCTTAGCGCATAACGGAGTACAGTACGCAGCAGAAAGTAATGTACATCGGCCTTTAGAATGACATTTTGG
This sequence comes from Maniola hyperantus, assembly GCF_902806685.2. Classification (NCBI taxonomy): domain Eukaryota; kingdom Metazoa; phylum Arthropoda; class Insecta; order Lepidoptera; family Nymphalidae; genus Maniola; species Maniola hyperantus. The sequence goes on along the minus strand of NC_048544.1, from coordinate 1,442,519 downwards.
CTTTGTACTTGTAGAGCGTTGTCTCTGTCACTCATACCTATATGACGTTTTGCCGGTCTCAAGGACACGGACAACGCGCTACAAATCTGCTATCTCCTTCTAAATGTAGATGTACATTACTTTCTGCCGCGTACTGTAGGTTCCTGCGGTAGTGGAGCGGTGCGGGAGGGGGAGGGGTGTGATGACGTGACGCGAGAGCTCAGTGATTCGTCAACTTGTGACATCCGTCACCCCTCCCCTCCGTCACCGCTCCACTACCGTAGGAACCTATGCGCTATACCGCCTATACCTATAGTATATATTTTATTGTAGTAGGTAGGTATAATCCGCGATAGGTCGAGATGGCAATCGGGGAGGGAACGCAACGCACGCCCGCACAGCGCCCGCGCGAACCCAGTGCGGGCGAGCGTGGGTGACGTGCGGCTGTACGGGGCGTCCCCCCGCCTCATATCCCGATTGCCATCTCGACCTGTCGCGTACTATAGTAAGGACTTGGTTTTAAATCAAAACTAATGTTGACTCATTCTCAATGTCGAGCTACACCAGTCTTTCTTGTAAGCATATTAATAAGAATTAATTACTTATTCTAATTAGAGATGTATTTTATTTATTTTTATCAAAGAAGTAGGTAATTAAACTATTAATAAACTTAAATCTAAAAAAAAAACAACATTAAATTAAAACTAAAATAAATTAAATTAAATCTAAAACCACGTCGAGACTACCGCAGCGAGGCATTGTACCCAAGAAGCTGGCAGCATTACCCCTTTGGATGGCCAAACTAATTCTTTGACCAAGGTAGCTGCCAGCTCTCAGGTCCCCGGTTGACTCGATAACTCTTTTCGCAATTTCTTCAAAAAGAGCTCGAGCCCCCGGGCCCCACGGCCCCAAGGTCTCCACACCAAAAGGCACGAATACGAAGCTCCCATCGAGGTTTTCATATTTGCGCCTCTTGGCCTGTTCGGCGCTGATGGCCGCTGCACCCGCCATAGAGGAGGTCGCCTGAATGTGGGATGCAGCTTAAGTGTCTACACAAGTTGCATCCCAAACAAGCGACCTGCCCATCTTCCACGGTACGAGCGTCATACCATCAGGTCTCTTGCCATCGCTACGTGCCAAACCAATAGGTTCTAGTACAGCTGGCACATGGGCGGTGGCAAGGGACCTCCGGATGATGTCGTTAAGATTAGAGATTAGGTAAATATAATAGATAGGTTTACTGTTAATAAATGAAACATGTAAGTATATGCCATATAGTTTAATTTTTGTTTCCATTACCAAATATAAAAACCGGCCAAGTGCGAGTCAGGCTCGCGCACCGAGGGTTCCGTAGTAGATACAGTCGTTTTATTCGACATTTTGCACGATAATTGAAAAACTATGATTCATAAAAATAAATAAAAATCTGTTTTAGAATCCACAAGTGAAGCCCTTTCACATGATACCCCACTTGATATCAGTTATCTTACTTTGATAATTAAAAATACTAATTATTAGTTCATGACCAAAATTTAATTTTTTTTTTGTGTGATGTAACCACAAATTCCTTTTTCCTTTTGAGTTTTTCGTTTTTCCTTTTGAGGCACGGAACCCTAATAATACTGGCTGATACCCGCGACTTCGTCCGCGTGGATTTAGGTTTTTAAAAATCCCGTGGGAACTCTTTGCTTTCCCGGGTTAAAAGGTAGCCTATATCACTCTCCAGGTCTTTAAATATAGGTACCCATGCAAAAAATCACGACGATCCGTTGCTCCGTTGCGACGTGATTGAAGGACAAACCAACAAACCAATAAACCAACAAACAAAAAAACACACTTTCGCATTTATAATATGGGTACCTACTGGTAGGTAACTTGTTATCAGAGATCAAATATCGCATTAAGTAATTGCTTATTCAATTAAGGTTCAGCTTTGGTGCTTACCTGTGGTATTTACTATCGAACTAAGTATATATTTTAATCAATGAAATCATCGTGTCCGCGTGGATTTAGGCTTATAACTATCCCGTAGGAACTCTGGTTTCTCGGGATAACAAGTAGCCTATGACACTCTCCAGATCTTTGACTAAACCCATGCAAAAAATCACGTCAGACCGTTGCTCCGTTGAGACGTGATTGAAAGACAAACCAACCAACTAACAAACAAATAGTGTACTGATTCATACCTATTTGTCTATGGGATAGGTTTCCCGTGCCATGCGAAGCCGCACGGGTCAACTAGTCGAATTGAAATGTTTGGCCCGTTGACTAAGATACTGGTAGATCATCATCATCACCAACCGATAGACGCCCACAGCTGGACATAGGTCTCTTGTAAGGACTTCCACACGCCACGGTCTTGCGCCGCCTGAATCCAGCGGCACCCTGCGACTTGCCTAATGTCGTCCGTCCACCTAGTGGGGGGGCCTCCCAACGCTGCGCTTTCCGGTGGAAGGTCGCCATTCCAGCACCTTGGGACCCCAACGTCTAGCGGTTTTCGAACTATGAGCCCTGCCCATTGCTACTTCAGTTCGCCACCCGCTAAGCTATGTCAGTTACTCTAGTTCTCCTACGGATCTCCTCATTTCTGACTTGATCACGTAGAGAAACTCCAAGTATAGTTCTCTCCATCGCCCGCTGAGTGACTCTGAGCTTTCTTATGAGGCCCATAGTTAGCGACCATGTCTCGGATACATAATATTAGTAATAATTAGTCATTACTGGCAACACGCACTATTCGAAGACTTTGGTAGATATTAAGTAATGACTATATAATTTTGTCCCTAATTAGTAAATTAAGCGGTAACGGGACAGCATGATTTAGTTAAGATAAGAGATGACACACAGATAAAAGATAAAATATTAATTAGTTTAGTCAGTATATAAATATATCAAATAGTTGGGCGATTTATTTGCATTTAGTCTGTGCTGTGCTAGTGAGTGACATTACAAAATGGAAATACAGGTATGTATTCCAAATAGAAAACCGGCCAAGTGCGAGTCAGGCTCGCGCAATGAGGGTTCCGTACTACAGTCGTATTTTTTCGACATTTTGCACGATAATTCAAAAACTATGATGCATAAAAATAAATAAAAATCTGTTATAGAATGTACAGGTGAAGACCTTTCATATGATAGCCCAGATATAGTCACTCACTTCGAAAGTTGAAAATACTAATTATTAGTTCATGACCACAATTAATTTTTTTTGTGTGATCTAACCCTAAATTCACGGTTTTCAGATTTTTCCCCAAATGTCAGCTATAAGATCTACCTACCTGCCAAATTTCATGATTCTAGGTCAACGGGAAGTACCCTGTAGGTTTCTTGACAGACAGACAGACAGACAGACAGACAGACAGAGAGACAGACAGACAACAAAGTGATCCTATAAGGGTTCCGTTTTTCCTTTTGAGGTACGGAACCCTAAAAAAGATTCTAAGCAGTATTATCTGACTTTAAAACGCACATCCGAAAAGTTAGAGGTGTGTGCCCGGGATCGAACCCCCGACCTCCGACTAGCAGGCGGACATCCTAACCACAAGGCTCACACAGCAGACAACGCTGTACAAAGCCGAAATGTCATTCTAAAGGCAATCTACTTATTTTCTGCTGCGTACTGTAGGGCGATTGTCTAAAACCTGCATCAATCATTATTACAATCTCAATTGTTCTGATTTGCTGAATTTGTGCGATTCTTGTTGCAACAATGCATTGTAGCCAATAGTGAGCGAACGTTAACCAATCAGATCAGAGATGATTGCGATCGTGACATTGTAGCTGTCATTCTCCCGCAATCACGCAGCTTTATGTACCATGATGATGCCTATGAATTTGTTCAGCGGCCCTACCGCGGTTGTTTGACAGCTACAATGTCACGATCGCAATCATCTCTGATTGGTTAATGCTCGCTCACTATTGGCCACAATGCATTGTTGCAACAAAAATCGCACAAATTCAGCCAATCAGAACAATTGAGATTATAATAATGATTGATGCAGGTTTTAGACAATCGCCCTACAGGTGAATTTTCTTTAAAATCCCGAGGTAACTCTTTTATTCTCCGGGATAAAAAGAAATCTAGTAGCTCGTAGCTTTAGTTTTAAGTTTGCGCAATATCACCACCACTATATCTTACAAATCCAACATCTGACCATCAAAAAGAGTAATTTATTACCTCTTTTGAATAAATCATTTGACTTTGACTTTGACTTCTACTTATGTCGTTTCCTGAGAGCAAGAGCTCTCGGTAACAAATTTCATCAAAATCTCTTTTAAACGGATGGGCCTTGAAAAGCTAGCTCAGACAGACAGGCAGACTTTCGCAATTATAATGTTAGTATGGAAATGGACTGCTGAGCCAGATTTTTCAGCGAAATTAACAATAACGTGTTTATACCTACTTATCTCATATTTTTTTGCAGATAGTTCTACTGCTGTTTGCTTTTCGTACAATTTCTGCGCAACTTATGGTATGTACCTAACTTTACCTTTCTTTGTCTTTATAGTCGTGTTCCTCATTGCTGAAGGTCGTGACCCCAGTCCATTAATCCTATAATGATAGTTCAAGTTCTCTTGGGATAATGCTGCGGTGGTTTCTCATATCCTTCCGCATACTCGACTAAGAAGAACGAGATTTCGATTCTTAGGTTAATTTACAGTTATTATCAGATGTTAGTGATAATAACCGGGACCGGTGGGTGCGCTCCGAGACACAGTGGTATCAAAAAGGCCAAATTCGGACCTCCAAAGTCGGTCACCCATCCAGCTACTGACTTGGGTCAACGTTGTTTAACAATCGCAATCGATAGATATGCGTTCCTCTTAACTCTACCTAGATAAGTTCCTCTGTATTACATTTTGTTATTGGTTTATTTATTCAAGTACTCACGTAGCTAATAACTGAAAACTAAAACATAATAATTAGTAGGTAGGTACATATACCTTTATGCAAAAGACGTGCTTATAATCTACTCGTTTATCTAGGTATTGGTGAGATTTATTCCAGAAGCCCTAAAAAATAACATGTGTGGTAAAATTAAATTTTGGTAATGCTGGGTAGGTGTTGAAATTTTTGCATAATAATTAAGCTACCTATATAGTACCTACCTACTTTTTATTAATATGTGAAACATTATGTATTTAAGTAGCTTATGCTCGCGACTTCGTCCGCGTGGACTACACGAATTTTAAAACCCTATTCACCCCCTTATGGGTTGAATTTTCAAAAATCCTTTTTTAGCGGATGCCTACGTCATAATAGCTATCTGCATGCCAAATTTCAGCCCGATCCGTCCAGTAGTTTGAGCTGTGCGCTGATAGATCAGTCAGTCAGTCAGTCAGTCAGTCACCTTTTCCTTTTAATTTAGATTAAACTTTGTTCTAGAACATACCACTACCGCCTACGCTACCTGATTTAGATATCTCTTCGTTCCCGGAATACATGCAGCGATTATTAGCGAATAGACCGGTAAGTAAACAAAACGGTGACCTATTAGAAAGGCTGAGATCTTATGGAGCGTATAGTTCGCGACAGGTTGAAATAGCAATCGAGGTATGAGGCGGGAAGTCGCCCCGCACACCCGCGCTCGCCCGCACTGAATAAGTGCGGGGGCTGTGCGGGCGTGCGGAGCGTTTCCTTCCCGATTGCCATTTCAACCTGTCGCTTACTAAAGTACCTAATTGAAATGTATTTTGGCTTTACTCAGACAAGTTTTTAAATAAAAAAATAGCGAGCAAACGAGCAGGCGAGTTACCTGATGTTGAGTGATTACCGCCGCCCATGAACATTTGCAGCACCAGAGGAACCGCCAATGCGTTTTCGGCCTTTCAGGAATTTGTTGGTCCGCCCCTTGATTAACCCCATTTTGAATTAAAGTGAGACAGATTTATGTTAGCGATATAACGCAGTCTCGTTTTAACAGTAAGTTTGATCAAAGGTACAATGCACTCTATCTATCTCAACCTTAAAGTCAAAGTAGCTCCAGGTTTAAAAAAAAAATATTTTCAGTCTGTAATATCCGTTGACAAACCAAATAATCATGAAGCGGGCAAGGGAAATGGAAATATTTTACATAATCATCTGAATTATCAGAATCCTGTACAAAACATTGGCATACCTAGAACAAATGGTATGAACCCAACAAGTCATCAAGGATACTCTCTAAATGTAAGTATGGATTATTTTAAGAGACTCTCTAAGAGTCCCCGCAGACCACAAACTTTTTATCGGCCGATAGTTTGGTCGGTTTCTTAATCAGTATGTAAGTGCCCAAATTATAACGATTAGGTACATCTTCATACTGATTAAGAAACCGACCAAACTATCGGCCGATAAAAGTTTGTGGTCTGCGGGGACTCTTAAGCTCTAAAACCTATGCGCTGTCAGACTAGTTACTTTCTTTCTTTATAGTGTGTACTTGCAGTAGGTACCTACGCGGCAGAAAGTAATGTACATCGGCCATAAGAATGACATTTCGGCTTTGTAGATCGTTGTCTCTGTCACTCATACCTATATGACGTTTTGTCGATCTCAACGACAGAGGCAATGCTCTACAAATCTGCTATCTTCTGCTAAAGGTCGATGTACATTACTTTACAGTACGCGGTAGAAGCTGTAACGTTCACAAATGCTAATATTAATAATTTTCCTTATTTTCAGCGCATTAACAACCTCAAATCTGAACCTGAGTACGTGCCACACGCTCTTAGGAAACCACACACATATGGAATGCATTTGAGAGGTGATAAGGGAGAAATTTGGAATGTAAGTTTCTAAACTAATGATTTTAAGCTTATTTCGTGGTTTACCGACACATTTTCGACGTATGTCGAAATAGCGGCAGTTAAAAATCGTCTAATGAATCGTGGTATATTATGTACCCGTTTTATACAATACAATGAGTTTGTAAATATTTTTTTAATTTACTTGTTGAGAAGTGCCGTAGTCATCGATCACCAAGTTTGCATGGGATACACCTTACAGTAACCGGTTAAATAAATTAAAAAAACGTCGAAATTGACTGGAATCGGACGGAAATTTAAGTAGCGACATCAAAAAAATCAACAGAACAAACGCTTCTATTTAAAACACTTTATTTTATCAAAGGCCCGTTAAAGTTTACATTTTTTGTATGTTTCAGCATGTTAGCGGAAATCGCTTGTATGTTGACGTTGCACCATCAAAATCTGTCCATCCTAAACCAGAATATTTAGAAACAACTTCTCAGATCATACTAGAAGAAGGCCCTGCAATCACAGAATCACCAAAAGATAAAAACATTAATAATTCTTATCACTCTTCAATCTCAAGTTTAAAATCTGATTTTCTATACTATGTTCCCCAATATTTATCACAAGAAATCCCTAATAATGTAGAAGTTCAGAAAGGAAATAAAGTTAACCACAATGAAAATTCCCATCAAAATGCTCCCTCAACTTCAACACCAAAACCAGTTACACTATATTATACGACTGCTCAGCCTTTATCAGAAGAAATCCCTAATAATGTAGAAGTTCAGAAAGATAAAAATGTTAACCACAATGATGATTCCCATCAAATTTTTCCGGCGATTTCAACGTCTAAACCTGAAATATACTATTCGACACCTCAGCCTTTATCAGAAGAAATCCCTGCCATCGTAGACTATCAAGGTAGTGCAGTAAATTCTAAAGAAAATGAAAACAGTGTAGAAATTCCAAAAGAAAGCAATGGAAATACAATTTCAAAAGATAAAATAGAACAATCCTTTGGTGCTACGATTGGTTCTAACAAAGAAAATAAGATCTATCAATCACCAAAAACCTTTGGAATGCATCTTACTGGCGATCATGGATATGTTTGGAATGTAAGTATAAAATCACTAAAATAACATTAAAACATCATAAAAAATATAATTTAAAAGATCCCGTACTATATGATATACCTACCTACGCAATTTTTAAATATCCCAAACCATATCTTTTCAGGAATTAACAAGTCCTGGAATCCATTACAACGTAGGTGAATTGGAAATAAGTGATACTACTAATCCGATACCTGAAGAAGAGATCTATCCTTTTGAAAAATTAAGAAGGAAGGAAGATACGCCTTCCAATAATATGATACCAGAATTAGATGACCAGTTAAAAAAGGTACGTAACTAGCTAGTTGAAATATGTATAATAAATAAGTGGTAGAAAGTTTAATTACATACGTAAAATAATCTTCGTGACATCTCCAAACAACAAAAAATAAGAAGAAATAAATATTATTTCATAAATAGGTACAACAATAATTTCTAATCGTCTTTTATTTATTTTATTTTTAAAATTTATGACTTGTTATTGTTACTTTTTAACAGGACATTAAAAAATTTATCAAAAAAGAAGTAGCGAGACAGCTAGAAAAGGCTTTTAATAAAATAGATGCAGACAGAAACAATGGTAGTGAAAATAACAACGGCGGTGATGTGGAAGGCAAAGAAGATGAAACAAATAACGACAACAAAAGTGATCACAATAATTATGGTAGCATAATCGGCAATGGTAAAATCACAAACGTATTCGTCTTCTATCCAAATGATAAAAATAAGAAATCCGTTGTTAGTGACAACTCGATTTTGAGCAAACCAGTGAATGAAATTTTAAACGATATGTTGAACAAAAATACTAATAAAAATAAGCCTGATCGGGATGTATCAATACCTGCGGGACCTAATCAACAAAACACGATTCTAACTAACCCAACAAATATGAGATTTGAAAAATTCAAAGAAAATGACATCACAACGCAGACTACTGAAGCAACATCTAAAGTTGACGTAACAACTGTTGAAAGTGCTCCAAAAGATCAAGATAATCAAACTACACAGAATGCCACTGCAGAAGATGTTATTACAAAAGCAAAAACAGATGAAAGCACAACTATTAATTCAATAGGATCTTCTATAGACGATGAGAGTACAACTGCAAAAGAATCTTCTATAGAAGATATCAAAACAGAGGCTACTTTAACTGAAAGCAGTTCCACAGAACCTATCAAGAATTCTTCTGTGCAGGAAAATGACAGTAATAATGAGACAGCATCACAAGCTACTCTAAGCAATGAAGAAGTTGAATTAACGACTGAAGAATCTAACAATACCAATGAATCTGAAAAAAAATCAACCGATGAATTAAACGAAATTGGAGACCAACACAGTAACGAAACGCAAGCGACACCCAATATAAATAATGAAGATGCAGAATCAACATCTATTTCAACAAATGCTGAAGATGCTGATGCAGTCACACCTGACGATAGTGTTACTAGTGAAGGAACCGTTAAAGTGGATCCCTCTGAAGATGTGACCACAGACGCCACTGCACCGGAGGCACCGGAGCAGTGAGCTCTCTCCGGCTTTTTCTCCGGAGAAAATAGATTAATCTTTGGGTCTTGTTTTACTGGAACACAACACAACTCATTATGCATACTTCCACACTAATATTATAAATGCGAAAGTGTGTCTGTCTACCTATCTGCTAGCTCTTCACTGCTCAACCGTTAAACCGATTTTAACGAAATTTGTTACAGAGATAGCTTGCATCCCGGGGGAAGACAATGCTACTTTTTATACCGGAAACTCCCACAAGATTTTTAAAAGCTTAAATCCACGCGGACGAAGCGGGCAATCATCTAGTATTTTATAAAAGTTACTTAGGTTACTAAAGTAAGTTTATTAATTGAAACTAACACAAATAGCATTGAAACTTCCCATGTTACAACTTCAGGTTGGATTAGGCATGTTTTGCGCACACTATACAACTACACCAACTACTATAGGCGACTGGTTGATCATGACGATGCACTAAACACTGGAGTTTGAACCTTATCGATTTGAATCTTACTGTGTCTTAAACTCTAATCTAAGAGCCAGTTGCATATCAGACGGTTAATGTTACGATACGGTTACCAATTGTCACTAAATGGTTAAAATGAAACAAGCGTTAAAAATTGAACACATTTTATTTATAAACGATTAAATAACAAATTCTGTTTAGGGCTGATTTTTCAATTGCCAAATAACTTATTAACAGATTCCTAATAAGTATAAAAAATGTCAATATGACTTTCTTTATTATTCCTGCGTTAAACATTGATTTATTAGTCTTACCACAAACAATTTAATAAAACTATTAAAATTAATAAATTTTTTAGTACCTACTCATTAGTTAAACTTGTTTGAGTAATTATTTTGGTGATAAGACTGCAGTCTGTTTATTTATTGGCGATTGAAAAACCGGGCCTTATGGCACTAAATAAGTTGAAATAAAACATTTTCTTTATAATACGATTTTCCAACATTATTAAATTAATTCATATAATCTGAAATATGCTTGAATAATTACTAAATATTTTTATATATTTTATACTACCTAGTTACTTACACGATGGAAAAATATCGTGGTAGTAATAAAACCGATCACATGGTTACTCGTACTTAAAAAATTATAACGAGTATTTATACTTATAGTATTTCTTTCTCGTGTGAAATAACAATGCTATTTTTTTTGTTACTTATCTAAACATACATATAAACCTAACGAATAGTGGGTGATTTTTCAATCATTGGATGACCTATTTTTTATGCACTGACCTTTACAAATAGATAAGTACGCTGGAATTGCTATTGCCGACCTGTTTTTGAAGCAACTTGAGTATCGCCATTTTGGTGCTGCTGACAGCAGTGGGCGTCTATTCTATTTTCCTACATATAATCTATTTTGTCATAGCTGACTTAAAAGGTAAATAAGTTACTTGTATTGTATAGAACGGCGTTAGGCGTTACTTTGTGGAAGTCCATGATATACAATGATTACAGCAAATTAAGCTTTTGGTTCATTGTAAATAAGTTACTTCTCACAAAAACATAATCAACGCATTGTGAATGGCGTATAGGACCTTCTTACTTCTTACTTACTACCTGCTCAAGTATTAGAGGCGCCGGAATGACCTAACCCCTAGGTTTAACTGGTGACGTGTGGCACAGCTTTAAAAATAAACGTTTTTCTTTCTTTCTTTCTTTGCCGCCAATTACAATAGCACCGTAATACAAGTGAAAAACAAAACTTTAAAACGTTCCAAGGGCGTCGCTTTTGCTTTTTCAAAGTTTCCTACGATTTGTTTACTTTTTAAGTCAGTTAAATAAAATAGGTTATAACCTATTTTACATAAATTTAGAATATATTTGTGCCAATTCGTTTGTATACAAAATATCTTAAACAATACTAAATTAATGGAGCTATACATATTGCCTACTTTTTCTGCAGATAACGTTGTGAAAAGGACGGTACTACTTTTAAAACAGACTATTTATGTAGTTTAGGATGTACCTATTTGTATTTTGTGGAAATTGGTATATTACATTTTAAGATAAAAATAAGATATTTAAAAAATTATTTATTTATACACATTAGAAACACCTATGATTGTAATAACGGAAGTATATAACATGTATAAAAAGTATAAACATCAAAAATTACATAAAAGTCGAATTCAATAAGTAAGAATGCTAAAATTGAAAATATATTTAAGTAGGTAATTTATTTTGTTTATAAAAATAAATGTGTAAATATAATTTATTTTTAATAAAAAATATGAATAAAAATTGAATTCTGTAATTTGTAGTATTTTTGTAATAGGAACTCTGTAGAAATGTTATGTATTATTGGAATATGAGGCGTATAAAAACTGCATGTTGCTATCAATTTAATTTGATTGTCCAACAATAAAACAAGTGAGATGATATAGCTCAACAACTACAGGAAATTGTTAGTAAAACAGCTAATAGCTCGTTTACGAGAACCTTCACAAATGATATTCTTGTTCGTAAATGGTATATATAAAATAGTCTAGTACGTCTTGCTCCATACAAACTGATATAAACTATACTCGTTGCGCTGCATCGCACAGCGCAGCTTAAGTGCGTTGGGACCATTATATTATATCATATATAAAACTAAATACTTAAATAAAAATACTTTCTTAGCGGTATATAAGTATAAATTTTATAATCGATCTATCGTATATACTTATAAATACTAAATATTATGGATAATAAATATATATAAAAAATATTTATAATGAAAATATCATCAGAAAGCCCACAAACAAGTTATTTCTATCAGACGCTATGCATCAAAGTAAAATTATATCTAAATGGTTATTTTCTTCAACTTGTCTGCAATCTTACCTGGTGGTAAGTGATGATGCAGTCTAAGATGGAAGCGGGCTAACTTGGAGTGGTATGGCAGTTTTATGAAATTCATACTCCTTATCGTTTTCTATAAGGCATCGTACCGGAACGCTGAATCCCAGTACGATAGTAACTAGCCACGGCTGTTCAGATCAGAGACAATTTGACAATTTAGAAATCATAAATTCCCAAATTGCGCCTGCCAGGAATCAAACCTGGTACCTCCCGCTTATAAGACACAGCATCCACCGCTGCGCCAGGGAGCTCGTAAACTATTCAAAAATCTATATAATTTATTTTATTTTTTACACCTAAATCAACAATAGTAATAATAATAAATTGTTTTACTGGAAACAGAAGCGCAAAAGCTTCGTAAATATAATAGGGATGATGACTACTTGGCAAATCAGCAACTTTTTATCAAACGTCAAAACGCTCGCCTAGTAAGGGAGCTCGTATGAAATACAAACCTTTGACGTAATTTGACGTACCTACTTGTTTAGTTAAATCGATAATTTAATTAAAAATGGTAAGCAAGCTTAAAACTAGCAGATTTTACGAATTTTAAGTTTAGAGTATTCGCATCCTCTTTTTACTAATATAATATGAAAAGGACAGGCACAGTTTGACAGTTCTAAATTTAATTTAGAGCCGTCAAACCTCGTGACTTTAGCTGCCAGTCGCGAGCGTATCGTTTAAATTTGTAGCGTGCACTAAAATTTAAAATCTTTAAATGTAAAATTCATGTACCGTCCTTTTTTAGCAATATTAAAAGAAAAAGATGCAGAAATTAATACCCTAAATTTAGTTAAGAGAAAACAACAGAATCGGCGCCATACGTATACAATATTTTTGTAACAAAATTTTTATTTATTTTTTATGTGGCTTGTTAACTTTTACCAATGAATTGAACATTGACTATAAAAAAACAGTATACAACTAGGCTGGGTCGAACAAAGTATAATGCGTAAAAATAACTTCTCACGCGCCATTTTAACTTTTTGTGTCAAATTTCATATCCAAGTATGATTTTAGTCCTTATTTTAAAGTAGTGCGACAAGGCTCTTTTGGCGCGTGGCAAAAATCGGAACTAACATTGCCGTCAAGTGTTCCCCTTTGTTCTTGTTTGAATAGTCTAAGTCTTTCTTTTCCAACAGCGCCCTCCTGTCAATGTCATTCAAGTGCCAAAAGAGCCTTGTCGCACTGTAAACCGTACTTTTGACATGACAGTTGACCCATAGAGTTAAAATGGCGACCGTACTATTGACAAGACAGTTGACTCATAGAGTTAAAATGGCGACTATATAAATAAGTTTAATATTAACAAAACATTTATATTATCTGTGACCTGGACCCCCGCCATGTCTTAATCTCCCCACAGAGTATTATTAACTTGTAACGTATATGATATATGAATCTGTACTTATTGCTAGTCTGTGATCCTCAGTTCTGCCAGTTCCTTTTCTTCATCGACCTCGTCTTCGTCTTCGTCTTCTGAGCCGTGGACAGAAGCAGCTGGGGTCGTCGCTCCTGGAAAAATGATTTTATTATAGGGGGTTAATGGCCCCGATTCTCTAGTATCTCTCTAAACTAAATTTAGAGTATCTGCATCCTTTTCTTTCTACTAATGCTAAAAAAGGAACGGAACACGACTTTCACATTTAAAGACTCTAAATTTTAGTGCACAATACAAATTTAAACAGTAGGTTTGCGAGTGCGTGCTAAAATCACGGGTTTTACCATCTAAAAATTAAATTTAGAAATGTCAAACTGCTTCCGTCCTTTTCATATTACAATAGTAAGAAGAGGGTGCGAATACTCTAAAATTAGGTTGTGCTTAGAATCGGTGCCAATATCATTCCAGTTAAGTTAGGTCACATAATAAAAGAAATTAAGATCAGTAGGTACCCTTATTATAAATGCGAAAGTGTGTTTGTTTGTTGGTTTGTCCTTCAATCACGTCGCAACGGTGCAACGGATTGACGTAATTTTTGTATGGGTATAGATAAAGACCTGGAGAGTGACATGGGCTCCTTTTTATCCCGGAAAATCAAAGAATTCCCTAGGGACTTTTAAAATCTAAATCCATGCGGACGAAGTCGCAGGCATCAGCTAGTTGTGAATAAAACATCTAACTGACGCTAGAGGTCAACGAACGTTGCATAAGTAGACCACTTGGAGTCAATGCCGCGTCGTAGGCAGAGCATTGACCCGAGTTTTGCATGCTATACAATGCGGGTTTCAAAAATACTGAATCCCCAAAACTACAAAATGAGGCAAATGGTTATTGGTGTTAGTAGTATAACAATAACGCTAAATTTTTGCTAGCGTTCTGGTTACACCCTGTATTTAAAATTCTTTGTCACGCTGCCACAGCCCATGCCACATCCTAGTCGTTCCATAGCCTACACTTGACGCTTGCCAGTGTAAGTAAAGCCTCGTGGTTTTTTACAAGTTTCATAACTGTCGTGAACTGTGCTATTACTACAAGTCACCCGATCCCCCAAAGCAGAAAACACACCCATTCCTTGAACTCGCCAACACGATCGCTAAGTTTAGCGATCAGTTGGTCGATTTGTTGTACAACAGCCTCGTTTAATGGCTCCAGAAAATCGCTCGGAGTTTGAAAACTCTAGGTCCAGTTAAAGTTAATCTTCAATACCTGTGCTTTGCTAACCACTTTGCATTTTCATGTCATACAACAGGACATAACTAAAAAAACTGTGCCATTTTCTATTACCAGAGTGAACTACTATTACTAAAAAATCTAACCCCCAAACAAGAAAACACACCTATTCCTTGGACTTGCCAACACAATCGCCAAGTATAGCGATCAGTTGGTCGATCTGTTGCACAATAGCCTCGTTATTGGCTCCAAAAAATCGCTTGGGGTTTGAAAACTCTAGGTCCAGTTAAAATTAAACCTGTGCTTAGTACTATTATATATTCTGTGCCTGTGCTTTGCTACCTACTTTGCATTATTATTAGTGGTCAAAATTTTAACGGTAACCGTAACTTTAACCGCCTGTCATACAATTGGACATAACTAAAACATCTGTGCCATTTTCTATTACCAGAATGAACTGCTATTACTAAAAAATCGAACCCCCAAACAAGAAAACACACGTATTCCTTGAAATCGCCAACACGATCGCCAAGTTTAGCGATCAGTTGGTCGATTTGTTGTACAACAGCCTCGTTTAATGGCTCCAGAAAATCGCTCGGAGTTTGAAAACTCTAGGTCCAGTTAAAATTAATCTTGAATACCTGTGCTTTGCTACCCACTTTGCATATTCATGTCATACAACTGGACATAACTAAAACACAACTGTGCCATTTTCTATTACCAGAATGCTATTAGTAAAAATCTAACCGATCCCCCAAACAAGAAAACACACCTATTCCTTGGACTCGCCAACACAATCGCCAAGTTTAGCGATCAGTTGGTCGATCTGTTGCACAATAGCCTCGTTTTTGGCTCCAAAAAATCGCTTGGGGTTTGAAAACTCTAGGTCCAGTTAAAATTAATCTTGAATACCTGTGCTTTGCTACCCACTTTGCATATTCATGTCATACAACTGGACATAACTAAAACACAACTGTGCCATTTTCTATTACCAGAGTGCTATTACTAAAAATCTAACCGATCCCCCAAACAAGAAAACACACCTATTCCTTGGACTCGCCAACACAATCGCCAAGTTTAGCGATCAGTTGGTCGATCTGTTGCACAACAGCCTCGTTTAATGGCTCCAGAAAATCGCTCGGAGTCTGAAAACACTCTTGATCGGATTCAGCAAAGTCCAGATTTTTCTCGAAAGTCACTTCGACGTCCGTGCAACGTTCTAAGTCCGTAATTTCGAGGATTTCTAACGATTTTCGAACGATTGCGTTCCTTTTCTGGTGGTCTATATCGGTTTGGACCCCTTGCTCTTTAGTGGATTTTTGCTTTTTGATCTCCTTATGGTAGGAGGCCGTGAGCCAGGACATTTCGTGATGGTTGCGACGTACTGTACGAAAAATTGTTATTCATTGTTAAAAATGTTGATCCTGCTCCAAAATATGCTATATTCGCACTACTTCAAACAACATGTGATTTACTTAGAAATTGTCTACTTTCCAGAGAGTTCTGCTCTTTTCTAATTACAGTACAGAAAGTTCTACACACTTCTAACCACATTCCAGAAAGTTCTACACATTTTGTAATAACGATATTACAAAATGTGTAGAACTTTGTGGAATGTGTTAAGAAATGTCGAGCTTTCTGGAATGTAGTTAGAAATGTGTAAAACTTTCTGTAATGTGATTAGAAATGTGTAGCACTTTCTGGAATGTAATAAGAAATGTGTAGGACTTTCTGGAATGTGGTTAGAAATGAGTAAAACTTTCTGGAATGTGGTTAGAAATGTGTAGAACTTTCTGGAATGTAATAAGAAATGTGTAGAACTTTCTGAAATGTGGTTAGAAAGGTGTAGTACTTTCTGTAATGTTATTAGAAAAGAGCAGAACTTTCTGGAATGTGGTAAGAAATGTGTAGAACTCTCCGTACTGTAATTAGAAAAGAGCAGAACTCTCTGAAATATGGTTAGAAATCGTAGAACTTGCTGGGTAGAACTGTGGGTGCTAGTGTTGGAATATGGTTAGAACTTACTAGAATGTGTGGGGCTGGGTGGCTCGGAGATCGGTCGCGGGTAGTTGAACCGTTTGCCCAGCTCTCGGTCCATGTGGTCCACGTAGTCCGGGTACACGACCTTCAGCGCTTCAGCGCGCGCTTGTCGGTAATACTGAAAAGTATGAAATATAATGCCATTTGGAGTTCACTTCCAATACTTCATCATCATCATGATCAACCCATCACCGGTTCACTACAAAGCCGGGTCTCCTCTCAGAGTGAGAAGGGTTTTGGTCATAGTCTACCACGCTGGCCATGTGCGGATTGGTAGACTTCACACACCTTTTTTTTTTTTTTTTTTTTTTTTTTTTTTTTTTTTTTTTTTTTTTTTTTTTTTTTTTTTTTTTTTTTTTTTTTTTTATAAAGAATATTAGCCATATTAAATGACTAATATAGCGTCAGGCTTGTGCTAGGAGTAGGTACGACAATAGTGCAACGGGCGGGGTTTGAACCGTCGACCTTTCGGTTTTCAGTCCACTCCTTTACCGGTTGAGCTATTGAGGCTCTAAACCTTTGAGAACATTATGAATAACTCTCAGGCATGTAGGTTTCCTCACGATGTTTTCCTTCACCGTTGAAGCAAGTGATATTTGATTACTTAAACCGCACATAGCTCCGAAAAGTTAAAGGTGCGTGCCCGGGATCGAGCCCCCGACCTCCGATTAGGAGGCGGACGTTCTAACCACTAGGCTATCACAGATTTAACATATTAGCCACTAGATGATGCCCGCGACTTCGTCCGCGTGGATTTAGGTTTTTCAAATCCCGGGGAAACTCTTTGATTTTCTGGGATAGAAGGTAGCATATGTCCTTCGCCGGGATGCAAGCTATATCTGTACCAAATTTCGTCGAACGGATGGGCCGTGAAAGGCTAGCAGACAGACAGACACACTTCCGCATTTAAAATAAGTATGGATATTAGTATGGACTAGCTTATGCTCGCGACTTCGTCCGCGTGGACTACACAAATTTCAAACCCCTATTTCACCCCCTTAGGGGTTGAATTTTCAAAAATCCTTTCTTAGCGGATGCCTACGTCATAATAGCTATCTGTATGCCAAATTTCAGCCCGATCCGTCCAGTAGTTTGAGCTGTGCGTTGATAGATCAGTCAGTCAGTCAGTCAGTCAGTCAGTCAGTCAGTCAGTCAGTCACCTTTTCCTTTTATATATTTAGAAGATTACTTACAATGCCCAAGTTTCTCCAGTCCATGAGATCTGACAATCTCTCCGTTCTGTTCCTCTGGATGATGCGCTGCCGACGAGTCAATCTAGCGACAACATTTTAATATCAGTATCTCACTGAAAACTCGCTCTTTAGTGGTACCTACCGATTCTGAGCGCAACAAAATTTTAGAGTATTCACATCTTTTTCTTACCAATATAATAAGAAAGGGACAGACGTTATTCAATCTAGAACTGACAAATCTCGTGATTTTAGGTGTCAGTCGTGAGCCTATTGTTTAAATTTGTAGAGTGCACTAAAATTTAGAATCTTTGTTAAAATTCATTTCCGTCCTTTTTCAGCAATATTAAAAAGAAAAAGATGCAGATACTCTGAATTTAGTTTAGAGAAAAACATCAGAATCGACTATCAATGTAGGTAAGAGAAAGATGCAAATATAACTCTAAAGTTGCGCTTAGTATCAGTACCATTACCGAGCTATATCAATTCATCTATTTGATTTTCAAAAAATGGTACCATATTATGTTGAAAAATAAATTATTTTATTCGATTGAGATTTTAGCAATGTGATAATAACATCTTTCATAATCGACAAGGCACTAGTTCCTACATAGCGGAAATATCTACGCACCTCGCTGGAATGTGCTTCCCCTCGCGCTTCCCCGCAACTCCCCCTTTTTCGCCTATCCAGTACCGGTTCCAACGCGAGCGCGTTGCATGACGTCACTAAACCAGGTTCGTAGATATTTCCGCCGGCTTATAGTACTCACTTGGTAAAGTCGTACATATACTGGGCGAGTTGCTGCACAGAGCCCTCTAGCGAGATGTAGCGGCGGTCCACCACGTATATGCCGTACGACATTGGGTCCGCTATGTGGTCCTGCATGAAGCAACCGAAACCTGCAAACGCGATCAAATATAATTATTGTAAGAGTCCCGTCCGAGATATCCGAAAATATTCCTTATGTTAAACAACATAAAGTTTAATTTTCCTCACCAAACTAAATTGCTATATTATGAGTATATCTATGGTAGAGCACTCAGGAAGCATGTAACAAAAAGGAAATGCTCCAAGATAGTCAAATAAGAACTTTATAATGCACATTATAAAGTTCAATTTTCCCTACCGAATAGGTAATCATGACGAACCAAGACAGAGCATCGGCGTGTTCCAATCTACTACTACTACTATCTACAGGCCGCTTTTGGTTCTAGTCAAATAAAATCCTTATGTTCAAAGGTGTAAGGTTCAGATTCCCTCACCGGATAGATTGGTAGTAATAGCCCCATGGCTCGTAGTATGATAGTGGATAGTCGAATAAGAACCTAATTATAAACGACTATTAAGTCCAGTTTCCCTCACCTGGCAGATTAGTAATTAATACGGGTATTAATACTGGGTATGCCCATAATAGTGCAGGCGTTGTACACCCTACCGCGGCTGGTAAAACGTATGGAATACATACATACATAGATAGTCGAATAGGAACCTTGTAATGGGCACAATAAAGTTCAATTTTCCTTACCAGATGGATTCATAAAGAACCAAAACATCGCCGCCGTGTTCTAATCTACTAGTAGCACCATCTATCGACCGTTTTTGCTCTAAACAAATAAGAGCCTTACATTAAAGACTGTAAGGCTCATTTTCCCTCACCGGACAGATTGGTAGTAATACTGGGTATGCCCATAACAGTGCACTCGGCAGGCGTGTAGCCCCACGGCTCGTAGTATGAAGGGAACACTCCAAGATGGCAGCCGCGGACGAATTCCTCATAATCCAGACCGAATAGCGGATTGGTTGAGGTGAGGAATTCTGGATGGAATATTACCTGGAAAAATGGAATATAAAAAAGAATAATAATAAAAATGCTGTTTAGGCATGCGTGTATTTATATGGGTGTATTATACGCAATAGAAGGCTGGGTGCGTGTGTACGTCATATGGGTCGGCGGTGTACAATAGAAAATGGATGGGTGCATGTCTAGATATAAAAGTGTTATATGCAAAAATTATTATGGGTGAGTTATTTGTATGTGTTGTGTATAATAGAAAGTGGGTGGGTGTGTTTAAGTATCTGTGTGAGTGTTTTTGTTATGAACTATGATGCTGGGCACAAGCCGAAGTGTGAGGGACGGTGAAGATGGCTATAGCGGTGAATATTGTAATGATGGGCTTAAAGGTGATGAAGGTTGCAAGCATACGCACTTGCGTGCGTGCGTGCGTGCATATGTGTGTGTGTGTGCGTTTGTGTGTGTGTTGGGGGAGGGGGGGGGGGGGGGGGGGTGGAGTGTGCATTTTGCAACGATGACTTACTTTGACTTTATCGTTCACTGTGTTGAACATTTGGCAGCGACGCACAGAGTTTAACACCGGATCGTTCCAGTCGTCTACCTGTATATAAAAACTTTAAATACCATTTACTTCTACTTAATAATCATTTTTAAAAACATTTCATTTTTATTTAAAATTCTATGATATTGGTGTCAATTCTGATGCTTTACTCAAAACTATATTTAGAGATAATCAGCATCTTATTCTCAGCAGGTATTCTTACAGTAGCTTCCCAATATATTTACAATAATATAATTTTTGTACGACAAAACATTCACAGTTACAAAAAAATCAGTGATCTCCATGATAGGCAAACTAGAAACAAAAATAAGCTAGCTACTCCTGCGCTCCGCCTCTGGAAGGTGCGAAAGTCATTTGTGGGAATGAGTGTAATATTTTATAATAAAATTCCACAAGCAATTTTAGACTTGCCTTTACACAAGTTTAAAAAATGTGTTAAAAGTATGCTCCTAAAAAAAGCATATTATACAGTCGCAGACTATGTAAACGATAAAAAAGCTTGGATTTGAGTCGCTCCAGCAATGCACGGGGCTGCAATGGTTTGTATAGTACGGTATAATAACATTGTAAATTGAAAAATTAAAAAGAGCAACCGCCGAGTTTCTTGGTGGTTCTTCTCGGTAGGAACGGCATTCCGAACCAGTGGTAAATTAAACCCGACTATTCATAAGCACTTTTAAAAAGTTTACATGAATAAAAAAACATTCTATTCTATTCTATTCTATATTTTTCTTAATCACGGTTTTCAGATTTTTCCCCTTCAGACAGGCGTCTTCCCAGGCTAACGGACGGACGGACGGACAGACAGACAGAACAACGAAGTGATCCTATAAGGGTTCCTTTTTTCCTTTTGAGTTCCCGAACCTTAAAACGTTTTTTTTTTTATACAAAAGGGCGAGCAAACGAGCAGGCACTTCGACCGTCCGCTGCGCCAGATCCTTCTTTCCACGCACGTGCAAACTGTGGAACCAACTCCCATCGGCGGTGTTCCCACTAGATTATAACATGGGGTTATTCAAGGGGCGGACCAACAAATTCCTAAAAGGCCGGCAACGCATCGGCGGCTCCTCTGGTGCTGCAAATGTTCATGGGCGGCGGTAATCACTTAACATCAGGTGACCCGCCTGCTCGTTTGCTCGCTATATCTATTAAAAAAAAAAAAAAAAGGCAGGCAGGCACTCACTTGTAAAAATTTCATTGAATAAAAAATATTCAGATTAAGATAAAAGCACACTTACAATATTGTGTGTGGTGACGGGCGGCAACCCATCCCTTTGCAGCGCGTAGATACAGCGCTTCAGGCGCACCGTCTCGTCTTTGTGGAGCAAATCCGACGCGTCCGGCAAATTACCTCTGGAGACAATTTTTTTTTTACTTTAAAATGTGTAATTTAGACCTAGGCAAGGATCAAATGGCACGACATTATAATTTTTCATACCAACCAATTTTATTAATTTAAAGTTTTCGAAACATTCCTGTATGGGAACCACATTGATCTCCTTTATCACAAAGACAGGACCCCCTTTCCTAACTTGTTCCTAACGGTACTTTATGATATACTAGCTGATCCCCGCGGCTTCGCCCGCGTAGATTTAGGTTTTTAAAGATCCCGTATAGCCTATGTCACTCAGGAATAATGTAGCTTTCTACTGGTGAAAGAATTTTTAAAATCGGTTCAGTAGTTCTAAAGATTACCCCCTACAAACAAACTTAACGACATTACCTCTTTATATAATACAACGGGCCGTGCAGCAGAAATCGTAATATTTTAATTTCGCCATAACTTCAAAACCAAACGTCCAATTTTAATCATTCAAAGACCAAATATTATCTCCATAAACTGTTCTTAGTGATGAAATCATTTATTTTGATAAGGATTAATAGCATGAGTAAAATAAACGCGTTTAAATGTAGTCCAAAAAAAATTCAAGATTTTTAAATAAAAAAATGGTTGCTGTGCCTCACTCGACATAGATGGGTATAGTGTGTCGCGGACTTTTTTGTAGATATTTATAAGATCTACAATTAATTAGAACATTTTATGGTTCTATCTTTTATAGTTTAAGCAGCGTACGCAAAATAAGTAACTTTTCTGGTTGATTTTTTACACCTTGTGTCCGAAAAACCCAAATATCTTACGGAACCCTATTTTTTTCCAAAATAAAATATAGCCTATGTTACTCGTGGATAATGTAGCTTTCGAATGGTGAAAGAATTTTTAAAATCGGTCGAGTAGTTTTTGAGCCTATTCAGTACAAACAAACAAACAAACAAACAAAGTTTTCCTCTTTATAATATTAGTGTAGATAGTGTAGATAAAGAAGAATTTCTCAGGCTTTGTAGGATTCCGTAGTAAACAAGGAACCCTAAAAAAAAGTTTAAAGTAGTTTCGCCATGCCCGTCCGTCCGTCCTCGGTTGATCTCAGAGACTATCCGTGCTAGAAATCTGTAATGTGGCATGGGTATAAATATTAATCACACCGACAAAGTGGTGAAATAAAATTGTGATAAATATTTTTTTTTAGGGTACTCCATAATGTAGGGTATCGCTGAATAGGTCTTTTAAAAATACTGTGGGTGTAGGAACATCATTTTTCGATTCAAGAACGGACCTATAGCCGTTTGTAAAATATTATGTTTGAAAGTGCTAATTTTTATTAGAGTCAAGTGTCTCCCCCCCCCCCTCACCCCCATCAGCTAAATAGAACGTGAAAAATTCACAACAGTAGTATATATAATCAATTTTAAAGGAAAACTATCATGGCTAAGTAGGGTTCACAGGTTAATGTTATGTAGATATTATGAGTTGCATATTAATGTATATTATAGTTTTATTGTATCTAATCCTAGGTCAGCTATAATAATTGTGACTACGGAACCCTACATTGCGCGTGGCCCGCCACACACTTGGGCGGTTTTTATTAATTACCTCAAGCATATGTCGTACATCCGTTTGCCAATTGTCTGCTGTATTTCGTTGATGGTATCCCTCAACGCTTTAGTGACGGCATGGCCTCGGAGACTCTCCACATTGAAGTTGTTGGTTTTGGCGGGGAATATCAGAAACGCTACCACTGTCATTTCCGATCCGGACGACTGGAAAGACAAGACAAAAATTAAGCATTTTTTTTAGGGTTCCGTGCCTCAAAAGGAAAAACGGAACCCTTATAGGATCACTTTGTTGTCCGTCTGTCTGTCTGTCGGTCTGTCAAGAAACCTACAGGGTACTTCCCGTTAACCTAGAATCATGAAATTCGGCAGGTAGGTAGGTCTTATAGCAGACATTAGGGGAAAAACCGTGAATTTGTGGTTACATCACACTAAAAAATTTGAATTGTGGTCATGAACTAAAAATTAGTATTTTCAATTTTCGAAGTAAGATAACTATATCAAGTGGGGTATCATATGAAAGGTCTTCACCTGTGCATTCTAAAACAGATTTTTATTTATTTTTATGCATCATAGTTTTTGAATTATCGTGCAAAATGTCGAAAAATACGACTGTAGTACGGAACCCTCGTTGCGCGACCCTGACAAGTTATTAGTTCATGACCACAATTTAATTTTTTTTTGTGTGATGCAACCACCAATCAACGGTTTTCAGATTTTTTCCCATATGTCTGTTAAAAGACCTACCTACCTGCCAAATTTTATGATTCTAGGTCTACGGGAAGTACCCTGTAGGTTTCTTGACAGACAGACAACAAAGTGATCCTATAAGGGTTCCGTTTTTCCTTTTAGGTACGGAACCCTAAAAAGTATAAAGTAAACCAACCTTACAGCCGTGATAGCCTAGTGGTTAGGACGTCCGTCATCGGAGGTCGAGGGTTCAATCCCGGGCACGCACCTCTAACTTTTCGGAGTTTGCTTTAACGGTAAAGGAAAACATCGTGAGGAAACCTACATGCCTGAGAGTTCTCCATAATGTTCTCAAAGGTGTGTGAAGTCTGCCAATCCGCACATGGCTAGCGTGGTAGACTATGGCCAAACCATTCTCACTCTGAGAGGAGACCCGTGCTCTGTAGTGAGCCGGCGATGGGTTGATCATGATGATGATGATAATGAAACTTAAAACTACGAGCTCGGCAGTACTAAAAACTAAAATGATCTCTTGTTTGAGCTGAAAGGGCTGCTGCCTCAGCATGATGCTGCAGTATTTGACTACTGCAGCTCTGATTTTCAGGCAGATCATGATGATGATGATGATGAAACCAACCTTTAAATAATGGTTCAATCTTGCCAACGCCTCAATAAAGATGTCCGCCCCCTTGTTGCCAAACTCGTAGCGGCCCGCGATGAAGAAGTATAGAGTCTTGTCCAAATCAAAGTTGAAGTGCCTGTAAGTAAATTATTATGTCACTAGGAGCCTGTTTCCAGTGGCGTGCATAGGGTTAAAAGCCAGGGTAAGCATTAGTTAGGTAAGCAAGCCAAAGGATGACCATTGAGCAATTTCAACTGAGTTAACTATCTCTTGGGTAAGCAGCGCTTTTATGCCTCTATGAGTTGCACGCCACTGCCTGTTTCCCAACCGCCAGATAAACTTTATCTTACAGATAAAGGACAATGCTAAAAAAAACCGAGGCCCGGTGAAAACGTTATGTTACTTGTATTAAACTTTTTTTTTTCCCCTCTTGGAGGAGGAAAACCCTCATGGATTGCACTGTGCATGCCCGACTTGTACCTATATCAAATATTTGAAAAGAGCAACCGCCGAGTTTCTTGCTGGTTCTTCTCGGCAGGAAAGGCATTCCGAACCAGTGGTAGATGCATCCGACTATTCGTAAGCACTTGTAAAAGTTTATACAAATAAAAAAGATTTTCATTTCATTTTCATTTCATTTCACTCCACTGCAGATGTTGCGCAGTGGCCTACGGACTAAAAAACCTCCTCCACTCTTCGGGGCTGTCTCCACGAGCGAGAGTATCGCGACGAGTCCGCGCTTCTATCGTCGGGTAATCTCCACGAACGAGCGATTATTCCGCCACCATATCGTCACGACTCGTGACGGAATCACAGCGTGTCCGCGACGACTCGTAACGGAATCGCCGCATTTTCGATGCGTTGTGCTTTTGTTGAAAGAGTTCAGTTAGGTGCCAGACAAGAGCGAAATAAGTAGTGTCTCAGTTAATAAAATAATTCTTAATTATGGATGTAGTGGCGTTTGAGAGCGCGCCCGCCGCGCGCTCGCTGCGAGAGCGCCACGTTCTGCGGCGAGCGCGCCACCAGTAGCGACGATACCGCGGCGATAGGACGACGTTACGCGCGCACATTGCCACTCGTCGCATCGCCGCGATATCATCGCCGTGTGGAGACACGTTCTTAGAAAGTATATAGAAATACGTGGCACGACGATAATATCGTCGCGATACTCTCGCTCGTGGAGACAGCCCCTTCGATAACTCCGCTCGCGGCTTCCGGGATTTGTACGAAGCATTACTTAAGGAAGGCAGCTGTTTTTTCAGGGCGTGGGTCTTTGCCTCTCCCATTCATCGTCTTCTAGCTTTTTAGGGTTCCGTACCTCAAAAGGAAAAACGGAACCCTTATAGGATCACTTTGTTGTCTGTCTGTCTGTCTGTCAAGATACCTACAGGGTACTTCCCGTTGACCTAGAATCATGAAATTTGGCAGGAAGGTAGATCTTATAGCTGACATTTGGGGAAAAATCTGAAAACCGCGAATTTAGGGTTAGATCACACAAAAAAAATTAAATTCTGGTCATGAACTAATAATTAGTATTTTCAACTTTCGAAGTGAGTGACTATATCAAGTGGGGTATCATATGAAAGGTCTTCACCTGTACATTCTAAAACAGATTTTTAATTATTTTTATGCATCATAGTTTTTGAATTATCGTGCAAAATGTCGAAAAAATACGACTGTAGTACGGAACCCTCATTGCCACATGGCCGGTTTTTTATTATATTATATTTGAGTAGCTTCGCGTACTTCGCTTCGGCTTCGGCCGTGGCTAGTTACCACCCTACCGGCAAAGCCGTGCCGCCAAGCGATTTAGCGTTCCGGTACGATGCCGTGTAGAAACCAAAAGTGTAGAAACCCGTACCGGGTTTAATAAAAACTGCCATATCCCTTCCAGGTTAGCCCGCTATCATCTTAGACTGCATCATCACTTACCATCAGGTGAGATTGCAGTCAAGGGCTAACTTGTATCTGAATAAAAAAAAAATAAAAAAAAATATATCAGGTTTTGCGGATTTAAGTTATCTTCCTTTACCATTTACTAAGTTTCTCTCCTGTTGAAACACACGGCACTCAAATATAGCATGCTGCCGAGCATCGTATTAAACGTTGCGTAAGTAAACATATTTATCAACATTTTGCATCTTCTCCACTTTAAGTATATTTTTCATAGTTAATTTTCTTGTATTTCTTTTTTCTGTGTTTTTATAAATTGTATCTTATCAGTTAGTTAGTGCATATATTTATTTAAGAATTGTTGTGTACACATATTTAGGGTTACCGCTTAGATTTTAATCTATTGTTTTTTATTTTTATTTGGACCATTTATAGCTGAAACCTGTTTTGTGTGCCTTTATAATAAAAAATAAAAATAAAAGTAAGTAAATACTGCATAGGGGGCATCATCGAAATCGATAGCTAAATGGCACCGATTCCGTTGTCTTTCTCTAAACTAATTTTAGAGTATCTGCATCCTTTTCTTTTTAACAATGCTAAAAAGGGACAGAACATGAACTTTACATTTAAAGACTCTAAATTTTAGTGCACGCTACAAATTTAAACAATAGGCTCGCGACTGTGGGTTTTTACCATCTAAAAATAAAATTTAAAACTGTCAATCTGTGTCTGTCCTTTTCATATTACATTAGTAAGAAGAGGATGCGAATACTCTAAAATTAGGTTGTGCTCAGAATCAGTACCAATATGTCACTAGGCCTAGTCCATACTTATATTATAAATGCGCAAGTGTGTCTGTCTGTCTGTCCGTCTGTCTGTCTATCTCTCTGTCTGCTAGACTTTCACAGACCATCCGATCAACCGATTTTGACGAAATTTGGTACAGCGATAGCTTGCATCCCGGGGAAGGACATAGATTATTTTTTATTCCGAAAAATTAAAGAGTTCCCACGGGATTTTTAAAAACTTAATTCGACGCGGACGAAGTCGTTGGCATTAGCTAGTATATACAGTTGTGGTTGTTACCCATAGAAGTGTCCTCTGGAGAACTCGTTGATCTTCTCCTTGGCCAGCGCGTGCAGGTTCTGGAACTCGTGCAGCGCTGAGAACTTCTTGACGTTCAGACCATTCGGGGTGATGAAGTCTGGCTTTCTTTTCAGGAGATGTTCCGCTTCGTAACCTGGTTGATCCATACTTAGTATTATAAATGCGAAAGTGCGTCTGTCTGTCTGCTAGCTTCTCACGACCCAACAGTTTAACCGATTTTGATGAAATTTGGTACAGAGTCAGCTTACATATCGGGGAATATAGGCTGCTTTTTATCCCGGAAATTCAAAGAGTTCCCCCAGGATTTCAAAAAAATTATCCTCTAGTTAAAAATATATTATTTATTTCTGTAAATTTTGCTAAATAAAACTACGTAAATCAAAGCATATAAGGACACTAGCTTATGCTCGCGGCTTCGTCCGTGTGGACAACGCAAATTTCAAACCCTATTTCATTCCCTTAGGGATTGAATTTTCAAAAATCCTTTCTTGGTGGATGCCTACGTCATAATAGCTATCTGCATACAAAATTTCATCTGATCTATCCAGTAGTTTGAGCTGTGCGTTAATAGATCAGTCAGTCAGTCAGTCAGTCTGCTTTTCCTTTTATATATTTAGATAATAATAATAATAATATGAGATCTTACCCGTGATATCCGAAACAGTGGTAAAAACGTGCGTCATATGCGCAGCCGCGCGCTCCATGCAGTAGCGGTGGTATATCTGTCTCTTTCCCGCCTCCTCGTCCACTGAGAACTGGAAAGAGATAGATATACTGTTGACAAAATAAAATAATAAAAAAACGAATATTTACTTCATGCAAATTTTACAAAGATTTTCGCCTGCTAATTTTAAATAGCAAAGTATGATTTAATTATTATTTTAATTAAATAAAATTATTATGAATATTAGCAATTTATGGCACTTATGTGCATGTGCAATATGTGTTCATGTTTTAGAAAATAATACAGGCGCAATATTATAGTAAAAGTCCCGCAAATTGCTAATGCGCGTGGCCGCCATTTTAGTGACGTCAGCACTAGACGGAAGTTTCGAGCTTATGGTATATTTTTATTTCGGTTGATGTCAAAATGACGTCATTTCGTAATGAGACATGGTTCCAGCGCAATAGCAATTTGCGGGACTTATACTACCTATGTATACTTATAGTACGATTCAAACTTAAATGCGTCTGCGTGAAGTTAGCTTGGCGATCTTGCGCAAGTACACTCGAGAAACATACATACAAACTCAACAGAGTTTTAGGATGTCAAGCGTAAAATTGTATATTATTATTTAGCTGAATAAATTAAAAAAAAAAAAAAAACTAAATCACTTAACGGGCGGCGGTAGGTTCCACCTCAGCTTAAACAAAGTAACTTCTCAACTCGACTGTACAAACAAACAAGACACGTATTGCGAGAGAGAGATCAAGGAACTGGCGGGAATGTAGGAGCGAGACGTGCGCTGTTTCCCTCCCCGCTACCTCCCCGACCTCGGACACCCAAAATGTGTGTTCTGCGCAACGTCGTGCGCAAACTTTAGGGGCGTATTTACGTTCGAATCGTACTGTACTTAATGAATAAAATAACTAGAGATTGTGTGTAATGTATATATTATTTATGGAAGCACTATATCCAAAATCGATTAATGGACGGAATGATAAGCAACATACTAAACCTTAGTGGTTTTTTTGTTGTGTTAAAAGTATTTGTAAAATGTTCAATATTTGATAGTTAATAAAAAAAAAAAAAAAAAAAAAAAAAAAAAAAAAAAAAAAAAAAAAAAAAAAAAAAAAAAAAAAAAAAGAGAGCCGGCCCCATTGTTTACCTTATCCAAGTTATTGTAGAAGTCAAGGCTGCCAGCGCACAAGTATCGGCCCAGTAGCGTGGCGTGCGTCGTAAACACCGTCGCCACGTCCACGTGACGTACCCTACAAACAAACAACAACAAAGGCATCGAATCTGATGTTTTCCTCTAAACTAAATCTCTATCTATCTATAAATAATATCTGTCCCGACTGTACTCACGTGTTTAGTCGACGTTAGCCCGACTAGTTTCGAACCCATCCGGGGTCCTTTTTCAAGGGAGTCAGTCACAACCGCGGCGCGTGCGCGAACTGACTCCCTTGAAAAAGGACCCCGGATGGGTTCGAAACTAGTCGGGCTATCGTCGACTAAACACGTGAGTACAGCCGGGACAGATATCTAAATATATAAAAGGAAAAGGTGACTGACTGACTGACTGACTGATCTATCAACGCACAGCTCAAACTACTGGACGGATCGGGCTGAAATTTGGCATGCAGATAGCTATTATGACGTAGGCGTCCGCTAAGAAAGGATTTTGGAAAATTCAACCCCTAAGGGGGTGAAATAGGGGTTTGAAATTTGTGTAGTCCACGCGCACGAAGTCGCGAGCATAAGCTAGTCTAAATATATAAAAGGAAAAGGTGACTGAATGACTGACTGACTGGCTGACTGATCTATCAACGCACAGCTGAAACTACTGAACGGATCGGGCTGAAATTTGGCATGCAGATAGTTATTATGATATAGGCATCCGCTAAAAAAGGATTTTTAAAAATTCAACCCCTAAGAGGGTGAAACAGGGATTTGAAATTTGAGTAGTCCACGCGGACGAAGTCGCGAGCATAAGCTAGTTATTTATAATGGGAATCACTCACGGTAGCTTAAACTCTATCTATCTATTTATATACTGTTCAATCCCTCTATTCCTCTTTATCTTAAAGAACGTTTTGAGTACCGATGTGATACACACTCTTTTTCTCTTCGTTCTCAAAATAATCTACGCCTGAAAATTCCAACACACTCCTCTTCTTATTATGCTAAATCATTTACTGTTACCGCTATACTGCTATGGAATTCTCTCCCCTTGGATATCAAACAGTCTCAATCACTATCTATTTTTAAAACAAAATTGAAGCTATTTTATTTATCCTCCATTTGATGTGTTTATTTATTTTTACTTTTATTCCACTTATCTGTCGTCTATTCCTCTCTTATTTACTGTTGTATTTTCATTTATATATATATATATACATACGTATATTATGTGTATTTACTTTATTTAATTAGTACACCCCTTCCGCTTTCTTTAATTTTTATAATATCCTCTACCCTAAGGTTGCCTGGAAGAGATCGCTATTTTAGCGATAAGGCCGCCTATTGTACATGCTGTATTTGTTATATGTCTATTGTTTTTGTTTTGGTGTACAATAAAGCATATTTTACTTTACTTTACTTTACTTACTATTTGTAGAGCGTTGTCCCTCTCATTGAGAACGACATAACGAGTGACAGAGACAACGCTGAACAAAGCCGCAATGTCATTCTAAAGGCTGATGTACATTACTTTCTGTAATGTACTGTTTGCGCTTCACCTATCGTTCTTTTTACCTCAAAATGATGAGACCAACGCCCGCCTGCCACTCGTGGAAATGCGCCACGACGCGCGGCGGAGTATCACTGTAACTCTCTGCAGCTTTGCGAAACTGAAACAAATTGGGTATTTGACTACACAAAAAATAAATTACTTCTCAGTGATTATTAAATAGAGGGGTGTTATGAGTCTGGCAATCTGGCTTTCAAACGACTGGATCTGATTTCATGGTTCTTTTTGAATTTTGTATTCCAAAGTAAAGCTCTACTGGGATATTTCTTAGCAATTTTAAAGTCTTGTATAAACACAGAATTCTAAGGTAATAGAAATTAAATCTGGGAACTTGTAGAAACTTATAGAAAATTGTACAAAAACAATTGGGTATTTGGCTACATCAAAAATAAATTATTTCTCAATAATTATTAAATAGAGGGTCTTCCAAAATACGTAAATTCCACGTCCTTTGTTGGTTTTAAGTGTAATAACCATTTTAAATTATCGCTTGAACTAAAAAAAGCACGTCAAATGATTGTGACGTCACACACCTGTGGCCCTACCGCGGTTGTTTGACATCTACAATGTCACGATCGCAATCATCTCTGATTGGTTAATGCTCGCTCACTATTGGCCACAATGCATTGTTGCAACAAGAATCGCACAAATTCAGCCAATCAGAACAATTGAGATTGTAATAATGATTGATGCAGGTTTTAGACAATCGCCCTATATTCCATAGAATCTCGCATACTAAGCGCGTGTTTGGAACGTTTGATAAAAAGTTACTGATTTGACTAGTTGTCAAATACCGTATTATACTTATCATGAACTAGCTTATTCCCGCGACTTCGTTCGCATGGACCACACAAGTTTCAAACCCCTATTTCACCCCATTAGGGGTTGAATTTTCAAGAATTCTTTCCTAGCGGATGCCTGCATCATAATAGCTATCTGCATGCCAAATTTCAGACCAATCCGTCTAGTAGTTGGAGCTGTGCGTTGATAGATCAGTCAGTCATCATTTCCATTTATATATCTAGAGATAGAAGATAGACTAGACTTCCGCGTGGCCTACACAACTGACCTCGGTAATGAACTGTGCCACCATGAAGCCCAGTATAACGGAGTCGTTAGCCTCGACGTCCAGGTGTGGGATGCCGATGGACGTGGTGTCCCACAGCTCCTGCTTGTAGCTGTCCATCTGCCACGCCGCTGAGCCGATGTCGAACAGAATGATCTGCGGGTTGCCGTCCACTAGCCAGGTTCCAGTATGAAGCTGGAGAAAAAATATTACATGCATGATCATGATAGCCTAGTAGTAGTGCCTAGGCTTTCTATCTCTATCAGAGCCTCAATAGCTCAACAGGTATAGGAGTGGACTGAAAACCGAAAGGTCGACGGTTCAAACCCCGCCCGTTGCACTATTGTCGTACCTGCTCCTAGCACAAGCCTGACGCTTAATTGGAGAGGAAAAGGGAATATTAGTCATTTAATATGGCTAATATTCTTTCAAAAAAAAAAAACTATTTGGAGAGTATTATAGGTCCATGTTTTCGGAGTTCCGTGCGTTTTAAGCAGTTAAATATTACTCGCTTTAACGGCATGGCCGTATCCGTATACCAACTCCGAATGCATATTACACTAGTCCTTGAATAAAAAATATTTTTATTTTTTATTTTATTTTATTTTAGCATTTTTTTTGTGAACATAATATCAAAAATTAATTAGACTTGAAGACTACTTGAAGAAGACTTGTTCCTGATGCAATGCTTCGTGCAATACCAGGAAGCCTTGGGTGGAGATATCGGAGAGTGGAGGAGGTTTTTAGTCCGTAGATCACTGCACAACACGTGCAGTGAAGTAGGGATGCCAGACAGTATACCTACATTAGAATTTTCCTCCACCAAAAAAAAATTACTTATATTATAAATGCGAAAATGTGTGTGTCTGTCTATCTGTCTGTCTACTAGTTTTTCAGGGCCCAACAGTTTAACCGATTTTGATGAAATTTGGTATAGAGTTAGCTTACACCCCAGGGAAGACATAGGCTACTTTTTATCATGGAAATCAAAGAGATCCCGCGGGATTCTTAAAGGCTCACCCGCTTAACCGATTTTGATGAAATTTGGTACAGAGTTAGCTTACATCCCGGGCACTGACGTCGGACATAGGCTACTTTTTATTTCGGAAAAACTTAAATCCACGCAGACGAAGTCGCGGCATCATCTGGTATGTTATAATTTACCTTGTAACCCTGGCTCCTCATGGCGTTGACGGCTGTGGTGAGCGGGGAGTCGTGAGGGAAATCTGCCTCCTCCACCTCTGTACGAGCGCAGTGTTCCTTGTATGGACCTAGAAAGACAAACTTTAAAGAAAATGTAACCAATCATCAGTACTTTATATTATAAATGCGAAAGTGTGTTTGTTTGTTGGTTTGTCCTTCAATCACGTCGCAACGGAGCAACGGATCGAGGATCTAAAGACCTAGAGAGTGACATAGGACACTTTTATCTCGGGAAATTAAAGAGTTCCCACGGGATTTTTAACAGCTAACGAAGTCGCGGGCATCAGCTAATATACGATAATGAAAAGCACTGGTTAACAGTGTGCCCCTCTTGTCCTCACATATGATGCTGAAACAGGCTCATCTACAAAATCTTAGTCCCTCAAGAAGCTCTGGATGCATGGCACAGCCAAGGAAACCCCACCTTGAGAGATGATTCATCTTACCAAGTAAACAATAGTTTTCTCCCATTTCTTCCGTAGACACATAAGCCTTGGATCTGATTACAGTGTAGATACCACCAACTGCAATAGAAAACAAAGAAATCCAATTTATTCATTTCTTTTGGACTATAACTTCGGAAAGAAGAATTTGACGGGAGACACCCGTTTATATTACGATTACGCGTACTGTACCCTTGTCCACGAATATAAGTTTGCAGGTCTCCGTAAACTGCAATGGTTTGTGTCAGTCAATTTTTATTCAAAGTCAAAGATTTTTTATTTTTTATTATCTTAATATGTAAAAGGAAAAGCTAACTGACTGATCTATCAACGCACAGCTCAAACTCCTGGACGGATCAGGCTGAAAGGTATGCAGATAGCTATTATAACGTAGGCATCCGCTAAGAAGGGATTTTCGAAAATTTAACTCCTAAGAGGGTAAAATAGGGGTTGGAAATTTGTGTAGTCCACGCGGACAAAGTCGCCGGTATAAACTAGTTTTAACATATAGTAGCTTCGCTAGGGACATTAGCGCTAGACGTTACAGAGATTCCTGGATACGGAATTTAGTTTTCGTAAAAACTATCGAAGCTCGTAAAAGCTGAAGCACTGATCGCTTATTATTTTAGTACCTCTAGAGAACTGACTGACTAATGCAATCTCATTAATCATTATAAACTGGAATATTTCTATTTCTGTATTTTTGATTTTTTTTTAAAGAATATTAGCCATGTTAAATGACTAATATTCCCCTTTCCTCTCCAACTAAGCGTCAAGCTTGTGCTAGGTACGACAATAGTGCAACGGGCAGGGTTTGAATCACACGGGGTGCCAGCCAGGTCACCTCCCAGTGTGCCTGGGTGCTGCTGGTTCCTTTTGGATGCATCGGGCATTCGAGGGGAAGAGCAGTATTCGGGCCGGTGCACCCTGGTAACATGGCTAATAATCTGTCTTCGGGGATATTATTAGCCATGGCTAATGACCTGGCAGGGGAAGGTTTCTCCGCGTGTCCCTCTGACTAGCGGAGGGCACAGTGGACGAAGCGGAGGATGGGACGCGGGCGACGTGCGCGGAGTCTGCAGTAGTCGCCCGTTGGGTCCCCGGGACGGGAGGCGCACTCGGTGCGTCGGTGCGCTTCGGACGTTCGGTGTGGGGACCTCGTGAGAGGGATCCCCGGTGGAGGGTCCGCCTCGGCGGATGTCGCTGGCTGGGTCGCAGTGGTTTGCTTCGGCGTTCCCGTGATCCAGTCATCAGGCGACGCGCAGGAGCGCCGCTGGGTTTTAGTGGGTATTCCGGTCGCCTCTCGGCCGGCGAGTCCCACATACCTTCCCTCCAGTTGGTTGGCTGGCTAGTTAGCTGGCTGGCTTCCAGGAGGGGGGGGACGCGTAAACACATTTCCCAGCGTTAAAAAAAAAGGGTTTGAACCACACGAGTAAATTTGAACCGTCGACCTTTCGGTTTTCAGTCCACTCCTTTACCCGTTGAGCTAATGAATGTATTACTTAAGTTTCTTTACCATTTGTCCTCTTTAAGGCCACATGTTATTACACAAAGGGAAGTCATACTATTGTTAGATTTTGAACATGCGCACAGAAAACTGGATATACTGGTTCCATTCTTTAAGAAGTTGCAACTCTATTTGTTAATGCTTAAGCTTTTGATTTTGTATAAAACTTGAAAACATAAACAGAACAATATTAGGTACATAGATGACTTTTATTCTGCCTTTATTACAGCTACTTTCTAGACAAAAGAAGGTCGTAAGGGCGAACAAAGGAAATTCACCTTTATTTATAAATAAATAAATTAAATTAAATTTATGAGCCACCTCGAGGGTCTACCTGTACTTCTCTGGCCTCCTTCAGTTCATTCTAGTACAACACTAGGCAAGAAGGTATTAAGGTAGAAGGAAGAGGTCCCTTAATTAGCCTCCTCCCAAACCGTCTCGAAGATCCCGCAACTCTGCTCGCAAACAATAAGGTTAGAGGGTAGAAGGGGAAGGGGTACCTTTATTAGCTGCCTCCCAAGCTGTCTCGAATGTCCAGTTGTTCTCCTCGCAGGCCATCAGCCTGACATAAGATTATGTCATGATGTATGACAGAACATTATGCGTGGATTCTGATAGAACTCCAAAGAATAAAGTAAGAGGGTAGAAAGGGAGAGGTACCTTTATTAGCGGCCTCCCAAGCTGTCTCGAAGGTCCAGCGGTTCTCCTCGCAGGCCGTCAGCCCCTTGTCCATGTACGACAGAAGATCGTGAGTGGACTCCGCGCGGTAGAACCGCCTAGATGACCTGTCTCGAGACATTGTACCTGCAACAAGTGAAATAGAGCATCACACTATCACACTAATATATACTTGTATCATCATCATCATCATCATCATCAACCGACCGACGATAGACGTCCACTGCTGGACATAGGTCTCTTGTAGGGACTTCCACACGCCACGGTCTTGCGCCGCCTGAACCCAGCGGCTCCCTGCGACTTGTCTGATGTCGTCCGTCCAACTAATGGGGGGTCTTTCAACACTGCGTCTTCCGGTGCGAGGTCGCCATTCTAGCACCTTGGGACCCCAACGTATATCGACACCGTGGCTACTCACGAGGCCTTGCTTTGTCTGCGCGGTAGGTATAGGTTTGTCGCCACGCTGTCTGGGCCGGGGCTTGCATTGCGAGCTAGCTAATCTGTAAGGTGTATAATTCGCGACAGATCGACATGGCAACCGGGGTATGAGGCGGGAGGACGCCCCGCACACCCGCATGTCACCCGCATCGGGTTAGAGCGGCTATGCAGGTGTGCTGGGCGCCGTCTAACTAAATAGTTTTTGCTTTATCGTAAAAATACGACTGTAGCACGGAACCCACGGAGCGCGAGTCTGACTCGCACTTGGCCGGTTTTATTTTTAGAAATCGTTAAAATACAAAATAGGTAATTTATATCAACGTCAACTTTTGGTGATTATCCGAAATCTCGTGATTTTCGTCAATTTTAAAATAATGAGTATGCAAAGTTATGCAATGTTAATTTTTACGCGAGTCGGTAGTTTACATAATACACTCGTAGATTCAAATTATGCTCACGGTATTTTATTACCACGTTTTTATCAACTTGCTTTCTTGTCAGTCTGTTTGTCGTTTCGATACTTTTGCAATTATTGATTTTAAACTAACTTTCCGATATGCTAGAGACTTAAAATTTTCTTATCTGACTGTTAGCTTGTTTGATATTTTGCAAACGATTATAAACTAACTTCCTGATAAAGTAGAGACTTACTTAAAAACATAGCTCATAAAGAGAGGGAAAGAGTGAGAGATACGGAGGGAGGGTGGCTCATTTAGAGGTTAGAGAAGGAACAGGTCCATGAATAAGGACACCAGATGGGTTCAAACTACTCTGGCATACTCTGACAAAAATGTGAATTTATCTGTCTCATGTGAATCATGAAGATTTATGATGTAAGCTTTATCAAACGTAAACCTACACATTCCACATATCGGGAATGATTTAAATTCCTAATTTACACTATTGTAGGTGATATCAAATCATTGATTGATTAGGTATTATTACGACCCATATCATAAATGCGACAGCGTGTTTGTTTGTTGTTTTATTGGTTTGCCCGTCAATCACACCACAACGGAGCAGCGGATTGACCTGATTTTTTACATGGATATAGTTGAAGACCTGGATAATGACTTGGTCACTTTTCAACCTGGAAAATCAAAGAACTCTTACAGAATTTTTAACAATCTAAATCTACGCGGACGACGTCACGGACATAAGCTAGTAGTGGACATTTAATTGATAATTATCCTATTCGTATTACATAGATCTTGTAGTTATTACAGTCATTAGGTAAGTAGTACATTATTGTACAATAATTTAGCTGTAGGTCAATGACAAGTTGTAAACATTCTGTTGCTATTAAGATAACATACCTACTGAACAGTAGATAAGAAAATTATTATTCAATAATATGCAGATAGCTGTTTCTTAAAGTAATCTAAATCTAAATATATAAAAGACTGACTGACTGACTGATCTATGAACGCACAGCCAAAATTACTGGACGGATCGGGCTGAAATTTGGCATGCAGATAGCTTTTATTTTTTTGTTAATTTTCATTTGTTAACCTTGTATTATCTGTTCTTTGTTTATAAAATTAAGTTACTAATACTGTTCGTTTATATTTTTTTATGATAAGTAGGCATGATTTAATGCGCAGACACGCATTGAGGGACAAATCTCTGTGGTTTCTTTGCAATGTGCGCTACCTAATATTCAATTTATTTGTATGTGACAATAATAATAAAGAAAAAAATGAGAAAACCTTTTTACTCAGACAAAGTCACAGATATCATCTAGTAAACTATAAAAAGTAAGTATAATATATCAATGAAAGTCAAATGTAAAATATCCAAATCTTATCAGCTGTTCAATGTAATTTATATAATATTATAATATATATTCGCTCTATCTCACAATTTAATTTAATATTATAATAACATATCCATACTTCCACCATACTAATATTATAGATGTGAAATGTCTGCTAGATTTTCACGGCTCATCCTTTCAACTGATTTAATGAAATTGGCATCATGGGGCATTGGCTACTTTTTCTCGCGGAAAATCAAAGTTCCCACGGGATTTTTAAAACCTAAATTCATGCGGATAAAGTCGCGGGCATCATCTAGTATGATATTATAAATTAGAATTTCTGAACTTAAGGTGACGCTGGATGCACGTCCGAACTGCTCGGCCCACGTGGGTAACCTGTATGCTATTTCACCTAACATTGTGATAGAAAGAAATAGACTCAGTGATGAGCAGTGTAGCGAGTGCATGCGCTCACACTAGCGTCCGGATATATTGATGATGGCACACAGATAGTTGGACAGATGTCACCGATGAATTTTTGTAAATATATGATTTATGAAGGAACTACTTATTTCAATTATTATTGTATAAGATTTTATGGAAGAGCGGGGTCGCCTGCCACGAGTACTCGTAGCAATACTAAAACAGTTACTGGGATGGTCCCAATTACTACGCACTGTGTGAAATTGTTTTACCTACTGAAATAGATATTTTTAAATTTTTTTTGAATGATAATGATTACCTACTTATCTTTTGATGAATACTATAAAATCTCACTTACATACATACCTATTAGGTAACTACTACCTCAGCGTGTATAAACAACTCGTACTTATATTATATTATAGAAATCCATACTTCTATGAAGTGTCTGTCTGTAATTTCGAAATAACTACCGCAAGCTCATAATATTGTTATTTGAACTGTACCATAACAGCTGAATCAAATGTTTTTAAAAACTGTCTGTCTGTCTGTCTGTTTGAAGTTTGAACGGGCTAATCTTCGGAACGGCAGAACCTATTTTGACGGGACTTTTACAGATAAGTAGAGAATTAACAAAGGATACTTTTTTAACCGACTTTTAAAAAAGGAGTTGTGTTTTTCTACCTATGTACACAGAAATCTCCGAGATTTCTGAACCGATTTGCGTATTTTTTTTAATTGATAAAGAAACTTTGCAACATTGTCCTATATAAAATGTGGATTTCAACTCCTCAATCCTGATGCTGCAGGGGACATGACCACCAAAACTTATGGGATTTTGAAACTGTCGGTTATAAATTGATATTGAGAGGTAGGTACCTATATCTACCAAGTAAAGACTTTATCATTGAACTCGAAGACCCACTTCTCGACCCTGATGCTGTACCTAAGGAATTGCATTGCTAAATCGTGGTGATCCCACGGAATTTTAAATGAATCATCGCCCACGCCCGTTCGGTACCCTCATTCCGCACATTGTTTTTATTAGTCAGTCCACCAATCACAACAAAGCATTCTCCCCTGTCCCCCGCCAACATTTTACGATTTTGTTTTCATGTAAATCCTTGTATATGCGTACTCTAGGAGTTGAATTCTCTGTGCTGGCGGATTACCTATTAGGAACACATGATTACACATTCGTTTGTCTGTGAAAATAAATTTTGTTGCCTACACTTATCTATTAGTAGCGACTAAAAACTATATATACCATCTACTTGTGTATAAAAAAGT
This sequence comes from Maniola hyperantus, assembly GCF_902806685.2. Taxonomy (NCBI): domain Eukaryota; kingdom Metazoa; phylum Arthropoda; class Insecta; order Lepidoptera; family Nymphalidae; genus Maniola; species Maniola hyperantus. The sequence continues at coordinate 1,402,693 of NC_048544.1, read as the reverse complement.
CTAAATAAATTCCACTTTGATCTCAAAAATGAAAATTTTATTTTTATAAGTAGGAAGTAGGTACAATTCAATTTCCCTCTAAAGCCCACTACACACATAAACACAATATGTATCATTTTCTGTTTCAACAGTCACATTAGATGTATCATTCGACGCAGAACTATTGAAGCTCTCCATTTCATTTCTGGAATTAATAAACATACAATCAACGTAAATATATTGTGAGTATTATCTATATAGAATGTATGCAAAAAACATAGCATAACAACTTACAAGTATGGTATGGGTAGACCTTTCAATATTTAGTACGGAATTGAATGTTGCAGCATCATGTTGGATTTCAGTGGTACGTATATTGGGCACATTCATTTTATTTTCCTTGTTTTCTTCTAAAAGGAATGTCTTGAGTCACTAAAATACAACATAATTCAGCATTGACAAATCTGACAACAAATAGTAAATCTCTATATTATTATATAAAATGAATCGTTGAATGTGTTGCTGATCGCAAAATCTCGAGAACAGCTGCACCGATTTCGCTAATTCTTTTTGATAATATTCCTTGAAGTACGGGGATGGTTCTTATGGAGAGAAAAATTTAAAAATGTCCTGAAAAAGAATCGACTGTAGGCGGTGCGAAGTTCGTCGGGGCAGCTAGTAACATAATAATTATATTATCCTAATCCTAATTCCTAATCTAAATATATAAAAGAAAAGGTGACTGACTGACTGACTGACTGACTGACTGACTGACTGACTGATCTATCAACGCACAGCTCAAACTACTGGACGGATCGTGCTGAAATTTGGCATGCAGATAGCTATTATGACGCAGGCATCCACTAAGAAGAGATTTTTGAAAATTCAACTCTGGAGGGGGTGAAATAGGGGTTCGAAATTTTGTGTAGCCCACGCGGACGAAGTCGTGGGCATTTGCTAGTATCTAAATAATATCAACTTACAAACACAGTGTCAAACTTTCAGAAGCTGGCTCTAAATGGTACGGTGTGATAGCATCATAATCTAATTCAATTCGATTTTTTGCTTTGTCGTTTCCTTGCCAAAGAAAATCCCGTGATCCACTAAAATAGAAGTATAATATATAAGTATTTATTAAAAATAAATAAATGTCATCATCAAATTCACCATCCTGGAGAACCTTGAAAACGACACTCGCGTCTATTTTTTATAAAAAGTGCTGGCCCGCCATCTTAGATTAAAAAATTAATGTCATTATCAAAACCAGCATCCTGGAAACCCTGAAAACGACACCCATTTCTATTTTTTGTGAAAAGTGCATGTCTGCTATTTTGGATTTGAAAATAAATGTCATTATCAAATTCAGCATCCCGGAAAAGTACATATTCAGTCAAATAAAATTCCCGTCGAGTCACATTGTTACTCACGTCGGGTGTGACGCACGGGAATAACCCCGAAAAGGTAATGGCATTATCATCACAAGATAATATTATGGTTTGGAAAGATTCTGATGAATTTTAATAGATCTCCTCTTTGCAAGGGATTTGCTTTTGCGAGAAGCTTTTGCGAGTCTAAACCGTTTCTTTTTCCTCTTCCGCCAATCCATTTTTGTTTCTGTTACACGAAAACTCAAGTATATAATTAAATTGTCTAAGCACACAATATGACCTACATACTTATATTTGTAACTAGATGATATACGCGACTTCGTCCGCGAGGATATAGTGGTTTTTTAATCCCGCGAGAACTCTTTCAAAAGCGATCACTATTTCAAATTTCAGCCAAATCCGTCTTGTACTTTTTGCGTGAAAGGGTAACAAACCTATACACACACACACGCAGATACAAAATTTCGCCTTTATAATGTAAAGTGTGATTTGACAACCCTGACTTTCGGAATTCGGATAAGTCCAAATTATATTTTATTACTAGTTGATGCCCGCAACTTCGTCCGCGTGGAATTAGGTTTTTAAAAATCCCGTGGGAACTCTTTGATTTTCCGGGATAAAAAGTAGCCTATGTGTTAATTTAGGGTATACCCTAAATTAACACTTTTATCTATCTCCATTCCAAATTTCATCCAAAACTGTTCAGCCGTTTTTGTGTGATTGAGTAACAAACATCCAAACATCCACACACACACATCACTACACCTATTATAAATGTGATAGTGTGTTTGTTTGTTGGTTCGTTGGTTTGTCCTTCAATCACGTCGCAACAGAGCAACGGATCGACGTGATTTTTGCATGGGTATGGTTGACCTGGAGAGTGACATAGGCCACTTTTTATCCCGGAAAATCAAAGAGTTCCCACAGGATTTTTAAAAATCTAAATCCACGCGTACGAAGTCGTGGGCATCACCTCATCATCATCATCATGATCAACCCATCGCCGGCTCACTACAGAGCAGGGGTCTCCTCTCAGAGTGAGAAGGGTTTTGGCCATAGTCTACCACGCTGGCCATGTGCGGATTGGTAGAATTCACACACCTTTGAGAACATTATGGAGAACTCGGCATGCAGGTTTCCTCACGATGTTTTCCTTTACCGTTAAAGCAAGTGATATTTAATTAATTAAAACGCGTATAACTCCGAAAAGTTAGAGGTGCGTGCCCGGGATCGAACCCCCCGACCTCCGTTTAGAAGGCGGACGTCCTAACCACTAGGCTATCATAGCTTCACCTAGTTTATAATATTAGTAGGATATATGTAAACTACTACCACCAGCTGTCGATACGATGCATTCTAAATAAATCGACCGACCGACCGACAGACCGACCGGCCAAGTACGAGTCAGACTCGCGCCCCGAGGTTTCCGTACTACAATAGTAAAATGTTTATCTCTAAATCTCCGTTTAGAGATAAGCATTTACAATGTAACTTAATTTATTACTACTATGTAACTAGAATTTCGGTACATATAAAAATGAATCGCTAAATGTGTTGCTGATCGCATATCTCGAGAACAGCTGAACCGATTTCGCTAATTCTTTTTTTATAATATTCCTTGAAGTACGAATATGGTTCTTACGGAGAGAAAATTTTTAAAAAATTCCTGAAAAAGAATCGACTGTTAGGCGGTACGAAGTTCGCCGGGGCAGCTAGTGAAAAATAAAAATAAATAAATAGGTAAATAGTATTTTTTGACATTTTGCATGATAAATCAAAAACTATTTATTATGCACTAGATGATGCCCGCAACTTCGTCCGCGTGGATTTAGGTTTTTTAAAAATCCCGTGGGAACTTTGATTTTCCGGGATCAAAAGTCAAAGTCAAATGATTTGTTCAAAATAGGTAATAAATTACTCTTTTCGATTGTCAGTTGTTGGATTTGTAAAATATAGTGGTGATAATTATTTCGCAAACGCTACGAGGGTTCCAAACGTGCCCAAGACTGAGAAGAGCCCACAGCTAACTCAGCCGGGTATTCTTTTTATTATCACCACTTTACAAAATCATAAATTAAACTTATTAGAACTATCACAAAGCCGAGCAACTCATTCCCAAGCTTGCTTATCATTTAAATAATCCTTTACAATGTAATAGGATTTTTTAATTAGTTTACGTTTTATGAAAACTTTGAACTTATGACAGTCACTTTGAACTTATGACAGTCACTTTTTTTGTTAATTTATTTATGTTTTTATATACGTACAATAAATTTTCAAAAATATATTGATTATGCACTGTCATAATTTTAACTTCTCTAAATTTAGTTCTCAGCGACTCTCGTGGTCCCATACTATATATGGCTCGAACAGCCCTTTTCTGCAGCACAAAAATAGAATTTATACCAGCAGCATTACCCCATAATAATTCCGTGGTGCCATCTGAATCAGGGTTTCTACTGAAAACCAGCGCTGTATGTTTTTGTACTTGTGCAAGACAATATGCATTTATGCTGAGTAGGGACCTTTTTTTTTGGGTTGTGCCACACATGACATACTTTATTCCGGCGCTTCTTCTACTTGAGGTTTTTTGACTTTATTACTCAAGTATAAGAGGCGCTGGGATAACCTAACCAGTTGGTAACTGGTAATGTGTGGTACAGCTTTAAAAAATAAACGTTTTTTCTTTTCTTTCTTTTTCTTTTCTAATAATATGCCATATGACATAATGCTGTGAAAGTAACTAAAATATACTAGTCTCGCCGTTTCTATGTCTGTCAACTGGCGAATCTTTTTTACCGCATATGCAGCAGAACTGTCTGTTCGATAAGTTATTTATATGAGAGCCCCATTGAAGTTTCGCATCTAACGTTATTTCCAGAAAAATAGCGGTATCCACTAAATCTTATTTATCATAAAAGTAGCCTATGTCCTTCCCCGGGATGCAAGCTATTTTTGTACCAAATTTCATCAAAATTGGTTAAATGGATGAGCTGTGAAAAGCTAGCAGACAGACAGACGGACAGATAGACAGATACACTTTCGCATTTATAATATTAGTATGGATAAAAATAAATAAAATCGGTTTTTGATGTACAAGTAAGGTCCTTTTATATGATATCACACTTGGTTTACTAATCTTACTTGAAAGTTGAAAATACTAACTATTCGTTAATGAACACATTTTTATTTATTTTTCGTGATGTAACCACAAATTCATTGTTTCAGATTTTTCCCCTTACGTGTGTTATAACTGTTATTACCTACCTGCCAAATTTTATCATTCTAGGTCAGTGGGAAGTACCCTACAGGTTCTTGACAGACACACTGACAGACTGACAGATAGACAGACAGACAGACAACAAACTGATCCTATAAGGGTTCCCTTTTCCTTTTGAGGTACGGAATCCTAATGATCTCTCTTTTTGCACTGCATTTAATCTGAATCCAAGAATTCCCGATCCGAAATAGCCGTAAGCAAGACTGTATCGTCACTTACCACCAGGTGAGATTGTAGTCAAGGGCTAACTTGTATCTGAATAAATAAATAAAAAAGTACTATTTGTACGAAGCGTTGCGTACTTTATTTGTAAGACGGACAGACAACAAACTGATCCTATAAGGGTTCCTTTTTCCTTTTGAGGTACGGAATCCTAATGATCTCTCTTTTTGCACTGCATTTAACCTGAATCCAAGAATTTCCGATCCGAAATAGTCGTAAGCAAGACTGTATCGTCACCTACCACCAGGTGAGATTGCAGTCAAGGGCTAACTTGTATCTGAATCAATATTATTATTATTATTTTATTACTTATACTAAAACTGTAACAGGTGAAATTCTGTACATTGAAGATATTTTGAAATTTTTTTTTCGAGGGCACTCTATAATCGATACTGAACCCAAACTGGAATTTTTTTCATTTTTGTCTGTCTGTCTGTCTGTCTGTCTGTCTGTCTGTATCACGGCCGCGCATCACGCTAAAACTACTGAATGGATTCCAATGAAACTTGGTACGATTTGACGTCATACTATGAGGATATAGGATATAGGATACTTTTTATCCCGAAATTCAGCATGGTTCCCTTAGGAGAGGGGTTGAAAGTTAAAATGTATACTGAGCTGTAATTCATTAACGCGTAGTCCGATTTCATTCATTCTTTTTTGTTAGAAACCATACATGTTAAAACTTCAAGTGCCAACTTCTCAACCATCATCATAATAATGACGGGTAGCTTTTGTACTTTTGGATTTCAATCAGCTGTTTTAGGAATAGTTGATGTTGAATTGATATTAAAGGTACGCTTAGAATAAACTATCTCTGGTTTAGGTACCAAGCAACGACTTCATAATTCAACTCGATATCCCAACTCTTCAACCCTGATGATGCAGGGTATTGCACTCCTAAGCCACTGTTGATTGTGAGATAATATTGTAGATGCCAAACATATATACCATTATTGAACTTTAAGTTCCAACTCTTCAATACTGATGCTGCAGGGTACTGCACTCCTATTCTATGGGTTTTAGGAACTGTTGTTGGTGAATTAATATTGTACCATTTACTATTGTACCAAACCACGACTACATGGTTGAACTCCGTTCACAAAAATCCACGCACTCCATCGAAATCCTATTCTATTCCAAACTTATTCGCCAGCGTGACAGGAGTGGAGAAGGCGGATAGGGACGTGTGAGGGGTGCAACGGATCAACGTGATTTTTCCATCATCATCAGCCTGTGGTCGTCCACTGTTGGAAATAGGCTTTCCCTAAAGAGCGCCACCACACCCGGTCCTCAGCCTTCCTCACCTAGCCACTTCCCGCCAGCCTCTGTATATCGTCGGTCCATCGTGCTGGAAGGCGTCCCACACTACGCTTACTTATACCTACGCGGTCTCCACTCAAGAACTTTCCGGCTCCAACGGCCATCACCTCTACGACAGGCATGACCTGCCTTCTTTTATCCCAGAAAATAAAAGAGTTCCCACGGGCTTTTGAAAACCTACATCCACGCGGACGAAGTCGCGGGCGTCAGCTAGTTGGTAAATAAATAAAAAAGTACTATTTGTACGAAGCGTTGCGTACTTTATTTGTAAGACGGACAGACAGACAGACAGACAGATAGACAGATAGACGGACAGACAGACAGACGGACAGACCGACAGACGAACAGACGGACAGACGGACGGGCAGACGGACCGATGGACGGACCGACAGACGCATGGACGGACGGACGGACTGACGGACGTACGGACGGACGGACGGACGGACGGACGGACGGACAGACGGACGGACGGACAGACGGACCGACAGACAGACAGACAGAGGGTTCCGTTTTTTCCTTCTGAGGTACGGAACCCTAAAAATACAAAGAAATACCACCAGGTAGGTACCTACCTACCTATATTATTATACATATACAGGTACCTTTTTAGGGTTCCGTACTTTATAAGGAAAAAAGGGACCCTTAGGATCACTTCGTTGTCTGTCTGTCTGTCCGTCTCTCCGTCTGTGTCGTATCTGTCACACAAATCTATAGGATACTTCCCGTTGACCCAGAATCATGAAATTTAGTAGGTACGTAGGTCTTAGAGCACAAGTAAAGGAATAAATCCGAAAACCATAGATTTGTGATTACAACTTACAAAAAAAAATTAAAGTGTGTTAATGAAAAAATAATTAGTATTTTCAATTTTCAATGTATAATAAGTATACCAAGTGGGGGTATTATATGAAAGGGCTTTACTGTATTGTGTGTATTCTAAAACACATTTTTATTTATTTTTATGCATAATAGTTTTTGATTTATGGAGCAAAATGTCAAAAAAATACCTGAGTACGGAACCCTTGGTGCGCGAGCAACTCGCACTTGGCCGGTTTTTTTAAAATTAGATAAAATAAATAACTAAACAAAGTTACTTACCTATTGTACTAGGACCACACGAGTAGATATCCCTACTAGGACCTCAACAACAAAGTCAGGTCAATAAACCAATGAATAAAATTGGTGTCCAAATTTCAAATTCCAGAGGTCAATGTACAAAATGCAATAAGTATTTGAAGGACTTATTGACTCTGCTCTGCTCAATCTTCTACACATTTGCATAGCCACTGAATAAAAATTAATTTTATAAAATCATTACGACTTTTGTTTTTGAAAACATATTAATAACAACAGTTGTCGTCATAGAAACCACAATATTACACGCGCAGCCGCGCGCCGCTGGGCTGGCCCTTCCCTCCGCCACCCGCGCGGTGTCTAATGTTTTGGGGTGAGAAGCATGATGATTTTAGCCGAAATCTAGCGCTTGAAAAGGGTTGAACAGTAGTTTGGGAAAAGTATTTTTGAGAAAAAACTACTGAATTTAGGTTTGCAAAGTAAAGTTATTTCAACTAATGAATAAATAAACTATGTCTAATGATAATTTTTTTTAGAATTTTCCTATTCCTAATCTTATTTATTTACGCCCAAAGTTGACATAAATTTAGTGTTAAAATAGGAATCTTTTGAGGCTCGTAACTTTTAAATCAATATTTTTTTCAATGTTTTAGATATCATTGAACCTAGATAATGACGAGATAAATCGATATAATTCTTAGTTTTGTGCGTACAATATCGAATATTGTTGTATTTTCCCTCCTACGTTTGTATGAAGAAAGCACCGAACTGAGCTGCCTTAACATATTTATTGATAATTTTTGAATTTCGAATCAAATTGGAATATTAAGTACTTAGCCAAGTAAGTTGGGTTCGATATTTATTAGCTCCTAGACCCTTTTGCGAAGTTAGGAATCTATGAACGTGTAGTGAAATACCTACGTACGACATAATAGTAAAACTATTTTTAAACCACGCCGGCAGCGACTGAATGAAAGACATCGTACGCGTGTAGAAACTAGAATTAAAAAGTTAGCTTACCGATTTAAAAAAAGAAAATGCCTAGCTTGAACCGGTCCAACTTGATTTTTATCACTGAAAAGTTCACTGTACACGTGGCACAACCAGTTCTAAACACGATTTTAGATTAATGGAACAGTTTACGGCAATTTTAATGCAAGTTACATGTCTACGCGGGTAGAAAATTCAAACGAAAATATTTTTTGTGGTTATAAAGTTTAGACGTCAAACACACGGTAAATTTGAAGGTCACCTTCAAATGACAGCTCAGTTACGTTCATAAATCGATCCATAGTACAATTATTATTTTCAAGGAATACAGTAAATATATTTTATACGAGTATGATTGACATAGTAGCGTGGCGTGGAGGATGCCTACCGTAGATAGTTTAATAGGTAGATTTAAGTACTGTGTAACCGCGTATGAGATAGCGATAGCACGACGATTATTATTACCATTGTTTAGTAGTCAATATTTGTATTAACCGATCAACAATATTTTGTATTAAACGTTTTTTATGTGAAAACAAGTAAATAAACTCATGAGAAATACAATTACGCCACGAATTCTCAAAGTTTGTTTCGCAACTAAAGTTGCATGCCTTGTATATGCCTTGTATGTAAGTTATATGAATTCATTAAAAAAACCAGTTACACGATAAGGGACAAAAAATAGGTCAGCTGCGTCTCTGTTCATCACATTAGTAACTTTATCTGTGCTCTCTTTTTAGTGTGAATGAGAAAGCAAACGTTCCTGTATCTACCTTTATTACTCTATCTACGATGCCTACGAATATCACGTTTTTGGCGTCAACAGCTGTGCGCTAATATTGTTGTTTTTCGCCCATGTGTGGTGTAGGTAAACCAGCTGTGAAATTAGTATTTTCAATTTTCGAAGTAAGATAACTATATCAAGTGGGTTATCATATGAAAGAGCTTCACCTGTAGGTACATCCTAAAACACATTTTTATTTATTTTTAATTTTTATGTATCATAGTTTTTTAATTATCGTGCAAAATGTCGAAAAAATACCACTGTAGTACGGAACCCTCATTGCGCGAGCATGATTCGCACATGGCCGGTTTTTTAAAATTCAAATACTTTTACAAGTAGATATAATATATACCTACTACCTATAGTACCCAAGCATGTATATGAAATATGAATCTAAAAACTACTAGGCCAGGCTAATTTTTAACCGACTCGGAATCTTTTTATCCGCTAAGATTATTTAAAATTCAGCCATTTAAGGCTTCAAAAATTGTTTACGACATTGGCGAAGTAATTACGCTGGTTTGGCACACCCAAAAGCCATTAAACTGTCCACTTTTTCTTCAAACTTAAACGGCTTTGACCATCCTATTATACGTTAATTTAACTCATCTTAAAAACGCCATACAGAAATGTTCATTTGTTTAAGAACGCCATCTTGTAGCAGTCATATAAACAAACGTGAATTTATTTTTCAAGTAAAACTTGTACATATATTAATAGAAACAATCAATCAATCAGCCTGTTTGCGTCCACTGCTGGACATGGGCCTTCCCAAGAGCGCGCCACCACACACGATGCCTGTCTCTGGAAGGAAGGAATATTGTACATTAATTAGAAAGAGGTTTCGGCATCGTTATAGAGCGTTCTCTGTCACCTCAATGACAGAGACAACGCTCTACGAAACAGCTATCTCTTTTTAAAGGTCGATGTACAATATTTTCTACCGGCTACTGTACACAAGATGGTGATCGCGGGTGTCCGTTAGGAGTATTCTATTCTATGGTACTGGCCATTCTGACATCGTGGGATTCGTAGATAGAATAATAGGTAGATGTAAGTACTGTGTAACCGCGTATGAGATAGCGATAGCACGACGTAACGATGAATAACACGACAATTATTACCATTGTTTAGTAGTCAATATTTGTATTAACCGATCAACAATATTTGTATTAAACGTTTTTTATGTGAAAACAAGTAAATAACTCATGAGAAATACAATTACGCCACGAATTCTCAAAGTTTGTTTTGCAAGTTCTTGTATGTATTCTTGAAAAAAACCAGTGACACGATAAGGGACAAAAAATAGGTTAGCTGCGTCTCTGTTTATCACATTAGTAACTTTATCTGTGCTCTCTTTTTAGTGCGAATGAGAAAACAGACGTTCCTGCATCTACCTTTATTACTCTATCTACGGTGGGATTCCAACATGATAACATCAGTTCTATCGCTTTTTCGAATTATGTTCCCTGCCCATTGCCACTTTTTTATTGTTATAGCGGCAATATAAACACACTGAGTGAAAATTTCAATCCTCTAACTATTACGGTTCATGAGATACAACCCGCTGATAGACAGACGGACGGATAGACACTGGAGGCTTAGTTATGGTCCCGTTGGCACCCTTCTGGTAAAGAAAAAACAAAGTAAATAGTTACATAACAATAACTTTTTTATTCAATAATAATAAGAATGTACTTCTTTTTTTAAACATTTTCTTATCAAAAAAATAACAATTTAAATCTTATATTGTAAATCACCGAGGTTTTGCGAAAACTTTTTGTACGAATTTATTAGAATGTACATCGGCCATTAGAATGACATTTCGGCTTTGTAGAGCGTTGTCTCTGTCACTACTACCTACATGAGGTTTTGTCGGTCTCAACGACACAGAGACAATGCTCTACAAATTTGCTATCTCCTAAAGGTCCGATGTACATTACTTTGTGCCGCGTACTGTATAGACTATAGTAAAGTCTGTTCGCTTAAATGTGGTCGCTTGTCGCGCCGCCTTGGAACGTGACGCATTTTGTCCAACGCGACCGCCACGACTTCAAAGTCTGGGAACGCGGCGGTACACCAGCAGACGAATATAGCATATATGTCTCGTAAATTGCTATTGCTCTGGAACCATGTCTCATTAACGTCGAATTGACGTCATTTTGACGCGGCAGCAGCAATTTACGCGGGTTTATACCTACTCATATTTTTCATTAAAATTCTTTCTTTCTTGCTTGAAAACTGTGTCTATCATCTATATATGTATTTTATTACAATAACCGTAAGAATAAACTAGCATTCTATTTTATTCTTAAAATTAAAAAAAAAAAACATTTATTTGACAAACACAGTGAACAATCCATACTTCCATACTAATATTATAAATGCGAAAGTGTGTCTGTCTATCTGTCTGTCTGCTAGCTTTTCACGGTTCAACCGTTCAACCGAGTTTGACGAAATTTGGTACAGAGATAGCTTGCCTCCCGGGGAAGGACATAGGCTACTTTTTATCCCGGAAAATTGAAGAGTTCCACAGGATTTTTAAAAACCTAAATCCACGCGGACGAAGTCGCGCGCATCATCTAGTAACAAAATAAAAGCAAAATAATAAGTGCACCTGCGGGTGTACCGACACTGTCTTAGTGAACAAACTTTGTATTGCAAGTCGCACCGCAGTGTTATGGCCTTGCTCCTAATATATATTACTTGCTACTAATAGGCTCCTGTCTGTAGGCACCTTTCGGGTATGGAACCCATCTTGACGAAATAATTGAAAAAAAAAATGATTATACATATTTACTGATCAATGGCACCGATTCCGTTGTCTTTCTCTAAACTAAATTTAGAGTATCTGCATCCTTTTCTTTTTAACAATGCTAAAAAGGGACAGAACATGAACTTTACATTTAAAGACTCTAAATTTTAGTGCACGCTATAAATTTAAACAGTAGGCTCGCGACTGTGCGCTAATATCACGTGTTTTACCATCTAAAAATAAAATTAAAAACTGTCAAACTGCGTCTGTCCTTTTCATATTACATTAGTAAAAAGAGGATGTGAATACTCTAAAATTAGGTTGTGCTCAGAATAAGTACCAATGTGGCTAATTCCGCTGTACACAACCTCTAAACTAAACTAAAATAACAGGTCTGAATCTATTGCTATCCCTTTCATAAGGTTGCTTGCAGAAAAGGATGGCACTAGATTATGACCTGTTAATTTAGTTTAGTTTAGAGATTGTGTACAAGAGAATCGGCCCCAATAACTATGTAACAGATTCCACATCTAAACTCAATGGTGGACTGCCATCGAACTCTTCAGCAAACGGGTCCGTAATACTAGTTTCTATGGCATTAGAAAAATTTAATTTCACTGGATTAATACTGTCTCTCTTAACATAAGTTCTATTTACACATAACACTGGACTAGAATCAACTTTATTTACCCTATTTTGGGGTAAAGCATTTGTACTGGTAACACAGGATTTATACTGCCCATTTTGGGCTAAAACCTCCATCTTGGTTTCACCGTCTTTAGATTTATTTTCATCTTTATTTTGGGGTAGTGAACTTGGGCTGGCAACACTTGTAGAAATGTCATTTTTAGTCAGTGGACTTCTGAAAGCTTTTATTGCGTTGCTGGATTTGTTTATTAAATGTATAGGATTTAAAGGCGGCGCTTCGCCGTACATTTCCAATTTGGCAATTTTTTCTTTGACTTTTCTTTTCTTAAGCAACATTTGGGGAGATATGTCTTGCGTATCGGTTTGTTTAAACGTAGATTCGAAATCTAAGCCCGTGAGATTGAAATTTACATCTGTACACTTATAAGCTAACGGGGAATCGATAAATACTTTATTTTTATACACATTATAGTCAGAAGTATTTAATCTGTATGGAGAAACGTTTTCAGTGTTGCCACCCTTTACAATGTGATAATTGTTTTTGAACGCAACACAGTCGTCTATAAACTTCCGTTTGTCTAAACTTGAGAATTTTGCCGTCAAATCGTCGACCAGTTTCCTGACGGAATCATTTTTTGGCGTTTTAGTGAAATACGTGAATTCGGTTGCACGGTATTGTGGTATATTTTTCCTGGTGTTGCCAGCTCGTTTTTGTAAATTCACACACGTCACAATTTGGCCCGTATCCAAAAGGTTTTGGAAACCGAATTTTTTGATGCCACCCCAGAAATTGACACAGATTATATTTTTATTTTCATCGGTTAGATAAACGTTTTGAAACGGCTGATTTTTCTTTTCGAACTCCATTGTTTGTGGTTCTATCATAAATATAAAGCCAACGGTATCCACTTCGTTGTAATCTGTATTCATTGACGGGTTTTGGAGGTCTTTTGTAGTGTAGCATTGCCTCGTTAAGGTTTTCGTTATGGTTTTTAACTTGTCAGTTTCATTCAATTTCGATCTTCGAAACACTGACTGTCTTCCTGCTGATATTTGTATTTCTGAGTATCTGAAAAATATAACACGATTTTTAAAATGGTGGTTTAGGTGGATTTAGGTTTTTAAAAATCCTGTGGGAATCATTTGATTTTCCAGGATAAAAAGTGCCCTATGTCATTCTCCAGGTCTTAAACTATACTCATGCAAAAAATCATCACGTTGATCCGTTGCTCCGTTGAGAGGTGATTGAAATGAAATGAAATGAAATGAAAATCTTTTTTATTCGTATAAACTTTTACAAGTGCTTACGAATTGACAAACCAATAAACAAACACTTTCGCATTTATAATATGGGTAGTGACAGTGGCGTGCACAGGATTTCAAGCCAGGGTATGCATTTAGGTATGAACTTATTTTCCGGCAGGTTTTAATGAAAAATAAGCATTGATTTTTTACAACGCGGGTAAGCAGTGCGTTTATGCCTCTATGAGCTGCACGCCACTGGGTAGTGATAATTTATTTTATTCATACCTGACAGATGTAGGGACTACGTTGTATAAATCAATCCACGTTCCTTCGGTAAGCATCTCCTGTAAGGTCTCATTGGGCTTCCATATCGTGACCATGGCTGAAAATAATATTTTTTTGGTTATCCAACAAGTTAATATATGTTGAGGCATATTATAGGTAAATCCATTCTCCATAGCTCCCGAATCTTTTTCTAAATTATATAAAACTAGCTGATCCCCGCGGCTTCGCCCGCATAGATTTAGGTTTTTAAAGATCCCGTATAGCCTATGTCACTCAGGAATAATGTAGCTTTCTACTGGTGAAAGAATTTTTGAAATCGGTTCAGTAGTTCCAGAGATTACCCCCTACAAACAAACTTAACGACATTACCTCTTTATATAATAGTATAGAAGTTATAGATGAAAAGCTGACTGACTGATCTATCAATGCACAGCTTAAACTACTGGACGGATCGGGCTAAAATTTGGCATGTATATAGCTATTATTATGACGTAGACATCCGCTAAGAAAGGATTTTTGAAAATTTAACCCCTAAGCGGTGAAAAGTTAGAGGTGCGTGCCCGGGATCGAACCCCCGACCTCCGATTAGGAGGCGGACGTCCTAACTACGCTATCACAGCTTTGTGTGGCCCATAGCATATACCACTTCATTCTGCTAATCCTTTGAGAACTAATTGGGTATTTTCCTACTAAATATTAATACTTTATTATAAACTAGGATAAAAATAATGACGTACGCTGAAAAAAATATTAAAATCCAACAAAGATTTACAAAGTTGCAGGCATTTTAATTTTGGAGTGGGAGGGTCTTCTATCCCTTTCTCGCAAAACAAAAATTAGTGTTATTAGTTAGGCATTAGTGGGTGTGACGTCAAACTGCTGTATCGCTATCTCTGTCTAATCAGAAATATTTAAATGATTATAACTTTTTTGTCATTTGATCGATTTAATTAGTTTTTTCAGTTTACGTCATTATTTTTATGCTAGTTTATAATAAAGTAATGAAAAAATTGGAGTCAAATACCCAATTCCTCTTACCTTTAGTAACTCCTGCAGTCTCCACATCAGCGACCCTGATCTTCATCAGCGGCACCACATTCCGGGGAGAGTCCAACCCTCGTTTCTCCACAAGCTTCTGGAATTTGTCCTGCAAGGCTTGGATGAGCTTCTCCTTCTGTTTCAACGAGTGCTGTTGGAGTAGGTGGGCTTGCCAACTTGTCAGAGTTGCCTTTTGAGAAACAATAAGGGTTTTCCTAATATAAAGCTTTTTTTTAAATAGATATAGCGAGCAAACGAGCAGGCGGGTCACCTGATGTTAAGTGATTACCGCCGCCCATGAACATTTGCAGCAGTCCGCCCCTTGAATAAGCCCATGTTCTAATCTAGTGGGAACACCGCCGATGGGAGTTGGTTCCACAGTTTGCATGTGCGTGGAAAGAAGGGTCTGGCGCAGCGGACGGTCGAAGTGCACCAGACACCCAGGTGGTGAGGGTGAAATTCCTTACGGTGGCGCGCGGTGCGGTTGTAGAAAAAAGAGGGTGGAATGAGGTTATACACATTTTACTGTGAAATCAACATAAACTCAACTTGAGTTGCTGAGTTTATGTTGATTAAGTAATAATATCTGTATCTGATGAAAGATACAACGATCACCAACCAAACAGAAATACAAATGGGAAACACATTTTAATATAATTAGTTCTGATGATTCGAAAGTACTTGTGAAAGTTTACTTGAATAATAAAAATAAAAAATAAAAAATGGTTTAGGCTGACAATTGGTACTGATTCTGAGCACAACTATATTTGAGAGTATTTACATCCTCTTCTTACTAATGTAATATGAAAAGTACAGATACAGTTAAATTTTATTTAGAGCCGTCCAACCTCGTGACTTTAGCTGCCAGTCGCGAGCGTATTGTTTAAATTTGTAGTGTTTACTAAAATTTAGAGTCTTTAAATGTAAAATTCATGTTCCGTCCCGTTTTAGCAATCTTAGAAAGAAAAAGATGCAGATACTCCAAATTTAGTTAAAAGAAAGACAACATAATCGGCACCACTGTCTAGTCTCCTAGGATGTCTAGTATGCTAAAGTGCCCAGAGTGTATGCCTTCAATATTAATAATAACAAACTACTTATCCGGATTTCTGTATTGAAATTTACGTACCCCTTTACAAAAATTTATAATCCACTAGCGTATGCTCGCGACTTCGTCCGCGTGGACTACATAAATTTCAAACCCCTATTTCACCCCCTTAGGGGTTGAATTTTCAAAAATTCTTTCTTAGCGGATGCCTACGTCATAATAGCTATCTGCATGCGAAATTTCAGTCCGATCCGTCCAGTAGTTTGAGCTGTGCGCTGATAGATCAGTCAGTCAGTCAGTCACCGTTCCCTTATATATATAAAAATCCATATAAGACATCATTTTAGTTTTTAGTACTTTCTAGCTCATAGTTTTAATTTTGTAATTTTTAATATTATATTAATCTCTACCCATATTATAATGCGAAAGTGTGTTGGTTTGTTGGTTCGTCCTTCAGTCACGACGCAACGGGAGCAACGGATCAACGTGATTTTGCATGGGTATACTATTACGATTAAGTTAAGACTAGTAACAAAACGAATAGGCACTAATGTTAAAAACTTACTCGGAATTCCTCTCTGTCTCTGCTCTTCTTCATCAGCCTGGATATCTGCGAACCGCTTTCCATCGCTCTGTCTTCTAAACATAATCCTTCCGAGTCTTGCGATTCCTAGAAGACAACAATATGTACTCTCAAATGCTGTATAGAATCAGAAGTTACTTTGCAGAAGTCCATACAAAGATTCAAAAGTCAAAAGTCAAATGATTTATTCAAAATAGGTAATAAATTACTCTTATTGATGGTCTGGTATGGTGTTAGATTTATAAGATATAGTGGTGATAATTATTACGCAAACTTAAAACTAAAGCTACGAGATAAAGATTCGTCCCCCTTAGCCCAGGCGATTCCACCATTTTAAAGTCAAAGTCAAATCATTTATTCATAGTAGGAAGTAAGTACAACTCGTCGCAAATATCTGCGCACCTCGCTGGAATACGCTTCCCCGCAGCTCACCCGTTTTCGCCTATCCAGTACCGGTGCCAACGCAAGCGCGTTGCATGACGTCACTAAGCCAGGTTCTCAGATATTTCCGACGGATTGTACTATATTATACTTTTTGATTGTCAGTTTTGGTGATAATTAATTCCAAACGCGCTCGGGTCATTTGAAGGAAACTTTGAAATAAATAACGTAGTTTTTATTTTCGGCACATATGCTCTCAGACATTTCTCCTCAAAAGTCCCCATCCATAGGACTTCGACTCCCCACCTTACCCCCTCAAATGTCTTACCGACTCACCCCTACATGGGGACTTTTGATCCCCACCTTACCCCCTCACCCCTACGTGGGGACTTTTGATCCCCACCTTACCCCCTCAAATGTCTTACCGACTCACCCCTACGTGGGGACTTTTGATCCCCACCTTACCCCCTCAAATGTCTTACCGACTCACCCCAACGTGGGGACTTTTGATCCCCACCTTACCCCCTCAAATGTCTTACCGACTCACCCCTACATGGGGACTTTTGATCCCCACCTTACCCCCTCAAATGTCTTACCGACTCACCCCTACATGGGGACTTTTGATCCCCACCTTACCCCCTCAAATGTCTTACCGACTCACCCCTACGTGGGGACTTTTGATCCCCACCTTACCCCATCAAATGTCTTACCGACTCACCCATACGTGGGGACTTTTGAAGATATACATACTCCTAAGAGCATAAGGAACACATATGCCAAAAATCAAAACTACATTATTTATTTAGAGGTTAATGTATATTATTCTCAATCCGCGGAAAGAAGTTAGTATAGCGTTATCTCTGTTGCGTAATCCCATACAAATGATAGAGGCGAAAATCTCTAAACGATTCTAATCGATTCTAAACGACTAATTAAACTTTTGAATCGTCAAATGCATCTAGCACTGGTTCGGAATGCCTTTCCTACCGTTTAGAGATTGTGTGTGTTAAATTGTGATGACCAATGATGTGTGTGTTAAATTGTGTTATAAGTTGTACCTGATCAGAGAACCTCTCCAACTCCTCGCAAAGCCTTTCCATTTGGATCTGTTGTTCCGTTTCATACTTCATCTGGTAAATGTGCTCCAGACGTTCAGAGCGGGTCACTGTAACAACATTGTTCTAATATATATCAATCGATCAATCAATCAGCCTGTTTGCGTCCACTGCTGGACATAGGCCTTCTCTAAAGAGCGCCACCACACACGGTCCTCAGTCTTCCTCATCCAGCCACTTCCCGCCAGCCTCTTTATATCCGCTACCGTGGACGGGAATAGTAGGGCTGCCGGGGACTGGGGGCCATTGTGTATTGTCCCTACTCATAGGGAGAATGTAACACTCACGAGTGCTGCCATCTGGGAACTTCTCGATGTACAGAGTGGGGTAGACTCTCGTGACGAGCGTCCTCAGCTGCGATACCCTCCCGCCCTCCGGCTTGACGGCTGACAGGCGCGACAATATGGCGACGTTACCATGGAGACCGAGACGCGCGTCCCATATCGCTCGCCGTGTCGAGTTGCCCGATATTTTCAAGCGTACTGAAGATGTATCCTATAAACAAGATGTTAAAAATAAAGATGATGAGGTGAATACTACATGCATAACGGGAACAGGGGTGACAAATCACAAGTAGATGAAACACTGAGTTCTCCACAGATTAGAGAAGTAAAGGGAGCTCTCGCATCACGTCATCGCATCTTTTTTCCCACTGCAGGTAAAAATGCAATTACTCATCCAGCACAAGGGCGGGTATGTGGAACTCGCTGGCAACTTTGGCAGCCTTTAGCATACCCACTAAAAAACCCAGCCGGTACCGTCAGCGTCAAGTATATGGCGTCTCAGGATCCCGGATCAGATGCGACTGAGACGTCCTGACGTTGAACCGGCACAGGTTTACACCCAATTGTTAGATAAAAAGGTTAAGATTAACTTAACACAGTTTACCCACATGCGCCGAGAATTTTGGTCGAGCGTAGATTCAGATTCAGATTCAGATTCAGATTTATTTATTTGCTTTCATGTACATTTACATTTATTGATGCGTACTGCGTCACCTTAAAGAATGTCTGTCTTCAACCGCAAGCCTAACCTGCAAATAAAATTTAAAAAAATATTCACCTCCCAAGGCGCAATCCCCTGTTCACAATTCAACAGTTCAGCTCCATGTATGGCCAGTTTTGTACCAACACTAATCTTCCCTTCACACACTAGTTTGTCGATCATCCGGTCTGTAGACGCCTTTATGGCATACCATCCGTCAGTTAAGAGCAGTTCAATGTTTTGGTTTTGATTGGTAACACTGGAAAAATTAATAAGTCAATTCTGAAATAAATATTTACCTAAATATTTACATCGAATATACACAAAATTTTTAAGTTACTTAAGTTAGTATAATATTATTAGGCATATAAAATTTGATTTTAGTAATAATTGTTAGTTAAGTTAAAGTTATAAGGTACGATAGGGTTGTCATGTACATAGTGTATAAAAGCCCTTTAAAAATAAAGATATTAAAAAAAAACTACATTCTATCTGATACCCGCGACTTCGTTTTAAAAATCTCGTGGGAACTCGTTGATTTTCCGGGATTAAAAGAAGCGCATGTCACTCTCCAGGTTTTTGACTATACCCATGCAAAAAATCACGTCAATTCGTTGCTCCGTTGCGACGTGATTGAAGGACAAACCAACAAACCAACAAACAAACACACTTTTGCATTTATAATAAGGCTTCTGATAGCGCCAATGTTTCCTATCCATAAACCTTTCGCATGCAATCAATGCCAGACACTTTCCAGATAGAATGGAAGATGCATAATTGCACAAAATGACACATACCTGCAAACACTTACACCATCAACAAATAAACAAAATTACACATATCTGCATACACTTACACCATCAACAAATAAACAAATGACACATACATGCATACACTTACACCATCAACAAATAAACAAAATTACACGTACCTGCATACACTTACACCATCAACAAATAAACAAATGACACATAAATACTATCTGTCCCGGCTTACTCACGTGTGTAGTCGACGTTAGCCCAATAGCGTTCAATCGTGACAATGGATGGAAGCTACCCTCAGCGTGGAAACCGCTTTTTGACGCTAAGACAAGGGCATCAGTCGTGGGACGGGACACCATTAGCTCCGCGTGCCTGGATTTCGGTGACGGTTCCAGTGATGAAGAACAGCAGGAACTGTCGGGAGACGATCGGCAGCTGTCTCCCCCCCCACCCCAGCCACCCTCACAACGGGCTCTACGGGCAGCGGCACGTGCGTCCCGCAGTGAAAACCGCGGCGCGGGCGCGGACGGACTCCCTTGAAAAAGGACCCCGTATGGGTTCGAAACTAGTCGGGCTAACGTCGACTACACACGTGAGTAAGCCGGGACAGATAGTATTTATAATGGAAATCACTCACGGTAGTTTAAACGCTAAAATGACACATACATGCATACACTTACACCATCAACAAATAAACAACATTACACGTACCTGCATACACTTACACCTTCAATAAATAAATCGGCCACACACAAAACCATTAGTTTGGAGGACACTTCATCCTTTTCCACAATCTTCCTCAATACTGGTCTCTCAACATTGTACAGCTCTCTGTCGTACCTATATTTTAACTGTTCCAATACATTTCTAACTGTACAAACATTTTTCATAGCACCAGGAAACCTAATTTCATAAGATACTAGTTTCCAAATTATCATTTTCAAATGATTTTCTATCCAACCTTCGGGAATGAATCTTTTGTTTACGGAATCCGTGAAACATCCTTTTATTTTATCTGTCGTCCATCTGTCATTGTCTATGTCATTTCTTTCGCCCATAAACTCAAAATCTAATACTGTCTCAAATCGAAAATTTGAAATATATGGATCCACATCTTTGATGGTTCTTATTTTCTCAATTTCATTTAAGTCTTTTAAAGTATATTTTTTTATTTTCTTGTAGTTTTCATCGAAGCTATACACATTAGATGTATCGATTTTAATTGTGCTTTGTCTATTGGTAGGTGCAACAAATTTTTTGATAATAATTGGACTTTCAAATTTCTTTCTCTTTTTTGAGTTGGGACAAGATAAAATAGGACTCCCGGATCTTTTGCTTTTCGGTGTCTCGTTTTTAATAAAGTCCTCAGTATAAACTGTGTCTTCAAAGTCTTTTATTATCTCTGTATTAAAATCTTCTAAAATGTTGTTTTCAGAAATTACGACATCAAGATTTAATTTTGGATCAGCATTAGATTTTATAGATTCATCTAAATCAGAAAATATGTTTCTACAGTTTTTCAAAGCTTCTTCAGAAATATTAATCTGAGTATTATTTCCAGTTTTAAATCCAAAATTAGATAATGACTTGTCAATAGCTTTTATTTTATGAGCAACTAAATTAGATGGATTTTTAAAAATACAGTTCTCATCTTTAAAACCAAAATTAGCATTTTGAAGAACTTGTCTACTTTTTAAAAGTGCGTTTTCTGATACTTTAACTTTTTTATTACTTGCTGTATCAAACCCTATAAAATCCCATTGCCTTTTTGGAACTATTTCAGGTTGCTTTTCTACTACCTCGACAGGTATTTGTTTTGTTTCACAATCGTTATCCATATTTACAAATATCTTTTTGGATTTTGCAAGAGCATCTTCAGAAATCCCTACTGGCTTATTGCCTGCTGTTTTAAATCCTTGACATATAGCATTTTGAGAGTTACGAGCTATAGGATAAAGTTGCTTTTGTTTTATTGTATTGTCTGAATCATTTACAATATTTCTTTCTTCATCATCAATACCTTGAAATATCTTCCTTGATTTTGCAAGAGCATCTGAAGTAATCCCTACCGGCTTATTGGCTGCCGTTTTAAACCCTTGACATATAACAGTATTTAGAGATGTATTAGCTTTAGGACATGATTGATGATTTTCTTTAGACATATTGTCAGAATCCTTTACAATATTTCTTTCGTCGTCATCAATGCCTTGAAATACCTTTTTTGACTTTGCAAGAGCTTCTGCGGAAATGCCTATTCGCTTATTGGCTGCCGTTTTAAACCCTTGACATATAGCAGTATTTAGATGTGTATTAGCTATAGGACATGGTTGCTTTTCTTTAGATATATTATCAGAATCCTTTACAATATTACTTTCTTCATCATCAATGCCTTGAAATACTTTTTTTGACTTTGCAAGGGCTTCTGCGGAAATCCCTATCCGCTTATTGGCTGCCGTTTTAAACCCTTGACATATACCATTATTTAAAGATGTATTAGCTATAGGATACGGTTGCTTTTCTTTTGATATATTGTCAGAATCTTTTACAATATTAATTTCTTCAACAGCAATATTTTGAAATATCTTTTTTGACTTCACAAGAGCTTCTGCGCAAACCCCTCCTGGCTTATTGGCTGCCGTTTTAAACCCTTCACACATAGCAGTATTTAGAGATGTATTAGCTATAGGATATGGCTGCTTTTCTTTAGATATATTGTCAGAATCTTTTACAATATTACTTTCTTTGTCATCAGTGCCTTCAAATACCTTTTTTGACTTCGCAAGAGCTTCTGCCGAAATCCCTATCCGCTTATTAGCTGCCGTTTTAAACCCTTGACATATAGGAGTATTTATAGATACATGAGCTATAGAACGTGGTGGCTTTTCTTTAGATATGTTGTCAGAATCGTTTACAACATTATTTTCTTCATCATCAATGTCTTGAAATGCCTTTTTTGACTTTGCAAGAGCTTCTGTGGAAATCCCTATCTGCTTATTGGCTGCAGTTTCAAACCCTAGGTATATAGCATTTCCATATTTGTTGGTCATAGGATGCAGTTGCTTTTCTTTCGCTATAGTGTCATTATTTTTTTCATTACAGTTATCAATATCATGAAAAACCTTTTTCGAAGTTTCATCGCTATTATTATTAAATTCAACATTTGGTGCACTATTATCAAAAATATGTTGAAACATATTTTTAGACTTCGCTAACTGTTTCATAGTTACCGCTATAGACTTATTATTGGCAGTTTTGAATCCTTGAAAAACAGGATTATCTGCAGACGTAAGCATTTTTAAGACATCATCTTTTCCTACATTATTTCCAATATCAATAATATGTTGAAATACGTTTTTAGTTTTAGTTAATGCACTTGTAGATAGTTTATCAGGCTCAGTTCTTGTAGTTGTAAATTCTTGGAATGTGATTAATTCTGTATTCTGAATAGGATAGAAATGCCTTTCTTCCAAGTTTTCATTTTTTTCATTTATACTGTCAAAATTTTGAAAAATCGCTTTAGTCTTATCTAATGATTGATAAGATTTTTTAATAGGAGTATCACTTGCAGTTTTGGATATTCGTGACAATGAATTTACTTCTAAATTAAAAACGCACATTTCACTTTTACTTATTTCATTGTTTTCTTCAAAAGGATCTATCTCTTTGCAATCGCAAATATGTCTCGAATCACTTTTATTATTATCATCATTCAAGAGTTTTTCAAATTGACAAGGCGTTACATATTTCAATTTAATTTCTTTATTGTCCACTATAATTAGATCTTCTTTATTGTTCTCATTATTTTGATTGCTAACCTTAATAAGTTTTAATTCAGGTGTTTTTGTGTGACTAGGCCATGTCTTTGATGTACTCTCCAGGCAAATGTTTTTGGTAATTTCTCCAGTAGAAATTGTCTCTGATTTGCGTCTATGCAATAAACAAGGGGTTTCAAAACTTTGTTTTTTACTTTTTTGTGGCAAATTATCGTCGCAGTCAATATTTTCAAAAACGTTTCTAGTTTTCATTAACGCTTGAGTAGAAATTTTTATCATGTTATTATTAGCTGTTCTAAAGCCTATAAAATCGTTGATATCACCTTTAGTTAGCTTATCAATTTTATTTGAGGCAATTTCAGGCATTAAAGCTGTATTAAACTCTTCTAAAATGTGTTCATCAAATTTTAAATGTTCTGCAAAATTATTATCAAACTTACTGTCTTTTATCTTACCAGTACTTGAAAGTTTTACATCTGCGGTTGATTTACAAGTTTCTTTTACTTCTTCTCTAAGTTGTATTCTATTGTTACCATTCATTTCACTTTGATGTAACTGAGGGAGATTTTTAACATTGTCTGACTGATTTTGAGCATTGTTTTTAATTTTATCCTCATTATAAGAAATTGAGTCCTTCTGATTAAAAACATTGAAGGTTTCACCAATAGTCGTTTCAAAACAATGAACTATATCATCATAGTCATTATTTGTTTCATCATTCATATTTACATGGTCTAATGTATCAATATTACTGGTTGTAGGCTTAGTATCCAAAGCTTCTACATTTGTTCCTGGTAGATGTTCACTTTCAACGTTTTCAAAATTATCAAAAATAGTTTTTGCTTTACAATATGAATCAGTAGAAATTTGTATAGATTTATTACTCGCTGTTTGAAATCCTACATACATCGTTTTGTCTAATACATTAGGTTTATCATGAAACAAATTATTTATGGCGCATGTCAATGGTAATTCGTCTACATTGTTTTGAACATCATTTTCTTCATCACTACTAAAGAGCATACTATCTTCTTTCAAATGAAGTTTATTTTCTGTGCATCTGCCATATGAAGATTCTTGCTCTGTTTTACGACTTTCAAGAACAGAACTTCTCATCTGAATATTTTTATCTCTATCACTCAATACAGTTTCTGCATGTGTATACATGAATAACTCTCTATTTAAAATCTGTGAGTTAATAACCCTCTTAGCAGTTTCAAAATCATAGTTTTCTATAACAGACAATGCAAGTGTTTCGAATTTTTCAAATGTTTCTAATTCGAATATAAGTGGAGATCGTGTATTTGAATTTTCTTTGCGCCTGATTTTATTTAGAATTGGACTTTTTGGTTCTTCTACTATAGATTTGGGATTATTTATTAGTTCTTTATTTTGACTGTCACAATCATCTTCATAAGTATCAAAATGAATCTTACACTGTGTATCAAAATTATCACAGACATCTATAACTATACTTTGTGTATCAGTCTTTGGTACAAAATTTTTGAAAGTCATTTTAGCAATAGCCCTTTCTTCCGTTAAAGATGCTTTCTTTGCTTGAATGTTGTCATTTTCTGTATTTTTTTCTTGAGCATTGTTATCATCATGTTCTTGACTCTCCTGAGAGACATTTTTTTCTTCTATATTTTTTTCTAGGTGTTTATAAGCAAAAGTAGTATCAAATTCTTGTATCATTATTTTTTCTTCATCAATATGTTTTACTGTGTTACTATCAGAAATGTTACAGTCATGCAGCTGAGTATTAGTTTCATTTCTGTCCAAGTGACAGTTAGGTTTGTCTGGACTTTTTGATTTATTATTGATTGCACCATTATCTTTAAACACAAAACTGGGCTTCTGTGATATACTGAACAGTTCATCATGCATAGATTGCTCAAGATCTTTATGACAGAAAGTAGTATCAAATTCTTGTGTGATACCTTTCTCTGCATCTATTATTGCCTCCGCGTTATCAATTATATTAATCAGCTGTGTGTCTAATATACATTGTGTTTCGAATTTGTGTGACTGTATTTGTTTTGGTGGCTAAAATTTAAAAAAACATGACAATGGTACCAATTCTGATGGCAACTAAATTTTAGGGTATTCACATCTTCTTCTTACCAATGTAAAAACTACTGACTTAATGTGCCAGTATTGAGCATAGGGTTTGTTCAGTATTAAGTGTTTAATTTTCTGTCCTTTTTTAACATAATAATAAAGAAAAAGATACAAATACCCTAAACAACATTTAGACAACATGTGTGTCTTACATATCAGAATCCATGCCAATAAGTAATTAAACTATAGAAAAGAATGTCACATAATTAAAAAAAGTACAGGCACAGTATATAGCTAGCTTATACCCTTGGTGCCCATACAAAACTGAAGTCAAGGTAACGTGGCTAAAAATTTTATTTGAATTTATGTCTAGACACGTTTAGTTGATTTTTGTCCTTCAGAGTTCAGTCTGATCAACAGTTATTGATCTGTTGCTCCATTGGAGTGAGTGACAAACTGAAGGACTGAAAATTAAAAAGTTTCCACAGGATTTTTGAATCCTAAATCTATATGGACAAATTCATAGGCATTATATTATTATAGTCATCTAAATATATAAAAGGAAAAGGTGACTGACTGACTGACTGACTGACTGACTGACTGATCTATCAACGCACAGCTCAAACTACTAGACGGATTGGGCTGAAATTTGGCATGCAGATAGCTATTATGACGTATCATGTAGGCACCCGCTAAGAAAGGATTGTTGAAAATTCAACCCCTAAGGGGGTGAAATAGGGGTTTGAAATTTTGTGTAGTCCACGCGGACGAAGTTGCGAGCATTAGCTTAAAATTAAAATTCAAACAACTTTATTTCATGTGGGACGACTTGTGGTTCGAATGCTGTGTTAAGAGTTAAGACTCCACAATTTTTCCTATATCTAGCACTAGTTAAAGATAGTGCTAGATATAGGTACGACCAACAGTGTTGGGTAATAGTTGACAATCAGATTGCAGTGGCCCTACAGCGTTTGTTTGACAGCTACAATGTCACGATCGCAATCATCTCTGATTGGTTAATGCTCGCTCACTATTGGGCACAATGCATTGTTGCAACAAGAATCGCACAAATTCAGCCAATCAGAACAATTGAGATTGTAATAATGATTGATGCAGGTTTTAGACAATCGCCCTACAGATTTCAGATTGCTTACCAAAGCGATTGAGGCTTTTTAAATTAGAATTTGAAACTATGAACATTTAACAGTAACAGGACCCTTATAGACCGTTAAGCAATCAAGGTAATATTATGATACAAAAACAGAAGTAAAAAACGTCTAATAAGCTTTATACTTACTTGGTCTACTGGCACCATATAAACAGGTAGAAAACTTGACTTTTTTACTTGATTTGGGATACCATTCCCAAATGGACGTTTCTTGAAGTTATCAGCGTTCTGTATAGCTTTTAATTGTTTAGCAACTCCCGATATAACGTCTTTAACATCATATTTATCTGTGCCACTATTACCTTGACTTCGATTTTCACTATACAAAGAAACTTTTCGTTGTACATGACGATTTCTAAGAGCATTGGCGAAATTATTGATAACATCTTCATCTGTATCCATTTTCAAAGCCCTGTGGACTGTGGAGCCCGGTTAAAATTTTGTTTTTATCATCCATCCATTCATTCAATAATATTCAATATCATAGGGGTGCAACTCCAGAACATTAAAAAATCGCAAATTGAAATTCGCTTGTGGTGCCATCTAAGCGCGAGTACGGCTAAACAAATAGATAACAGTTAATAAAAGACGTAAATAGATGGCGGGCACATTGTTGTAATTTTAAATTACAAACATTTGGACAGCCACAGTCACCGTCAGTGGTGCCAGATTAGGCGAATTACCGCCATTTAGGCTACCTCGGCGGGCCAATCGGCGCCCAAAAATCCCGATTGGCTACCAGTAACCATTTAGGCTACCAGTAGGGCGATTGTCTAAAACCGGTATCAATCATTATTACAATCTCAATTGTTCTGATTGGCTGAATTTGTGCAATCCTTGTTGCAACAATGCATTGTAGCCAATAGTGAGCGAGCATTAACCAATCAGAGATGATTGTGATCGTAACATTGTAGCTGTCAAACAACCGCGGTAGGGCCCCTGGAAGATAGAAACGGGCGATTTTAGGCTACTCAGCAGGCAAAATCCTAAAACAAATTCCTAAAGGCCGGCAACGCATCGGCGGCTCCTCTGGTGCTGCAAATGTTCATGGGCGGCGGTAATCACTTAACATCAGGTGACCCGCCTGCTCGCTTGCTCGCTATATCTATTAAAAAAAAAAAAAAAACGGGCGAATTCAATTGGTAAATATCTGGCAACCCTGGTCACCGTTGAAGTTCAAAACTTTTCATGTTTTCGTGTATTGTTGTTTGTGCGGTTCTAAATATTTCTATTTCTGATAAATTTATCTGACCCTGCTTTGTTTACTGGACTCTGTGTTTCCTTTAACCACCTCGATAACTACCTAAGGATTGATTTACGGACTCGATTCATGCCTGAACGATTGACCACGGCTACGGATTACGGACTTGTTTTTGCTTTGTGAAAAGATTTTCTGTCGATAGATTTGTGCAGGGAAAATGCCACGGAGATCTCGATGTGTGTTCGGATGTGAGCAATTCGGTAAGTTTAAAATCAGCTCACTTGTAATCTAACACAAATCTCTTAAACGAGTCAAACTCTATGCTCCATTAGTACATTAGGTATTTTATCATGATACTAAATAATTCCTGCGATTTCGTCCACGTGGATAACATCCAAAAAACCATTTTAGAAATCCCGTGAGAAGTCCAATTTTCCGTGATAAAAGTAGCCTACAACCGTCTCCGATGCAAGCTATCTCTTCACCAAATAGATGATGCCCGCCACTTTGTCTACGTTGGTTTAGCGTTTTAAAGAATCCCATGGGAACTGTTTGATTTTCCGAGGCAAAAGTAGCCTATGTCCTTACCTGGATGCAAGCTTCTCTGTACCTTCTAACTTTTATCATAAACGGTTACACAAATTGACTGTGAAAAGCTAGCAGACAGACAGCCTGACATACTTTTGCAATTATAATATTGGTAAGGATTATTGACTACTAATTCTGTACATTTTTTGTTTTGTAATTAAGTGTAGGTACGTAGGTACAACATTAGATATTATTTTGAACTTTAATGACTATGGTTTTTTTATATTTTACTAGCTGCCCCAGCGAACGTCTTACCGCCTAGTCGATTTCGGGCAATTCCATAAAAACCATCCTCATACTTCAAGGAATATTATAAAAAAAGAATTAGCGAAATCGGTTCAGCTGTTCTCGAAATTTGCGCTTAGCAACACATTCAGTGATTCATTTTTATATATATATTATAGAGATTAAGTAAATAAGTACAATAAGTATAGATAATACAATAATATATTGCATATTTTATGTTACTACTTTTTCAGATGTTTTGCATCACTTTCCAAAACCTGGCCACTCCTCTTTGAAACGATTTCAACAATGGAAAGAGATAGTAGGACAAGATTTAGAAAGCAAGACTGATGATGAAATATATACGAATTATCGAATTTGCAATCACCACTTTGAAGATCGTTTTTTATACCATCACAGTAAAAGACTAGCAAAGACAGCATTTCCTTCTCTTAACCTTGGTGAGTTTTATTTATTAGTTATTACAGTAGAGAGGATTTTGAGAAATTACATTGATTGACATGTCAATAATAGGTCAAAGCACAGATTGTAGAAGCTTGAAAACACTGGCCAAGTGTGGGTCAGACTTGTGCACAGAGGGTCCCATACTTCAGTCGTATTTTTCGACGTTTTGCACGATAAATCAAGAACTGCTATGTAGAAAATAACTGGCCAAGTGCGAGTTGGACACAGCACATAGGGTTCTGTAATACACAAGAGTAAAACAGATCACTTTTCTTAACAAGCCGCAAAACTGTAGAGGTTTATTGTTAATATCAAAAAAATCGACTTGGCAGCGCTACGGGATACCCCACTTGGTATCAAATGTAATAAGTACAAATGTTTCTATGGAATCTTCAAAACTGAAATCTCCTAATGAAGTTGCAGACAGAAACTAACTATGTATAACTAATAATTATAACATAAACACTTCTTCTAAAACTCTATTTTGCATATTTCAGGTGCCATTGATTCAAGTCTAGATGCTAATACAATAAATCAAACAGAAAGTTCTACACATAATCAATCGGTCGCTCAAAGTACCCCATCTGTGGTTCACAACATCCAAGCAGGATATTCTCAAACTCAGATTCAGAAAAAAATAATTACTAGTAAGTTGTGGCCATAAACAACAAATAATACACATACACACATACACACTGGGAGGTTACCTGGCTGGCACCCCACTAGACCTAGGTCTACTTAATTGTTATTACTTGTTTTTATCTGTATTATAAGTATTTTTTGTGTTCCTTATATGTAATTTAATATGTAATAATATCCAATATATTTAATTTAATTTATTTAAATAAGAGATAAAAAATCTTTACTGTTTAACAAGATTTTAACAAGAATAGAGTATTGAAAATTGTCTAATAGTTAATGTATACTTAATAAAAACACCTTTTTTTTTCAGGAAAAGCTGGTCAAAGACATGTGAATCTCAAAGTTCAGAAATTGTTAAGGAAAATAGTTAATTTGAAAAATAAATTATTCGAACAAAGAAACCAAGTAAAGATAGCAAAAAAAATGTCAAAAACAAAATTATTTAACAAGGTTCTAAAATACTTACCTATGCCTGCTCAAACACTTGTAAAAATGCAATTAACACAGCATAACAAAAAAAGCCGTGGAAGAAGATTTAATCATGCAGAAAAATTAATGTCACTCTCGATATATAAGAAAAGTCCAAAAGGCTATAACTTTTTGAGAAAAATGTTAACTTTGCCATCAAAACGAACATTACTGGATGTCCTTAAACAAATAACAATTAAACCAGGCTTAAACCCTGCGATAATTAAACTTTTGAAAAATGCGGCAGACAAATTGGGGATGGAGCAACGATTATGTGTATTAATCTTTGATGAAATGTCTTTGTCTCCATCCCTACATTTCAATACAGCATTCGATCAAGTAATCGGATTTGAAGATTTTGGGGGAAATGAAATTACAGAGAATATTGCTGACCATGTTTTGGTATTCATGATAAAGGGGCTAAAAGCTAAGTTCAAACAGCCAATTTGCTATTTGTTTTGCAAAAGTGCCACAAAGGCAGTAATATTAAAAAGGTGTATTAAAAACATAATTACACAAATTAATCAAACAGGATTGGCTGTCGTCTCAACTGTCTGTGATCAATCTACAATTAACAACAAAGTTATAAATGAGCTGATAAAAGAGACTAAAGTAGATTGTCTTAGATTAGGCAACGAGCCTAGGGATAGTAGTTTTGCTGTAGAAAATAATAATATATTCCCCTTATTTGATCCCCCACATTTGTTAAAAGGAATACGAAACAATTTACTGACAAAAGAATTAAGATTCACACAGGAGGACGAAGTAAAGACTGCTAAATGGATACATTTAAAGCTTCTGTTAGATATTGATGCAGGAGAAGATGACTTACGAATGTGCAACAAGTTAACAGAAGCTCATGTACTCATAGAGAAAATTCCGAAGATGAAAGTAAAACATGCTGCACAAGTTTTTAGTCAGCGTGTATCAGGAGCGCTACGATTTTGTGCAAGTAAGTACTGTTAATGTTCTGAAACTTTTAAAGACCTGATATTTGAAGACCTTCTTCACTTTAGAATTAATTCATCAGACTTTGGTACTACTTGACTAGCAAGGACTAATCTTATTCTCAATAATTATTTATTAGCAACATATATGGCGCTATTTTACATCTGTAATGTGATGATAGTGCAACTTTAAAACATCCACAACTCCATACTAATATTATAAATGGTTGACGCCAGCTCACTATTGGCTACAATGCATTGTTGCAACAAGAATCGCACAAATTCAGCCAATCACAACAACTGAGATTGTAATAATGATTGATGCCGGTTTTATGAAATCGACCCACAGCCCACCCAATTTTGACGTTTGGTATACAAATAACTTCTTAGGGAAGGACACTACTTTTTTCTCTGAAAATCATAGAGTTCATAGATTTTAAGAAACCTAAATCCACGCGGGTGAAGTCGCGAGCATCAGCTACAAATCCATGTAAATGTGGCCTGACATTTATGTATAAAAAAATATATTTAAGTATTTATTTAAGTATTTAATTTTTAATCTTTTTTCTTTTTCAGAAAATAATTTACTACCACAAGAGTGTGCTGACACAGCCGACTTGCTGCTATTATTTGATCGTCTTTTTGACTCCTTTAATGGAGGGTCTTATAAAAAGACCCATAAAATATATAAAAATTGTTTGAAAATGAACTCTGACCATTTTAAATTATGGGATGAAAGTGTGCCAATATTAAAATCAATGCGATTTAAGATGGAAACAAAAAAAAAAGATGGAACAGTAAGTATTCGTTATGAACAGGTTCCATCAATTAAAAATTGGATCCACAATATTAAAGTTATGAAAGAATTGTGGCTATATCTAAATGAAAAACATAATGTAACTAGTTTGTTAACGCGCTGTTTTAACCAAGATCCTGTGGAAAACTTTTTCTCCTCTGTGAGGAGCCACGGGGCTAGAAACACAAACCCTACCTGCCAGCAGTTTGAAAGTATTTACAAAACATTACTTGTAAATAATTTAAATTCAAGTCACTCATTAGGGGCTAACTGTGAGGAAGATCCTAACAAAATGTTACAAAATTTAGATTGTCTTTTGATAGAAAATGACATCAAAGAGCCCCCGATGAGCAATGAGCCAATGGATACAGATCTAAGTATAGAAAATTTGGCAGATAGTAGTTCAGAAATTGGAGACAAATTAATAATCTCTGAAACTAAAAAGTATGTGACAGGGTTTGTCATAAAAAAGCTAAAAAGGAATGTGTGTAAATCTTGTATAAAATGCAATAATGAATTGTGTGACACCACCCCACCTCAAGCAGATGAATACATACATTCTATCGATATCACAAGGAGATCTCTTTACCGACCCTCGCGTAACTTTTCAAATTGTGTGAGAAATATAATAAAAATAGTAAAAAGCATGTTAAAAAATGATCCTGGGAAAAGTGGCAAAAGTCAAATGATAAATTATTAGTTGATCAGAGTACAAGTTTTGATTTTTTAACATGTGATACACACAAAGTCAATTTGAAAAATTATATAATAAATTTTGTGATCAAATTGATTATTCACAGCTGGTGCAATAATGTAAATAAAATTTTAAAAGGTAAAAATTCAGATACTGAAAATGATAGCATAAAAATTCAGGCGTTGAGATATTATCAAACACATAAAGGTAAATAATCTATTTTATGCAATCTAATGAAATCAGTAGTTGAATTACAGACTTCGTTTGATAAAACTAGCTTATGCTCGCGACTTTGTCCGCGTGGACTTCACAAGTTTCAACCCCCTATTTCACCCCCTTAGGGGTTGAATTTTCAAAAACCCTTTCTTAGCGGATGCCTACTTCAAAATAGCTATCTGCATGCCAAATTTCAGCCCGATCCGTCCAGTAATTTGAGCTGTGCGTTGATAGGTCAGTCAGTCAGTCAGTCACCCTTTCCTTTTATATATTTAGATAAGGGGAATCATTCAAGCTTCTGTCAACTATTGCACATTCGTAAGTCATCTTCTGCATCAATATCTAACAGAAGCTATATCCGTTTGGCAGTCTTTACTAAATTGTTTTCTTTAGTAAATTGTTTTGTATTCCTTTTAACAAATATGGGGGATTAAATTGTTAATTGTAGATTGATCACAGACTCTTGCCAATCCTGTGTGATTAATTTGTGTAATTATGTTTTTAATATTACTGCCTTTGTGGCACTAGTCAAATATAATATAATCTATATATAAAAGGAAAAGGTGACTGACTGACTGACTGACTGACTGATCTATCAACGCACAGCTCAAACTACTGGACGGATCACGCTGAAATTCGGCATGCAGATAGCTATTATAACGTAGGCGTCCGCTAAGAAAGGATTTTTCAAAATTCAACCCCTGAAGGGATAAAATAGGGGTTTGAAGTTTGTATGAAACTCTGTCAGTTTTGAAGTGTCTATAAAGTTTTGTAGTTAATATTTTTGCAATTTGCAGTATGACATATTTTATTAAGCTCATATGTTAAAATCTCATTGTTAAAGATCAACTCTAAGTGTGTGAAACAGGGGTTCAAAATTTGTGTAGTCCACGCGAACGAAATCGCGGGCATAAGCTAGTAAACATAAATTCCCATCAATAAAATCAATCTAGTAGATTGGTTTTATTGATTACTTGATTTAGTATAATTTATGTTTATTATTTTACAGTTTATTTACAGGGAATTTTATTTAATATAATTTATGTTAATTTTTTTATTTTTAATATTACAATAAAACTTAAAGCTAGCTTTATGTTAATTATCTTTGGCTCATATAACAATTATTTTATTGTTTTCTGACTACACAAATACACCAATTGTGGTAATAATTTGAAAATTATTAAAAGTAAATAACCGAAAATGTTAAATTTGAATAGTAATTATTTCACAATCTTGCGGGTCTTGAATTTGGGTATGTATTTTATAGTGTTTACATACACTTCGTATTGTTTTCTATTCTATTGTATTTTATGTATCTACCTAGTTACGAATTTATGATAATAAATATTTACAAAACCTTAAAACCTTTTTCTTTCTATAATATAGTTATAATTAAGTAGCTCAAAGAGTCATAGTCTTGTAATATATATTTTTAAACATGTTTTAAACAAACGTTAATGGAATTATTAATGTTTATTTAAAACGTGTTCCAAAAATATAAAATATTCTAGTAAAGTACATTTAAATAGCATTTAAATTTTCGCGCTCTCGCACGCCTAGCGCGCTTTTAGTGCCCTCTTGATGTGAGTACACGCGTAACTTTGAAAAAGAAATCTAGAGTCGCACATCTATTTCTAGTATATAGTAGATAATCTATGATCATAGGTCTGTGTTCAATATTCATAATCACAGACCAATAACACATAATGTTTTGTCTGTGGTTTTGGCTTTACGTGCTCTCCGAGGCACGAAGTGTGTGTAACAGCATCAACTTTCTACTCTCGGGTTGCCTTTGAGAATTTCTTGTCAGAAAACCCCAATCTTTTATTTCTGGTCGGTGACCCCAATGACTTATGAGGATAACCCGGGACCTCATGCTCCGCCGCCGAGTAGCCACGGTTCCAACAGGGCAGTTAGTTAGTTTTTATTTCGATGACCATAGTCGAGATGTAAGTCCTTGGGGTGCGGGTGGTCCCTACCCCGATTACCATCTCAACTTGTCGCGTAATAATATACAGTCAGTCTACTACTACAGTCAGTACTAATCGGTTTCCTAAGTACATCGCAACGGAAAGCGTCGTCGCTTGGCGGCACGGCTTTGCCGATAGGGTGGCCACTAGGCAAACTCAAATAATTTATTCAAAATATAGGTTAAATTACGCCGTTTGATGTTCAGTTGTTGGATTTGTAAAATATAGTAGTGATAATTATTACGCGAACTTAGAACTAAAGCTACGAGGGTTCCAAACGCGCCCAGGTCTGACAGGAGCCCACAACAAACTAAGCCGGGTATTCTTTTTTAAGATCACCACTTTACAATATCACTTATACTTGTTAGAACTAACACAACTAATTTATTCAGAATAGGTAAAATGTCACGCTTACTGATGGTCAAAATTGTTAATTTGTAAGATGATAAGTTACTTTGTAAGGTGAAATGCTAAATTCCCAAACTACACGTGCGGGGAATCGTACCAACTAGCGGTTCCACTAACTCCACGCTACTACCACTGTGCTACCACTACACCATGGAGGTCGACAAACCTATAAAAACTACGGTAGGTACCTAAAGAATATATCACAAATAATACACAGGTTTAATTGTTAAGTATATTTTAATTATTATTTCACATTAAATCATCTGCAGTGGCGGTCAGATCGTAGAGTTGCTCATTTCATGACACTAACCATATCGTTGAATCGTCAACGTTTGTCAATTTGGCCATAATATTTCTGTACATAACTACATAGTATAAAATAAAGTCTCTTCCCGCTGTCTGTATGTATGAACGCGTAGATCTTTTAAACTAAGCAACGGATTTTAATGCGGTTTTCACCAATGGATAGAGGTTTTTTTTTAAATTTATTTATAACTAGCAGATGCCCGCGACTTCGTCCGCCTAAAATTTCTGGTTTCTCATGAGAACTGAAATTTTCTCGCTGCAAAAGGCCTCACTTACCTACTCACTCAGTCTCACCTTAAGACACGGATTTAAAGCTAATAACCTAAATGTCGATTTTCACGTCTCTAACTCCAAAAACTTAGGACTTTCATACAACCTTCGACCCCCCCTTTCACTCCCTTAAGGGGGGAATTTAGTAAGATCCTTTCTTATCTGATACCTACCCCCTAGAAAGAACCTACCTTCCAAATTTCAAGTAAAAATAACAACAGTTAAAACTTTTCTATAAAAACTTCTCCCCCCTATTTTACTACCCTTAAGGGGGGAATTTACCAAATTGACTTATACAGATTTTAATTACTTAAAGCTAATAACCTAAATGTCGATTTTCACGTCTGTAACTCCAAAAATATATGACTTTCATACAACCTTCGACCCCCCCTTTCACACCCTTGGGGTATTTTTCAAAACCGTTTCTTAGCTGACACCTACGTCCTAGAAAGAACCTACCTTCCAAATTTCAAGTTTGTAGGCTTTATAGTTTCTGAGATTTCGTGATTAGTCAGTCAGTCAGTCAGTGAGTGGTATTTCTCTTTTATATATTATTATTTAGATAAATTACAAGCGTACACCAAATATATACATTATTTTTCTCTCGCCAAACTGGTGAGCCAGTTTGTTGGCGAGCTGGCGCTCCTTAAAAATAATTAGAATCTACGTATTAAATGATATTCTAACTTATAAACTTATATTCTAACTTAAATAGGTACCTACTTAAACTCATAACACTAATCAATACTCAGATTAAGGATTGGTCGCTGCAGCGAATTGAACGCTTCAGAGATCAATCCTCAATTTGAGATAACAAACAAAATAAACTGAAATAAAATACAAATAATAATAATAGATTAAACAGTGATTCAAGAGGAAGGTTTATAGGTACAGTTTAATATTAGTTTGTGTTAATTTGTTGAAATATCACGATATTTGAACAAAATGTCGGAAGAATCACTGATAGACCACATTAGTATCTATATTGCACCCATGCGAAGCCGGGCGAGTCGCTAGTATATGATAAAATCTAAGATCTGGTCATGATATACCTATATATTTATAGCCTCGATAGCTCAACGGTTATAGGAGCGGACTGAAAACCGAAAGGTCGCCGGTTCAAATCCCACCCGTTGCACTATTGTCGTACCTACTCCTAGCACAAGCTTTACGCTTAATTGGAGGGCGAAAGAGGAATATTAGTCAGCAATGTGGCTAATATTCTTTAAAAAAAAATAAAAAAAAATATACACTTCTTACTACTACTACTTGTACTTACTTTCTGACGAATAATAATATTATGTAGCGTCTTCATTAACAACATAGGTATAAACCTTTTGGAACCCTTCGTATGCGAGTCCGACTCGCACTTGGCCGGTTTTTTTATTTAATTATTATAAATAAAATAATCGTTAAAAAAGTATCAAAATGATTCTTGTATGGTTCAACGCTCAAGCACACAGAGACCATCGTATGTGCGTCAATACTTCACCGTTCTACGATCGAGTACATTTTAACATGCGCTAAATGGTTCCCAAAGCGGGCGCGTCACACCCAGACCCTCCAACATACACTCTACACAAAGCACACCACTCGCTGTCTGTTGTACACTTCTTCTCCAGCGCCTTCTCCGGTGGCGGAGTGAGACATGCAGCTCACGAACATGATAAAGGCACACCAGTGGTAGTGTGAGCTCTCATGTGCTTCATTAGATTACTTTTATATGCACATTTGTATTCGCATATCTTACAGGAATATGGCTTATCGCCAGTTTGGGTTCTCATGTGCGTCACTAGAGTACTATTTGTAATACATTTGTAATCGCATAACTTACACGAGAAAGGCTTTATACCTGTAGTTCTTTGCTTTCTCAATGATTGGAAATAACACAAACTACGAAATTAACACAATAACGTTTATTAACTAAGTAACTAGTTAATTACATAGTTTATAACTGTAAATGGGCAGCAAGACGCAAAAAGTTACTATTAATGTCGTTACATAAGTTGTATTAATAACACGCTCGTTAAATGATCGTGAAAGTCTCAAAGACCGAGTAGATGCTCTTAAAATAACGTCGATGCACCAGCGCGCTGGTCGCGACTGGCTCGCACCTCGCGTAACAGTCGGTGCCGGCGCGGGCGCATAACGGGATCTGTCCGCCCTCGCGTCCCGCACCGCGCCCCGTACTGCATTCGCATTGTACACGACGCGCGGCATCCGGCGTAATTGTCGGACGTTATCTATTCGTGTGTCAACCACATCACTCCTCCCCAGAGACCGTGCTACGGGCGAAAGTAATCAGGAAATGTGACCTGTCGTCCCGAGCGTGTGGTTTTAATATTCGCGGGAGGGGTAGGTGTTGAGTTCGTTTGAGGTGGTTCCGGTGTATTATTTGTATCTGATAGTATGTAGGCTGGTTTCAGTCGGTCTACTGATACTGTGACAGATTTGTCTTTAACCCGAATTTTAAAGACCTTGGCACCTCTCTCGATCACTTTATGAGGACCAGTGTATGCCGGTTGTAGTGCACCTCTTAAGGAGTCATCTCGCAGGAAAACATGCGAGCAAGATGAAAGATCTTTATATATAAAAACTTTGTCCTTCGCGTGATTGCTAGTTGGTACTGGGCGTAGGTTGTTGGCAAATGCTCTGATACGAGCTGAGAAGTCCGTTATATCAGTCGTATGATTGTCAAGCTTATGACCGAAAAATTCACCTGGGAGCCGCAACGGTTCCCCGTAAAGTAGTTCGGCTGAGGAAGAGTGAAGGTCTTCTTTAAAAGAGCTTCGTATGCCAAGAAGTATGAATGGCAACGACTCTGACCAACTACTATCAGCATGACACGTGATTGCCGCTTTCAGTTGTCGATGAAATCTCTCGACTATACCATTACACTGAGGGTGGTAAGCGGTAGTTTTACGGTGTATAAAGCCGAGGGTCTTTGAAAGCTGCGTAAATAGTGTGCATTCGAATTGTCTCCCGCGGTCTGTGACCACGACAATTGGACAACCGAATCTTGCAACCCACTCGGACAAGAACGCTTTGGTCACAGACTCCGCCGTGATATCGGTAAGAGGGACAACTTCAACCCATCGCGTAAAGCGATCGATGGCTGTCAGGCAGTACCGATACTCGGCAGATGGAGGTAGTGGTCCGATGAGGTCCAGATGGATATGTTTGAAACGCGCTGGAGGTAAATCGAAATTTCCTAAAGGTGACGAAACGTGTCGGTTTACCTTCGCGCGTTGGCAAGCCAAACATGCCTTAGACCAATCGCGACAGTCTTTCCTCATCTGTGGCCATACGTAGCGTTGTGCTACTAATTTAGCACTAGCGTTAGCGCCGGGGTGGCTCAATGAATGCAGGCTATCAAAGATTTGTTTGCGTAGGGTTTGGGGTATGAAAGGCCTAGGAGTCGCTGTGCTGACATCGCAGTACAATTCAATGTGGCTCCCAGGTATTGTCAACCTCTCTATGCGCAGTGCAGACTGGTCGCCGAGATACTCAGCGAGCTCAGGGTCCGAGCTTTGGGCATCAGCTATCACCGCAAGATCTACGGGGCTCTGCAGTTCTTCGACGCGGGAAAGTGTGTCGGCGACGACATTATCTTTCCCTGCAATGTGTTGTATGTCCGTCGAGAATTGTGCTACGTAGTCTAAATATCTGTATTGACGCGGTGAGCAGTTATTTTTGCGCTCAGTGAACGCGTAACACAGAGGCTTGTGGTCTGTATAGATGGTGAAGCTGGTAGCTTCTAGCCAGTGTCGGAAGTATTTGACATTCTCATAGATGGCGAGGAGCTCTCTGTCGTACGGTGAGTATTTCCGCTGTGACGGGCTTAGCTTGCGAGAGAAAAAGGCTAGCGGTTCCCAGTTGCCATCTTTTAGTTGTTGCAGGACTCCACCGATGGCGAGGTCAGACGCATCAGTAACTACTCCCAATTTACACGCTGTGTCAGGATGTGCCAACATAGCTGCGTTGCAAAGGCTGTCTTTGCAGTCCTTAAAGGCTTTCAACGAGTCCTCCTTTATGTCCACGGGCTGTGAGGCTTTTATGGAGCCAGTCAACAAGGCGTTCAGGGGAGCTTGGATCTGGGCAGCGTGAGATATAAATCTCCTGTAAAAGTTTACCATGCCCAAAAATCTTCTAAGCTGCCTGGCGGTTTTAGGGACTGGAAATTCCTTTATTGCCTGCACTTTGCCTTCCAGAGGTTTGGTGCCATGTTGAGAAATGTGGTAGCCTAGAAACGTTACTTCTGTTGCGCCAAAGACGCACTTGTTGGTATTAATGAGTATGCCATAATCCCTCATTCTGGTGAATAGTTGACGAAGGTGTTGCTCATGCTCTTCCTCATTCTTGGAGAATACCAAGAAGTCATCTAAGTAAGGGTAACAGAAATCTAGACCACGAGTCAGCTCGTCAACGAACCTCTGGAAGGTTTGGCCTGCGTTACGCAACCCAAATGACATAAAAGGGAACTCGAAGAGTCCAAAAGGTGTTGAAATGGCTGTTTTAGGGATGTCCGGTTCGTGCACTGGTATCTGGTTGTAAGCTTTAACTAAGTCAATAGTGGAAAAAAATTTACAGCCAGATAGGTTATGTGCGAAATCATGAATGTGCCTGATAGGGTATTTATCAGGTATTGTTCTGGCGTTAAGCATCCGGTAATCTCCACAAGGACGCCAGCCTTTATCCTTTTTGGGGGCTAGGTGTAGTGGTGAAGACCAGGGGCTTTCTGATGGTCGAGCGGTTCCGCTCGCTAGCATTGCCTCGAATTCGGACTTAGCTATTTTTAGTTTGTCCGGGGCAAGGCGGCGTGGAGAGCACGACACTGGGGGGCCTGGTGTGGTGCGAATGTGGTGTGTAGTGTTATGTTTCGGTGTGCGTGGAGCGCCAGCGGGTCGTGTGATGTCTGGAAATTCCGAAAGTAAATTATTATATTTAGAGTCGCCAGTCACTACCTTCACGCTGGAAATTAGTTTATTATGCGCAGCGATCTTAGCAATCGAGGACAAATTAGTTACACTATCAATTAATCGCTTGTTGCGAATGTCCACTATAAGGTTGTAATACGAGAGGAAGTCCACGCCTATAATGGGTTTGGTGACGTCGGCCACAACAAAACGCCACAGGAAATTTCTCCGTAAACCTAAATTTAACGTGAAGTCCACAAAACCGTATGTGCTGATAATGGTCCCATTCGCCGCGCACAATGTGTATTCCGTCTTCGCCCGTTGTTGTTTGAGCGCAGTTTTGGGGAACACGTATATGTCACTTCCGGTATCGACCAGGAACTGGATCCTTGAACTGCGGTCGGTGACAAACAGGCGACCAGGCGTGGAAGGGCAATCATCGGCCGCCATTACAGACTGCCCCTTGCGTTTCCCGCCTTGAAATCACAAGGCCTTGTACACCTCTTTGCGTTGTCGCCGAACTTATGATGGTACCAACATACCGGGAACTTCCTATAGTTCGACTGAGATCGGTGAGATGGCGTCCGACTTTTTTGACGTGACGTCTGTCGACAGCGGGAACGGGATCTATCATGGCCGGCGGTGGCGAGCGCACTTACTTGTTTGGTCAGCTCTGTTATTTGCCGGGCCATAGTGTCGATTGTCGCTTCCAATCTCGAAACTGATGTAGCTGCTACCTGAGGTGAAGCTGGTGCGATGTCATGGACTCTGTCTGCCAAGTCTGCCAGTTCTTGCAATGACAAGTTCGCTTGCGACGCTATTATGGTTTGCAGGTTATGGGGTAGTCTACTCGTCCAGACGTCTGTTATGAAGTCGTCGGGCATGTTTGGTCCTGCTAATTGTTGCAAATGTCTCAAGAATTGGGAAGGTTTGCGGTCCCCTAATTCCTCCGCTTGCAACAATTGCTTAACTTTTTTTTGTCTGGACAGAGAAAGGCGCTTAATCAGTTCAGTTTTTAATTTTTCAAATTTACCTGTACTTGGTGGGTTTTCTATGATATCTTCCACATTGGCTGAATATTGGCCGTCTAGATGTGAGAGGACGTAATAGAACTTTGTGTTGTCATCTGTTATCCTAGCAATGTTGAACTGAGCTTCAATTTGGGCGAACCATATGGAAGGTTTCTCGGCCCAAAACGGTGGTACACGTATGCCGACGCGAAATAATTCTGCTAACGGATCTGTTGTGCGTGCACTTTTGTGTGGACGTTGTTTTATGCTTGCTCTGTCCGTGTCACTGCCGTCGCTGCTCATTTTTGCGAGTGTTCTTGAGGGTCACCACTTGTAGTTCTTTGCTTTCTCAATGATTGGAAATAACACAAACTACGAAATTAACACAATAACGTTTATTAACTAAGTAACTAGTTAATTACATAGTTTATAACTGTAAATGGGCAGCAAGACGCAAAAAGTTACTATTAATGTCGTTACATAAGTTGTATTAATAACACGCTCGTTAAATGATCGTGAAAGTCTCAAAGACCGAGTAGATGCTCTTAAAATAACGTCGATGCACCAGCGCGCTG
The DNA here is from genome assembly GCF_902806685.2 of Maniola hyperantus. Classification (NCBI taxonomy): domain Eukaryota; kingdom Metazoa; phylum Arthropoda; class Insecta; order Lepidoptera; family Nymphalidae; genus Maniola; species Maniola hyperantus. The sequence goes on along the minus strand of NC_048544.1, from coordinate 1,360,111 downwards.
GTCGCGACTGGCTCGCACCTCGCGTAACAGTCGGTGCCGGCGCGGGCGCATAACGGGATCTGTCCGCCCTCGCGTCCCGCACCGCGCCCCGTACTGCATTCGCATTGTACACGACGCGCGGCATCCGGCGTAATTGTCGGACGTTATCTATTCGTGTGTCAACCACATACCAGTGTGGGTTCTCATGTGCCTCACTAGATGGCTATTTGTTGTACATTTGTAATCGCATAACTTACACGCGAAAGGTTTTATGCCAGTGTGGGTTCTAATGTGCCTCACTAGATGGCTATTTGTTGTACATTTGTAATTGCATAACTTACACGCGAAGGGTTTTATACCAGTGTGGGTTCTCATGTGCGTCACTAAACTACTATTTGTTGTACATTTGTAATCGCATAACTTACACGCGAAAGGTTTTATACCAGTGTGGGTTCTCATGTGCGTCACTAAACTACTATTTGTTGTACATTTGTAATTGCATAACTTACACGCGAAAGGTTTTATGCCAGTGTGGGTTCTCATGTGCCTCACTAGTAGGCTATTTGTTGTACATTTGTAATTGCATAACTTACACGCGAAAGGTTTTATGCCAGTGTGGGTTCTCATGTGCCTCACTAGTCGGCTATTTGTTGTACATTTGTAATTGCATAACTTACACGCGAAGGGTTTTATACCAGTGTGGGTTCTCATGTGCGTCACTAAACTACTATTTGTTGTACATTTGTAATTGCATAACTTACACGCGAAGGGTTTTATACCAGTGTGGGTTCTCATGTGCGTCACTAAACTACTATTTGTTGTACATTTGTAATTGCATAACTTACACGCGAAGGGTTTTATACCAGTGTGGGTTCTCATGTGCGTCACTAAACTACTATTTGTTGTACATTTGTAATTGCATAACTTACACGCGAAGGGTTTTATACCAGTGTGGGTTCTCATGTGCCTCACTAAACTACTATTTGTTGTACATTTGTAATCGCATAACTTACAAGAAAATGGCTTATCACCAGTGTGAATTTGCATATGTCTCTTCAAATCACTTGGATATTTACATTTGTACTGGCAAATCTTGCAAGTGAACCGTCTTACTTCAGCGTGAGTCTTTATGTGTTTAACTAAGAGCCTTTTTTGTGTAAATATTTTTCCACAAATATCACAAATGAACCCTCCTTCCCCAGTGTGTGAACTATTTCGTAACGAACGTATATTAACGACATTCTTCAAACAATCAGTTTTACTTTGTACAGTTTTCGATATAATTACTTGTACTGTATTAGTGGAGTCTGTATTAGTAGAGACGTCATCGTGACTTGTTGCCTGATAACGGATATCTTCAGATGCAATGTTTTGATTCAAACAAGACCTAACAGCTGTTCCGTCTCGTCTCGGTACAACTTTCGTAGAGAAAACATCATATAATTTGACAAAACAATCTGTTAATTTGTTGTAACGGCAACTGACGGTTGTATCGGCTTCTTCAGTTGGAGGCACTTTTTTTGCTATTTCGCTACTTGTCGCTAGACTCCCGGGCAGAGGAACGACTGAAATGAAACATTTTAATTATTACCTTGTTTATAAATGTCTAAAATGTAAAATGTTAAACAACGCCGTATCTTACCTAAGGTTTGAGCAGAATGTGCCGAAGGGCTGGGGCCTGCCTGCCTGTGAAATAATCAGAATGTATCTAGATTGTACTGGGGCGCTACCAGCCAGCGAGTAGCTGTACTGCATATTATAGCAGGTTAGAGAAAATGAAAGAGCATTATGTTTTCTGATACTAGTACGAGTGTATTCTAACTGTAACTTGAACTAAACGTTATTGGTACTGGCAGGTATACTGACTTGTTCCCAGTGATGAGTGAAGAGTGTGAAGTACTAGAGCTCACAGCTGTATGAGGCTTGCGTACTTGTGACGTGTCACATTCAGCATCACTGTCACCGTTCTGCCAAATAAAAATAAAAGTGCAACTTTAATACACGATTGAACTATGTTTAACTAACATTGCGAGGGATTCCATTTTTAATGTTAAAGCTAGGTTAAGATTAAAAGGTATGGCACTAACTGAAAAGCATCTCTGCCAAGAAGCTGCTGGGAACTGTAAAATGGGGGCGAGCACAATAGATCGGCAACGGTCAACGTGATACAGGGTCTGGAGGAGCCCTGCACAGCCGCCAATCACCGAGAAGAACAAGAATAGCACCAACTACTTGATACCACATCAATAAAAGATAGCAGCCTCAAAACAACTGATCTGTTTGGCGGCCATTTTCAGCGGAAGTGACGTGTGAATGTTACTTCCACTGAAAATAATCTGCAAGCTATCTCTCAAGTCACGCTGAAAGAACATAATAAACTCCAAAAAAAATCCGGCCAAGTGCGAGTCAGGCTCGCGCACTAAGGGTTCCGTACTACAGACGTATTTTTTCGACATTTTGCACGATAATTCAAAAACTATGATGCATAAAAATAAATAAAAATCTGTTTTAGAATGCACAGGTAAATCCATTTCATATGATACCCCAGTTGATATAGTTATCTCACTTCGAAAGTTGAAAATACTAATTATTAGTTCATGACCACAATTTAATTTTTTTGTGTGATCTAACCCTAAATTCACGGTTTTCAGATTTTTCCCCGAATGTCAGCTATAAGATCTACCTACCTGCCAAATTTCATGATTCTAGGTCATCGGGAAGTACCCTGTAGGTTTCTTGACAGACAGACAGACAGACAACAAAGTGATCCTACCGTTTTTCCTTTTGAGGTACGGAACCCTCAAAATCATTCCCGTCCACTAGTAAACAAGCTAACATATGAACTTACAAGTTGATGAATGTGTATAATAATGGAAAACTATCTCACCTCAACATTTGCATTCATATGTTTCATCTTGAGTGCTTTGTAAAGAGCTTCATCAATTGCTCTTCCTTCCACCATAATGCTATAGTCGGATATGTCTTCATCATTACAAGTTACAAACTCATCTTTGATATTGTCTGCATTGTTGTCATCTTCATTGACCACATCTATGTCCTCATCAACCGACATAGAGTCATCACTTCCTTCAGTTTTCACTACAACTTGGTGGCCTGATTCCTCTAATTCGGTTTGTTTGTCTTCTGAGGGGTGTTCTAGTACGTGTAAGTCACATTGGTCAGGTCCTAGCGTTGTCAACACCATATTACTCTTTAGTTGGTGTTTTGTGCGGTTTATCATTTTGATATGTTGTCGTGTTATCTGTCGAGAGACAAGTTAAATGTTCAATGTGTGTTCAAGGATATAGAAAGAATGCATGTTTAAGAGCAAAGGTGGAACTAATAAGTTCACATTATGTATTCAGTACTCACTAATTCATGTTTTTCAACTAAGTCCATCATCAGTGCACGAGCTCTCAAGCTCTTGTCTCTAAATCTACTAAAGTTTATCAATCTCTGAGCACATTGTACACAAAGTGTCTGTTTTAGGTTTCCTAGATCACACAGCTGAAACAACACACAATTAAAGTAATCAGACATTCCTTAAATAATCCTGGTTTGCCGTGCACTGTTTACAGATTTATCAAAAGCACCAGCTGATGCCCGCGAATTCTTCCGGGTGGAGTTGTCTTTTTTAAAAATCCTGTGGGAACTCTTTGATTTTCCGGGATAAAAAGTAGCCTTTGTCATTTTCCAGGTCCTTATCTATAACCATGCAAAAAATCATGTCAATCCGTTGCACCATTGCGACGTGATTGAAGGACAAACCAACAAACAAACACACTTTCGCATTTATAATAAGGGTACTGAATTGACAGTGTACAGCGAGGTAGGTTCAATCTAGGGATTCAACTTTAATATACATGGCTCTATCCTGTGTGTGTATACAATATACATGGCTCTATCCTGTGTGTGTATACAATATACATGGCTCTATCCTGTGTGTGTATACAATATACATGGCTCTATCCTGTGTGTATACAATATACATAGCTCTATCCTGTGTGTGTATACAATACATAACAACATCATAGATTAACAACTTACAGGATGTCCGGTTAACTTTTTATATGCTCCGTCCAATTTGTGTTTATTCATTAGAAACAGCTTGCTGTCAGTGTCTAGGCATATCATGCAAACCTGTAAATACATCTGTAACTTGTTACTTCTACATTACTGTTTCCATACAATGTTGCAACAGGTGAGGAAAAAGAGACAAAGGGCAAACTAAATGTAATCCAAATTATGTAGATGAGTGAATAAATACTGCGTAGGGGCATCATCGAAATTATTACTACTAGTTACTTCTACACTTCTGTTTCCATACAACGCTGCAACAGGTGAGGAGAAAAGACACAAATTCCTTCTTGCTCAGCCACACTTGATCTGATTTAGTTACGTTTGATTTACTTACAACTAACAATACATAACATGACACTATGAGTTACCTGCACCGTTGAAGGAATAGCACCAGTACCAAGTTGCCTTAAGCCACTTTCCGTTTCATAAATGTCGTCATGTAGAAAGTGCTGTGAGCAGACCACAGCAGAGCCTGGTAGGTTATCCTGTTTGCCGAGAGCTCTGAGCCACGCAGCATGGAGATGCGCTTCACTGGGGAAACTGGAAATTACCTTTTAGGTTATACATAACAAACCTGTACCCATAGTATTTGTGTTTCACAGTAAAATACATACTCATGTTTTATGTAAGTACTGTAACATATTTGATAACCACTTGAATGCTCTTGCTTTGCTGCAAGTGGGCTGCAGGACAGTGTTTCAAGGAGCACCAGCGTGACTAGCTGATCTGTACTGACTGACTACTGCTCAGACTGGCTCAGACGCAGTCAGCACAGAACTGACTACACAAGTGAGAACTCGACTATGGTTACGACTACTTGCGAGTTCAAATCATGACTATGACTCAAATGATATACTCACCCATGAAAACTAATCTCCTTCCCTGTTCCCTCTGATACATTGTCGGAAGTATTTTTGCAGAAAGGTACACAACACCGCATTGTCGATGTTTATTGTTTTGCCTTGAATTGAATCTCAAGCTCGAACTATTATAAACTCTGTGAGCTCGATAGATATAAATCACCGACCAGAAAAAAATACTTCAATATTAAATTTTTCTTAATGATTATTTCACTCCTCACTAAGAAATAGAATAATCAAGAAATCAAATAATAAACTTTTCAATTCAATTCAATTGGCTTTTAGGTTTGGTGTGCCATGCCAGCTGGGCACAGAGTGTTTCGCCAGTGTCACGAGGTATACATATTAATCTATGGTGTCACGTTTATGGAGAAGGCACGAAGGAGATTGTTCGGTGAGACATTACAAAGTACTCTGTGGAGCAGGTTGTACCACCGTGTACAGTTAAATTTTGAATAGCTTTTATAGGTAGGTAATAATAACAACGACGCGACCACCCACAGAACACATTTTGCGACCACCGACGGACGCGACCATAGATTATCTACTATATACTAGAGACTAGCTGATCCCCGCGGCTTCGCCCGCGTAGATTTAGGTTTTTAAAGATCCCGTATAGCCTATGTCACTCAGGAATAATGTAGCTTTCTACTGGTGAAAGAATTTTTAAAATCGGTTCAGTAGTTCTAAAGATTACCCCCTACAAACAAACTTAACGACATCGGGCCGTGCAGCAGAAATCGTAATATTTTAATTTCGCCATAACTTCAAAACCAAACGTCCAATTTTAATCATTCAAAGACCAAATATTATCTCCATAAACTGTTCTTAGTGATGAAATCATTTATTTTGATAAGGATTAATAGCATGAGTAAAATAAACGCGTTTAAATGTAGTCCAAAAAAAATTCAAGATTTTTAAATAAAAAAATGGTTGCTGTGCCTCACTCGACATAGATGGGTATAGTGTGTCGCGGACTTTTTTGTAGATATTTATAAGATCTACAATTAATTAGAACATTTTATGGTTCTATCTTTTATAGTTTAGGCAGCGTACGCAAAATAAGTAACTTTTCTGGTTGATTTTTTACACCTTGTGTCCGAAAAACCCAAATATCTTACGGAACCCTATTTTTTTCCAAAATAAAATATAGCCTATGTTACTCATGGATAATGTAGCTTTCGAATGGTGAAAGAATTTTTAAAATCGGTCCAGTAGTTTTTGAGCCTATTCAGTACAAACAAACAAACAAACAAACAAACAAACAAACAAACAAACAAACAAAGTTTTCCTCTTTATAATATTAGTGTAGATGTAGACAACAGGCCGTGCAGCAGAAATCGTAATATTTTAATTTCGCCATAACTTCAAAACCAAACGTCCAATTTTAATCATTCAAAGACCAAATATTATCTCCATAAACTGTTCTTAGTGATGAAATCATTTATTTTGATAAGGATTAATAGCATGAGTAAAATAAACGCGTTTAAATGTAGTCCAAAAAAAATTCAAGATTTTTAAATAAAAAAATGGTTGCTGTGCCTCACTCGACATAGATGGGTATAGTGTGTCGCGGACTTTTTTGTAGATATTTATAAGATCTACAATTAATTAGAACATTTTATGGTTCTATCTTTTATAGTTTAGGCAGCGTACGCAAAATAAGTAACTTTTCTGGTTGATTTTTTACACCTTGTGTCCGAAAAACCCAAATATCTTACGGAACCCTATTTTTTTCCAAAATAAAATATAGCCTATGTTACTCGTGGATAATGTAGCTTTCGAATGGTGAAAGAATTTTTAAAATCGGTCCAGTAGTTTTTGAGCCTATTCAGTACAAACAAACAAACAAACAAACAAACAAACAAACAAACAAACAAACAAACAAACAAACAAAGTTTTCCTCTTTATAATATTAGTGTAGATAGATGTGCGACTCTAGATTTCTTTTTCAAAGTTACGCGTGTGCTCACATCTAGAGGGCACTAAAAGCGCGCTAGGCGTGCGAGAGCGCGAAAATTTAAATGCTATTTAAATGTACTTTACTAGAATATTTTATATTTTTGAACATGTTTTAAAAAAACATCAATAATTCCATTAACGTTTGTTTATAACGTGTTTAAAAATATATATTACAAGACTGACTCTTTAAGATACTAAATTATAAAACACTATAGAAATAAAAAGGTTTTAAGGTTTTGTAAAATATTTTATTTTCATAAATTCGTAACTAGGTACATAAAATACATAGGTACCCAAATTCAAGACCCACGAGATTGTGAAATAGGTAACGCTCAAATCCAAAATTTTTGGTTATTTACTTTTCATAACTTTCATATTACTACCACAACTGGTGTATTTCAACGATCTTCAAACTGGTGATTGCAAATTTGATAATTCGTAACTATATATTATTTCATTATCAGTCTTGCTTTCTAAATGTTGTCCTACTATCTCTTTTCATTGTTTAAATGGTTTCAAAGAGAGGAGTAGCCAGGTTTTGGAAAGCCATGCAAACATCTGAAAAAGTAATAACATAAAATATGCATTAGTCTATACTTACTTATTGTACTTAATTAGTTGATAGCTGATACCTATAATATAAAAATAACTTAGTCAATAAAGTTCAAAACAAATGTTGTAAGTACACTTAATTACAAAACAAAAAATTTACAGAATTAGTAGTTAATAATCCATAGCAATATGATAAATGCAAAAGTGTGTCAACCTGTCTGTATGCTAGCTTTTTACAGTAAATTTGTGTAACCGTTTATAATGAAAGTTAGTACAGAGATAACTTGCATCCGGGTAAGGAGATAGGCTTCTTTTGTCACGGATAACTCAAACAGTTCCCATGGGATTCCCAAAAACCCTAAATCCACGTAGACAAAGTGGTGGTCATCATCTGTTTGGTACAGAGATAGCTTGCATCAGACGGTTGTAACTTGTAGGCCACATTTATCCCGGAAAATTGGACTTCTCACGGGATTTCTAAAATAGTTTTTTCGAGCGGACGAAATCGCAGGAACTATATACCTAGTATCATGATAAAATACCTAATGTGCTAATGGTGCCTTAATGGTGAATAGAGTTTGACTCATTGAAGTAATTTTGAGTTAGATTACGAGTAAGCTGATTTTATACTTACCGAATTAGTCACATCCAGACACACATCGAGATCTCCGTGGCATTTTTCTGCACAAATATATTCACAGAAAAATCATTTCACAAAGCAAAAACAAGTCCGTAATCCGTAGCCGTGGTCAATCGTTCAGGCATGAATCGAGTCACTAAATCAATCCTTAGAATATAGTTATCGAGGTGGTGAAAGGAAATACAGACTACAGAGTCCTGTTATTAAAGCAGGGTCAGATAAATTTAACAGAAATATAAATATTTACTACAGCACACGAAAACATGAAAACTTGGTTATAATTTATTAATGTCATTAAAATTACACCAATGTGCCCGCCATCTATTGACGTCTTTTGTAAACTGTTCTCTATTTGTTTAGCCGTGCTCGCGCTTAGATGGCACCACAAGCGATTTTCAATTTGCGATTTTTTAATGTTCTAGAGTTGCACCCCTATGGACGCGACGTTGACGTCACAGACTATGTATATAGGTTGACGTCTATTTTCAACACCTCGGCCGATTTTCAATCCAAGTTCCAACGTTTACGTTTTAACAAACCTGACATTGGCTAATCTGTGTAAAGCCAGAAGAAGAAAAAAAAAAAAACGTTTACGTTCCATTTTATGAATATGATAAATGATGATAAATTAGTTAAACTTATACATAATTTTAATCTTTTTATCTTCACAGTACAGACTTAATAAACATTGTTCATTTTTTATTGAATTTTACGTTTATGTAGGTAATTATTTCAAATCATGAATGGTTAATTTGAACAAAAAATATATTATTATTTTGAATAATACATTCGCTTTTTGGTAAACTATAAGCAAATAACGAAATGTAGATGAGTTACGTTTAGAAACCACATATTTCATTTAAATCAAAAAGTTAATTTTATTTATTCTTTATTCGAATTATTGGATTTTTCTTATTAATATAGGTAAAAGTATACGTTTTATTTAACGCAATTAATTACCTAGTTCTATTTTTAGTAAGTAAAAACCGTGTGCCTCATTAATTTATTTATTTTCATACATTTCAATTTTTCCATATCAACGTAAACATTCAATGTACTCTGTGACGTAAACTGAACTGAACGCTGTGGGTCGCTGGGTTCACTACAGCCACAGACTACAGTGTAACTACAGCCAACTACAGCTTTTATCGGTGCACTACAGCAAGTGGGAATATTTTTGGAAAATAATAGTTCGGCTGATTTTTTCTAAATTCTATCATTCAAAGTTGTCAGTCGTCTAAGCTTAGATAGATATTTGTATAAAATGGTAAGCAAAACTGATACTTAACATAAAATTTGACTGTAAAAGAAATGGCGCTAATGAAGGTTATATTTTTTTCAGTCTCACACAATTTTGCTAGTTCAGCCGGGTCCTAGGCCTGAAACAAGGACGTATTCGGACTATGAGAGCGTCAACGACTGTATGGAAGGCGTTTGTAAGATATACGAGGAACACTTAAAAAGACGGAATCCAAATACGCCGACGATAACATATGACATTTCTCAATTGTTCGACTTTGTTGATCAGGTAAGCAATTAAAATATCGTTCTCTACAGAAGCAAGTGGGTCACCATATTAAGTGATTACTGCCCATGAACATTTGCAACATTAGAGGAACTGACACTGCAATGCTGGCTTAAGGAATTTGTTGATCTGCCCCTTGGATAATTGCCACTTTTTATTCCAAGAAAACCCTTATTAATGTGATTAATGGGTAGGGGACGAACCCTCAGCCAGGATGCAGAGAGAGATTTTATTGATATTTCGGAGGGTGTACTCAGGAACTTTTCGATCTTGTCCTCATACACCTTTTAAAAATCATACTGCAAGGCTTTGTTGACATTTCATCTACAGCTACATGTACAAAATGTGTTGCATCATCATTTCTCACATGCTTGGCTAAGATTTGGAAAACTCTTCTGCAATCTGTGTTTCTTACCAATTACAACCAGGTATCTTTAAAACTAAGCCAAAAAATAAGCTGTGATAGCCTAGTGGTTAGGACGTCCTCCTTCTAATCGGAGGTTGAGGGTTCGATCCCGGGTATGCACCTCTAACTTTTCAGAGTTATGTGCGTTTTAATTAATTATCACTAGCTTTAATGGTGAAGGAAAACATTGTGAGGAAACCTGCATGCCTGAGAGTTCTCCATAATGTTCTCAAAGGTGTGTGAAGTCTACCAATCTGCACATGGCCAGCGTGGTGGACTATGGCCAAACCCTTCTCACTCTGAGAGGAGACCCGTGCTCTGTAATGAGCCGGTGATGGGTTGATCATGATGATCTTTAAAGCAAGAGTGAATAAGCATCTTCTAGGTAAACATGTCCCATCTTAGACCACATCATCACTTTCCATCAGGTGTGATTGTGGTCTTGATTGGCAATAGTGAATAAACAATATTTTACCCTGTACATTTATATTTACAGTTGGCAGACCTCAGTTGCCTAGTGTACCAAAAATCAACAAACACTTATGCACCGTACAATAAGGACTGGATAAAGGAGAAAATCTATGTATTACTACGCCAGGCAGCCGGACAGAGCGACTGAGTTCACGCCATTTAGTTTACATCTATAAATATTTACCATTGGTATGACTCACATTTTGAATTTTGAATATTATTTTGAGTACATTAAACACACTGATTTTAGGCTTATTTCGTGATTTATGTAAATATTATAATGTATATATTGGGGACGATTCTCTTGTACACAATCACTAAAGTAAATTAACAGGTCTAAATCTGGTGCTATTCTTTTCCACAAGCAATATTATGAAAGGGATCGCAATAGATTTAGAGGTGACATTTTAGTATAGTTTAGATCTTGTGTACAATGGAATTAGCCACAATAGGTACATAGCATTATTAATACGATGATTTCGAATTATCTATATTTTGACCCACCACTGGCTTTTGGTAAGATGTTTGCATTTTAGACTCCCCGCAAATGATACTGACCACAGCCACTGGTAGCTGTCGCGTCCCACGTCCTTTCGTACCACGCAAACGAAGGTGGTCGGTGGCAGCTACAATTTGTAACACTACTACCAATTAGTTACTATTTGTAATTTGCTTCTGTTAAGTAGCAAGTGGCCGCCAGTCGCCACTGACGATGACGTGTCACGGACACGCAGTCGCTAGTGGACGCCACACGTTACACGTTTACAGCAATTCAGCTGGCCGACAGACCCTACAATTTCCCCTGGCCCTTGCCCTATGGTGACTGATTGACTGACTAACTGACTGACTGATCTATCAACGCACAGCTCAAACTACTGGACGGATCTGGCTGAATTTTGGCATGCAGATAGCTATAATGACATAGACTCAGCTAAGAAAGGATTTTTAAAAATTCAACCCCTAAGGGGTTTGAAATTTTGTACGCGGACGACATCGCGGGTATAAGCCCGTTAGAGATATAAGAGAAAAACAAATTCACGCGGAATTTTGAAAAACCCTATATTCGCGCCAACCATTTGGGCTAGAATTCGCGATATTACGAATCATTTGCCGAATTACGATAGTGGAACCGTACCAATAGGTATAGGAAATAGCACTGTACAAAAAACTTGATAAAAACTTTCCTTCACATGAAAACTTGTGATTAATGAAACTGAAATGTACAATACGATTTCAATTATCAAATTGATAGAAATTAAAAATTTCAATAGTCCAATGATATAAAATTAATGTACATCGACTTTTAGAAGGAGATAGCAGATTTGTAGAGCGTTGTCTCTGTCGTTGTAACCGACAAAACGTCATATATAATAAATAAAATCTTTTTATTCAAAGCAACTATGGCTCAATTTGTTAGTAGACTAACTTAAACACTAATGTTAGTAACTACTACTATATTAGTGGCAAAAAGACAGGTTTTTTTTTACATTTACATATAGGTATGAGTGACAATGCTCTACAAAGCCGAAATGTCAATCTAAAGGCCGATGTACATTAATATCTGTGTGTCCATAGTTAAGCAAAATACCTAACAGAGAGTTTCCACTATGCTGCACTCTAGCAAATAAAGTTTGACAAGCAAGCTTTTCCTGCGGGGTGATTCGCTAACTCAGTGTCTAACACTATATGTGTGTGTGTGTATATACTTTATTGCACCACAGAAACACAAATGACAGGTTACAAAAAGAAATCTTAATAAGTAGGTACAAAAAGGCGGTCTTATCGCTAAATAGCGATCTCTTCCAGACAATATGATAGCCACCGGGCTAATTTGACATTTATTTTTAATCCATTGAAGGTTTTCTATGAAAAAGCATTTTACTATCACTCGGTGAAACAGCAATGTAGAAACAACTAATGTCGAATGAGATTGGTGGCTATCATTCAGTGTTAGACACAGAGTTAGAGAATCAGCGCATTGGGCTGAGTAAGAGGAGTTGATTCGTAGTGTGCTCTAATCACGTTTTTTAGCTTTCATTCAAATATTAACCAATCAAATTCCAAAAAGACCACTATAAAAACTCATTTTCAAATGAGAGCTAAACTACGTTTTTATGGGGATATGCCTATAGGGGGAAGAGGGACAGAAACATTGGTCGATGCTTTTGTAAAAGTAAGACAGAAAAACTTTTTTTTTTTTCAAAGTACAAACATGGACTTGTGCGTTTCTGTTACTTTCTTTTCAGTCTGTTGATTCTAATAATAAGTTAAAGAATTAAGATTAAGAATAAAAAAATTACTAGTAAGTTTTGGTTTTTTATTAAAATCCGCATAAAATATTCTTGATTAATAACCAATTACGAAAAGACGAAATATAAGGCTGAGATCTATAGAGTGCACTTTGACTTTGCTAAGACGAAGACACGAGTTTTAAAACGAGACAGAGTTATATCACTCACATAAATCTGTCTCGTTTTAACACAATCTTAAGTCTGGGCAAAGTCAAAGTGCGCTCTATAGATCTCAGCCTAAGCCTTTGTTCTCCAACAGCGCCCCCCTGTCAATGTCATTCAAGTGCCAAGAGAGCCGTGTCGCACTGTAAAGGTGTTTAAGAATGTGAGTAGGTTTTCAAAACTAGAAGGAAACAAAATAAAATACAAGACAAGGAGTACACATAAAACAAATATTTATTTTCTGTGACAAAGACAATTAATTTTTTTGTTGAAAATTTTGGTAAATTCTTAAAATACCTAATAATAATAATAATAATTTTAATTAATTGTCTATAAACTTTACATTAGGTACAGCTAATTAATAAAACACACGACGTAACTTCTACAACTACCTTTTCCTTTTCTTATAAATTATAAAATAAAGTGCATCTATAAATGTTTAAGCATGTAACTTAAATATACATATTTTTAAGTTACAAATTGTAACAAATGGTTCTTAAAATCTAAGTACAGGACGCGGCCTAAAGTAATATACATCGCCCTTTAGAAGGAGATAGCAAATTTGAAGAGTACTGTCTCTTTAGTTGAGACCGACAAAACGTCATATAGATATAGGTATGAGTGACAGAGACAACGCTCTACAAAGCCGTAATGTCATTCTAAAGGCCGATGTACATTACTTTCGGCCGCGTACAGTAATATATTATTTTAATATATTTTTTACAAAGTTGGTTTTATTGATACTCATGCAGTCCCAGATTAAAGAAAAAACCTAGACGGAACGTGTGTTGAGTCAATTCAAAGTGTGGTATAAGACTGCAGACCTGTAACTAGTGCTATCCTTTTCAAAATGGTTCCTGAGGAAAAGGATAGCACTGGATAGGTATATATTTATGAAAACCTGTTTAGTTTAGAGATTTAGATACAAGTAGCACAAATGGCACGATTTACGTACTTTAGTTTTCCTGTTTGATTGAAAGTTAAACAAATAGCAGAAACCCTTTCGGAGAAACGCGTAAGCGACGGCGGCGGCCTGTCGCTTCGGACCTTCCTGAGTTAAGTTTTTCACTCGCATCGCGATATCGTCGTCAGTTCGCGGCAACAAGGTACAGTAGCCGACAGGAAATATTGTACATCGACCTTTAGAAAGAGATTTCGGCTTTGTAGAGCGTTGTCTCTGTCACTCTACCTATGTGAAGTTTTGTCGGTCTCAACGACAGAGACAGGCTCTACGAAACCGTTATCTTTTTCTAAAGGTCGATGTACAATATTTCCTACCGACTATTGTAGTATTTACGCATTTCAACAAAGAGCTAGGTATAGGCAGAAAATATTGTACATTTAGAGTTACCTTTAGAGTGAGATAGCGATTTCGTAGAGCGTTGTCTCTGTCGTTGAGACCGACAAAACGTCACATAGGTATGAGTAACAGAGACAATGGGGCTGATTCTCTAGTACACAATCTCTAAACTAAACTAAATTAACAGGTCTAAATCTAGTGCTTTCCTTTTCCGCAAGCAACATTATGAAAGGGATAGCAATAGATTTAGACGTGATATTTTAGTTTAGTTTAGAGGTTGTGTACAAAGGAATTAGCCACATTGCTTCACAAAGCCAAAACCTTACTCTAAAGGTCGATGTACAATATTTTCTGCCGCCTACTGTACTTGTTTACCTTGTAAATAAACTATGGAAAACTAAAACAGAGAAAATGCGGCATTGGTGTAATGTGAAAACACTATAAAACAAACAAAAGGCAAATTAAAAATTTATTATAACAACACCTATAAACTAACTCTGCCAAATATCTAATAGATCCAATGTATAAATATATTACAACATGATATTTATCAAGTATATTTTAAATAACTACATAGGTACATAATAACTTTAAAATTATTTATCTATTCGATTATACACCACATGACTTTGAAAAAAAAAATGTAGGTATAAGTCCGTCAAATTGCTATTTGACGGATTTTTATTTCGACGTCAGCCGAAATAAAAATGTACCATCCGCTCGAAACTTCAGTCTAGTGCTGAAGTCACTAAAATGCGCATTAGAAATTTGCGGGGACTTATGGCGCCGTGTGCTTCGTATGGGATTTCACATAATAAGTATTATCACTAACGTTGATAAAATTCGAGTATCGAAGCACAATAGCGTCAGAGTAAAATAGACCTAAAGCTACTTAATTTAAAGTCAAAAATTCAGTACCATACATATTTATTTCAAAATGTTTCCGCTTGGAGCGCTAGCTGTGATGTGATATATGGGCGAACTTGAGCCTTAAAATAAGACATCGAAGGTTCATTTTACTTTAACACTGAAGTTAGATGGAAAAAGAAGTAAAAAGGAAATATAAAAGTTCAAAAATAATTTTGGAATGGCGCATAATTTTATATTAGAACATTTTTCCCGAACGCCAAAGTGGCTTGCACAAGTCAATAGTTATCGGTTAGATTAATAATTTTTAAGTTATCATTCAATTTAAATTCAGAAGAATAGAATTAGTATTTAATTTACTACATATTTATTTTATCGACTTACCGCCGTACGCAGAGTCGTTAATCGTTGCTTAAGATTGAGTTAAAACGAGACAGATTTATGTGAGAGATATAGCTCTGTCTCGTTTTAACTAAACTTAATTAGTAACGATTAAGCAACTCTGAGTATTGTTTTCCAATATTTACCTAACACCTAGAAAACTTGTTAATAGGCGTGTTATACTAGCAAGATCAAAAACTTATTTGGAATATTCGACTTATATTATTTTATATTATTATACCTTCTTCACTAAATAATTAATTATTTAAACCCTTATTTAATTTTGTGTAAAAATTCGGGAACTAACTTTTTATTTTGACTTTCAATACTCTTGTGTAGATTACGATTTGTGATAATCGATTACAAATTTTACCTATAAAAATCGGATATTAAATCGATTGCATAAAAACAGAATATAATCCAACGAAAATAATATAACTACATACAATGGAAATAAATCAAACTCACATACGTTATGAAAATCAATGTGATAACAAATCGATCATCCAATAACTGATTCGCATAAATCGATTCCTAACAATCAAGTATTACAAAAACGAATAATAAAAAATCGACTTACTAAATCGATTAATAAAAAATTTATACATAACAATCGATTTTATATTGCCCCTTTTTCTTCAAATCGCATAAGGAGTGTACTTGGCGTTTATCTAAGGTTGAGATCTATAGAGCGCACTTTGACTTTGCTCAGACTTAAGATTGAGTTAAAACGAGACAGACTTATGTGAGAGATATAGCTCTGTCTCGTTCTAATAATGTCTAAGCAAAGTCAGAATGCGCTCTATAGATCTTACCCTATGTCTTGAGATTTTCGCAGTCAGCATTTGACTTTGAAGTCCTCGAGATTGCTATGGTTCGATTATTATTCTACAAATAGTTTATTAAAAATCAATTTTCAACAATAATAAAATTACTATTGAAAAAGCGATACACAAAATCGATTTAAAAAAAAAAACGATTTTAAACAATTTATTCTGAATAGGATTATATTTTTCTATTTTACCTTTGTGGTGTACTTTGTACATGATTGTTTTCTAGTCTTTCAGCCGTACTCAGTGTCGCTTAATCGTTACTTAAGTTTAGTTTAAACGAGACAGAGCTATATCTCTCACATAAATCTGTCTCGTTTTAACTCAATCTTAAGTAACGATTAGCGACTCTGAGTACGGCAGTTTACCTTGCATCTTGCAAGGGGCGCGAATTTGAAATCCATCACGTTGCCACGGTTATGATTTTTATACAAATCGACTATTAAAAATCGATTCTTAGTAATCGATTCACTAAATCGATTAATAAAATATATTGATGCACAAAACTCGATTGTAAAACGGTTTATTCGGAATCGGACTGCCCCTTTTTCTTCCTCTTGCCTTTGGGGTGTACTTTGTACATGTGTTTTCTCAAGTCTTTGAGCTTTAGGTACTTGCAAGGGCACTGTTTGCAGACGAACTTGAAGTCCTCCGGGTTGCCATGGTTACGCATCGCGTGGCGGTCGCGGATCGCCTCCGAGATGAACGAGCGGTGGCACGTCGAGCACTCGAACGGTTTTGACGTACTGTGCGACTGCAAAATGACAAAAAAAAACCGGTCAAGTGCAAGTCGGACTCCGTTCTGTCGAAGGGTTCCGTACATACGTCCATTGAATAAAGAAATAACACTTTGATCCCACACCTAGCCCACTCGTATAGTGCACTCGTGCAAGCTAACGATGGACAACGCCATCTATAAGTGATTTAGTAAACTAATTATTCGGGAACACATTTTTTTGTGATGTAACCACAAATTCACGGCTTTCGGATTTTTCCTTTGCTATAAGACCTACCTGCCTGCAAATTTCATAATTATTTTATACATGTCTCACACCTGGCTTTACTCATGATTCTTGGACAACGGGAAATACCCTAAGTATAGGTTTTCTTGACAGACACGACGGACAGACAACAAAGTGATCCTATAACGGTTCCTTTTTCCTTTTGAGATCATCATCATCATCAACCAATAGACGTCCACAGCTGGACATAGGTCTCTTGCAGGGACTTCCACACGCCACGGTCTTGCGCCGCCTGGATCCAGCGGCTCCCTGCGACTCGTCTCATGTCGTCCGTCCACCTAGTGGGAGGTCTTCCAACACTGCGTCTTCCGGTGCGAGGTCGCCATTCTAGCACCTTGGGACCCCAACGTCTATCGGTTGTACGAAATGTGCCCTGCCCAACACGCACTGTTCAAGACTTTGGTCTTCAAGCACTGAGGAATTTAGGACAAGAAGACATCTCGAAGCTTCCTGAACGCAGCCGAACCGAGTTGGATTCGGCGGTTGACCTCTTTCTTGAAATTGGACCTACCCAACTGGATTGTGTGTCCTAGGTATATATACTCGTCTACAATTTCGAGTGCAGAGCTCTCAACGATTACTGGGTGGGGCCGGACATAAGCGTTAGATACGTTAGACCTTTTGAGGTACGGAACCCTAAAAAAGACCTTGGCGACGCCTTGCGGTTTGTTAGTAAACTGGCGAGGGGGGAACTACCGAGCTAGCTTTAGACGGATGCAGATACTCACGACTTTCAAATGTCTCTTCAGGCTGGAGTTGGTTCCGAAGCTCGTGTTGCAAATCTCGCACAGGTACGGTCTCTCGTTGCGGTGCGTTCTCTCGTGCACCTTTCGAGTACAACCACAGGGTATTATAGCGCATTCAATATTAACTGGCTGTTAGAAGCTGTGGCAGCCTAGTGGTTAGGACGTCCGCCTTCCAATCGGAGGTCGGGGGTTCGATCCCGGGCACGCACCTCTAACTTTTCGGAGTTATGTGCGTTTTTAAGTAATTAAAATATCACTTGCTTTAACGGTGAAGGAAAATATCGTGAGGAAACCTGCATGCCTGAGAGTTCTCCATAATGTTCTCAAAGGTGTGTGAAGTCTGCCAATCCGCACTTGGCCAGCGTAGAAGACTATGGCCAAAACCCTTCTCACTCTGAGAGGAGACCCGTGCTCTGTAGTGAGCCAGCGATGGGTTGATCATGAATATTAACTGGCGTGTTTCCACTTGAGGCCGCGGCTAAGTGAATCGCGGAACAAAGGGGTAGAAGGGTCAGAAAAATTATGAAAGTGGTTAATTCTTGCTGAAAACAAGCTGTGACAGCCTAGTGGTTAGGACTTCCTGATCGGAGTGATAGAAATTAATTTATTTCCTTTGCCTTTAAAAATATCTAGTCTATCTAAGCGAATCTATGGTAATAGAGTAAAGAGTTAGTTTAAGATATTTAAGAAAAATAAAGTTGTCTGTGGTCTATTGGACGCCAAGTAAAATGGTTTCATTTTAATGATCCGTAAAATTAAAAACTAATATACAATAAAACTCAACATGGTAGCAGACCAGTGGTTCCGATAAACGTAAAAATAAATAATAAAACACCTATACCGTAAAAATAATAAACATAAAACTGTGTAAGAAAAAGTTGTGAGTTGTGAAAACTCGTGAAAACCAAAATGGAGGAAAAAGACGAAATTTCTCGTATACAAAGGCTTACAAATGAAAAAACGTTTACCTTATGGAAATTTCAAATAGATATTCATCTCCGAAGTACTGATTTGTATGAAATCACACTTGATCCGACAGACAAAACGTACACCTCCAAAGAAGAAATAAAAAAAGATGCCCAAGCTAAAAAAATTATCACCAGTACAGTTGACCGTAAACACCTACCATTATTACTATCATGCAGTACTGCATCTCAAATGTATAACAAGCTATGCTTTATCTTCGAAAAGAAAAGTGACCAACAAAAATGTAATACTTTACAAGAATTCTTCCAATATTCTTATAACAAACAACATGATATGACCTTCCATATTAGCTCGCTTGAAAACATAGCATACCAACTGAATTGTCTTGGTGAACAAATAAATGAAAACATGCTCATTTCAAAAATTCTGTCCACATTACCTGAGCAGTACAATAGCTTCATAACAGCATGGGAATCAACTATAACCTCTGACAAAACTATTAACAATTTAATTTCAAGAATATTAGCTGAAGAAAAGCGCTTGTCAAACACGAATAATACTGAAAATGTTGCATTTAAAGCCTATAATAAAAACAATAACAATAGAAAGTTCAAATCTTGCAAATTTTGTCATAAAAATAATCACTTAGAAAAAGACTGCTTTCATAAAAACAAGAAACCTTTTTGCACTGTCTGTAAGAAGAACAATCATCAAGAAAAAGATTGCTTCTGGAAAAAGAAACAAGTATCTTTTCTGGCCGTCAATGAAAATTTCATAATCGATTCAGGCTGTACCAGTCACATGACAAATAACGACTTAATATTACATAATAAAAAACAATGTGAAATAGAAATAAAAACCGCAGAAAAGAATAACACAATAACAGCAAGTAATATAGGCACAATAGAAACTAAAAACTGCAACTTTGATGATGTGCTTTATGTTCCAAAACTTGAAAAAAACTTACTGTCAGTTAATGCTATAACGGAGAAAGACGGAGTTGTCATATTCACAAAAGATAATGTTATTATTAAAAAGGACGATGAAATAATACTACAAGGCGAAAAAAATATTAAAGGTTTATATAACATAAATATCAACACAAATACTGAAGAAAATGTCTTGATTTCATATAAAAAAGAAACAGCTGAAAAGTGGCACCGTAGATATGGCCATCCTGGAAAAGAAACATTGAAAAATATTATTAAATCAGTAAATGGCATAAATATAACAAGTCAGGAAATAGATACACTTACCTCTACTTGTGACATATGTATGAAGGCAAAACAAACAAGAATACCATTTCATACTAGACAAAAATCTGAAAGAAAATTACATACAATACACACAGATGTGTGTGGGCCGATTTCACCCATAACGTGGGATGAAAAGAAATATATATTAACATTTATTGATGACTATACAAATTATACTCAAGTCTATCTATTATCTAATAAAAGTGAAGTATTTATGTATTTAAAACAATACGTTCAAGAAATGGAAAGACACACAAACCAAAAAATCAGCATCATACGCTGCGATGGTGGTGGAGAATATTCTAGTAATAACCTGAAAGAATGGTGTAAAAACAAAGGTATAAAAATAGACTATACAATACCCTACAGTCCACAACTTAACGGCAAAGCTGAACGTTTTAACCGCACCTTGATGGAGAAAGCACGAGCTATGCTATATGAATCTAACCTAGAATTTGAAATGTGGGGCGAAGCTGTACTGTCAGCAACCTACTTGTTAAACAGAACTCCACGAGATAATCAAACACTAACTCCAATAGAAATGTGGTCAAATAAAAAACCAAATGTGACAAATATTCAAATATTCGGTTCAGAAGTCTATACAAAAATATTAAAACCCCTAAAAAAATTAGACGAGAGAAGTGAAAAACTTATAATGATTGGATACGCTCCGACTGGATATAGACTCTGGAATTCTGAAAACAGAGAAATAATAATAAGAAGAGATGTCAAATTTGTTCAAAGCAAAAAAGAAGTAAAAAGTAATAACCTAGAAAATGATGAAGATATAGTTGAATTAACTCATAGCTCATTACAAAATAAAGAAAATATGGAAAAAAGAAAATTGTGTAAAAGACAAAGGAAACAAAATTAGGGGAGTGTGATAGAAATTAATTTATTTCCTTTGCCTTTAAAAATATCTAGTCTATCTAAGCGAATCTATGGTAATAGAGTAAAGAGTTAGTTTAAGATATTTAAGAAAAATAAAGTTGTCTGTGGTCTATTGGACGCCAAGTAAAATGGTTTCATTTTAATGATCCGTAAAATTAAAAACTAATATACAATAAAACTCAACACGGAGGTCGGGGGTTCGATCCCGGGCACGCACCTTTAACTTTTCGGAGTTATGTGCGTTTTTAAATAATTAAATATCACTTGCTTGTGAAGGAAAACATCGTGAGAAACCCTGTGTGCCTGAGAGTTCTCCATAATGTTATCGAAGGAAGCAAATCGTTAGCGAGGGTGGTAGGTAGACGGTTTTCGCCCAAAACCCTAAGCCTTTTCACCCTAAGAGGAGATCCGTGCTCTGTAGTAAGCCAGCTATAGGTTGATGATAATGATGGTTAATTGGGGTTAAACTGCAGAATACCTGTAAGCTGTAGGACTCGAAGAACCCTTTCCCGCAGTAGGTACAGCGGAACGTGGCTCCGCGCAATGCGCGCTCGTGTGTTTTCGAGTGTACGTTGAGCAACATCGCCGACCCGAACTTTTTGGGGCATTGCGGGCACGCGTGTGTTTTTTCCTGAAACGTTACATCACTTTAGAAATATAAGAAACTCGCTGACCCGCTGGGTGATTACGTATCTCGTGACAGGCTTGCGACAGGCGTAAATCTCGCGATCATTGCTGTTAAACATCCGGCTAGAGAGAGACAGCAATAGCCACAAAGCAAAATAAGAAGAAAAAGAAGAGAGACAGCAAATGAACTGTCGCATTGCTACTGCTGTCGCTACTGCAGCGTTTTACGTAATCAGCCCGCTGGCCTGACTTCCCTCAAGTGGATTTTTTGAAAATCAGTGAAGGGATAAAATTTCCAAAAATTCTTTGTTTAGACACATACTTTATCATTTTAACCGAAAGCTCAAATACCAATTTTTATCGATATAACTTGAATAATAACGAACTTTCATACAAACATTCACCCCCGATTTAATTCCCTTAAAGGTGAAATTTCAAAAAAAAAAAACTTAGTGGGTGCCTACATCACAAAAGGAACTTCCTGTCAAAATTTCAAGTTTCTAACCTTAGCAGTTTAGGTTGTGTTGATAGATCAATCAGGACAAGTCTTTTTATATGTAGAGATAAAGCTAACACCAACAGTAGGTACCCTGCTTTATCGCTGGATGAAAGCAGAGCGTAGTTACGAGTGGTAAGTATAATATATACTTATAAGTCCCGCAAATTGCTAATGCGCGTGGCCGCCATTTTAGTGACGTCAGCACTAGACTGAAGTTTCGAGCTGATGATATATTTTTACTTAAATATTCGTCAAATGACGTCATTTCGTAGTTGAGACAAGGTTCCAGCGCAATAGCAATTTGCGGGACTTATACCAGATGCGTGTCGCGATGTGTGGCCGGCGAGTGAGGGTTCTTGAATCGCTTAGGGCAGTTTGAAACTGATAGTCATTGTCGCATATAAATTGCTGCGGTAGTCCACATTCTCAACATTCGTAACGCGTAGATGTAGCAATACTCAGCAGATGCGTGTCGCGATGTTTAGCCAGCAAGTGAGGGTTCTTTAATCGCTTAGGGCAGTTTGAAACTGGTGGCCATTGTCGCACATAAATTGCTGCGGCAGTCCACAGTCTCGACATGACGCATTACATATGTAGCAATACTAACCAGATGCGTGTCATGATATTTAACCAACGAGTGCGGGTGCTTGAATCGCTTAGGGTAATTTCAAACTGGAAGCCATTGTCGCACTCAAATTGCTGCGGCAGTCCACATTCTTAACATAACGCGTAGATGTAACAATACTCACCAGATGTGTGTCGCGGTGCTTAGCCAGCGAGTGCGGGTGCTTGAATCGCTTAGGACAGCTGTCGCACTGGTAGCCAGACTCGCACGTATGAGTTGCCATGTGAGCGCGCAACGCCATCCAACCTAGCATGGTCTTGCCACAGATCTTGCAATCGCGGACTCGTGTTGGGTGGTATCTATGATCGTAATAAAAGCAACATTACAAAAAAATAAACCAAGCGAAACAAGTGTTACATTTTTGATACAACTTTTGGCCTTCATAAGTCTCTGGTGTCAGAACGACTTCAAAGATCCCCCTTTAATAGTATCTACTAAGATGATCCCCTTTAATATCTGTCATGAAAAAGCGCTTTTAGCACCCCTGGAGAGAAAGCTTTCGGCAACCCTCTGTCCCCCCTCTTATCCTTATGCAATTCTATTCTTCTGTTTGCTCAGTACAAAGATAAATCATGCTAAATCCAACCATAAGACCATAGCGGTACAGTTCTTGTTCACAAAATTTGGAACAAAGCAGAAGACTTTTATGAAGTGTAGTGCCCTGAAAGCTTCAAACACAATTATTCTGGCAGATGACTCTTTTCATCTTGCATAAGCCAGAATTGTGTAAGGTTAGTCAGAAAAGAGGAATCAAATCAACTTACCTCTGCCGATGGTTCTTCAGACTGGCCTTGGCAAGAAACACCTTGTCACAATCCCTGCAGTTGAACTTTCTCCCCGGCACAGACACGTCACTCACTTCACTCAGATTCATCCTCTCTATCACTCTCGCCTCTTTTCGTATCTGCTTTCGCAACTCCTTTTCTTTCTGCAACTCCATTCTCTTCTCATTGGTCAGCCCAAAGGAGTGCCATTTTGTGTGAATTAGGAACCTCTTTGGGTGATTGAAGTAGAGATTGCAGTGAGGGCATTCTAAATACGCTCCTTCGATTGCTGCTCCTACAAAAGAAACCAAAAAAATATGGGTTGTTAAAAGGGCTAACTATAACTAGCCTTTCTCTTGAAAAAAGCATATTATAAAATCGAAGATCATAATGAATGATGAAAAGGCGTGGAATTGACTTGCAGCTCGCTCCAGGAATGCACATGACTGCAATTGCTTGTATCTATACTAATATTATAAATGCGAAAGTTTATTTGTTTGTTTATCCGTCCTTCACACCCTAAATAAGCAATCAATCGATTTGATTTTTGGCATAGAGATAGTTGAAAAGAGAGAGTTGAGAGAGTACCATAGGCTACGTTTTATTCTGGAAAATTTTGATTTCTGGAATAAAAACCACTCTTTGGTGTACCCACGGAAATTTTAAAAACTTAAATCCACGTGGACATAGTCGCTGGCATCAGCCAGTACGGTATAATATTGTACGGCACGCGGACAAACAGACAGCAGAGTAACATTAATAGGGCTCCATTTTACCATTTGGGTTAAAGCACCCTAAGGCACCTTAGTAACAAATGAGGAACATGCAAGCAAACAATAAGTTAATAATATTTACCATTCCTGATAACTTCCTTGGCAACTGTAATACTGGTCTCAGAATCAATAATATCATGATTCTCCATATCCTCACTTTGGATTCCAAAAACATCCCTGTAAAACGGATTCAAATGTTCCACATCAACGAGATTGGGTACAATCTCAACTTTCACGACAACTCCCTCGTCAGACTTATCTTCTGTTTTAATATCATTTTCATTTAACAGATCCGTTGGTTTGACATCCTCATCTGATGAGGATTCTTCACTCTCAGATTTTACATCCTCAATTACTACATTATTTGTTTTTATTGTTGGTTCCTGACTTTGGTTAGTAGCTTCATTATTAACATCATCAGTTTCAATTTCTGATTCACTCTCATCATTACTTTCATTTTTATCATCCATTTCCTCATCTTCATTTGCGTTATCATCCAATTCGTTGCTAGTGTTTGCATTGGATTCATCAGTTTTGTCGCAATTTGATAAATTATCAATACTGGAATCGCCTTCACCCGTTGTGTTGCTGTTGTTGATATCACTTTTATTTAAACTGTCATTCTCTGCATCTTTTACTTCCGGCGTGTCTTTTACTACATTCTGTTCAGAATCTGTAGATTTACTTGGATATGAGTTTGATGAACTTTTTCTTGAATTTGACGAATGTGAGAGTATATTTTCAATCATCTTGACGGTATTCTCCAAACTTCGGCGCCTAGAATCTTGGTCTTTATAGAATCTTAATTCCGAGTTAACACTTTGGTAATTCGTTATTAAATTTTCAGGTTTTGGTAAATCAGTGTTTGCGTTTTCAGGTTTTTGAGTCTTAGACAAAATGGCTTCTAGATTTTGTGACCTAGCCTCTTTGTCCTTATAATATCTTAGATCGGAATTTTCCAACCTTTGTGGTTGTGGGTCATTCTTATACATACTCAAGTCAGAACTAACTTTTGTCAAATTTGCTGTTATATCTGCATGTGTTTGTGGGAATTTTTGCAATGCGTCTACATCAATTTGTGGTCTTGACTTTGTTTCACTAAGAAATCTATGTTCAGAAGTAGGATTCGAGAAATTAATGTTCAAATTCTCAGGTTTTGAGAAGCTAGTGTTCAAATTCTCAGGTTTTGAGAAACTAGTGTTCAAATTCTCAGGCTTTGAGAAACCAGTGTTCAAATTCTCAGGTTTTGAGAAATTAGTATTTAAATTCTCAGGTTTTGAGAAATTAGTGTTTAGATTTTCCGGTTTTTGAGTTTTAGCTAATATCATTTCCAGATTTTGTGACCTGGATTCTTTGTCCTTATAATATCTGAGATCTGAATTAACACTTGGAAAAGATGCATTTAAGTTTTCAGGTTGCGGCTTGACAAGAATCTTTTCTAAATTCTGGGGTAGTTGGCTTGAATCCTTATACATTCTTGGATCTGATGTCATGCTTGCGAAATTGGTGTTTAAGTTACTTGGTAGATGAAACCGTGGCAAGGCATCATTACTCTGGGCCCTTATCTCGTGATCCTTATAAAATCTATGATCTGCACTTAAATTCTGGTAGTTACTGTTCAAGTTACTATGTTTTAGAGACTTGGATAAATCTAACTCACTCTCCCGATATCTACCGTCCAGACTCAGCTGTGATTTTATACTGTTTGCAGTGTCATAGTATGGATGCTTGTCTTTTGTCCTCTGGAGTTGCACACTGAGATCGTTATTTATATTTACACCGCTAGTATCATGTTTTTGAGGGATGAGAGATTTTGCCGTGGCAGTTTCTAAGTATGGTCGAGTGAAATTATGCATTTTCTGCTTATTACTCAAGTCAATTTGTTCCGAGTAGTGCGGACTCAGCGCTGCACGCTCTTTACTGATATTTGGATCAAGAAAATGCCGGACATCATCAGTTTTGGGTTTTGCACTCAAATCTAAATTGTAGTCAGCGTACGGTCGGTAGCTAGGGTTCAAGTTGTAGTGATAGTTAACGTCCATACCCATTTGTTTGTGAAAAGCCTTTGTGTGCACTTGAGGTACATTTAGCATGCTCTTATTGAAACTCTGTTCGCTCACATCAGGTTTGCCGTATTGAGCGAAGCCTAGCATGGCATGCTCGCTCTGCATATTCAGATTCATAGGCAACATATTATTCTGCCAGCTGTCGGGGATCGAACTTTGGGCAATCGAATTTTGTTGAAAACCAACATGGTGAAAATTTTGAAATGGGCTCAAACCTGCGTTCATATTCAACCCGTAGGTCGGATAATCCGGTAAGTGAAAGTGCGGGTTCGCCGTCTGAGGCGACTGTTGCGGGATTTTTGCCAAGTTGTTCAAGTTATTCCCGATATTCATCCTTCCACTCATAGAGGTCATGTTTGGTTGCGGATTCACATTCACCGGCACGTCGTTCGGCCCGAACGGGCCCGTGTTATGTAACATTTTTGATTACAAAACGCTCACTGGAAACTTTTCACCTTAAATGTATTTTATGAGTTAAATTCACAATATAAACAGCTCTGACGAGAGCCATTTTGACATTTTCTATTCGATTACCACTTTGCAACGCCTGTAGAAAAATATTAACCGGCTGCAGAATTAGTGCTTTGCTGGTCCATAAAAAATAGGTATTCACATCCTTTTCTAATCAATACGATAGGTGTTAGAAAGAAAGAAATAGCACAGTTTGAACATTTGTCTTCTAAAATTGTTCAGGTTATAAGGCATAGGCCATAGACAATTTTAGTTCTCAAACCTCACAGTGTAAAAAATTACGGGTTTTGGTTATGGAGGTATCACATGCTTGCAACTACCTTGCGATAAACAACAGCAATCTGAGGGCTGGGCCATAAAAGTACCAAAGAGTTACAATCAAGGTACAATCTAGGGATGTCAGAATGTATCAATATTGATTTCGATATATCGAATAAAAAGTATCGATGTAGTAACTGGTAAGATTTTATAAGAATATTGCCTAGTCTAGCACATTATTAAATGAATAATTAGTATCTAGTTAAATGGGTCTTTTTCTTCTTCTTATTTTGCTATAATATGGCTTTTAGTAGTGCCACACCAACACAATGCCAATGTCACGTAAAAAGGAATTTGTTAGTTCACCCCTTGAATAAACCCATGTTGTAATCAAGTTGGTTCCACAGTTTGCGTATGTGCGTGGAGAAAAGGATCTGTGCCACAAGTAGTCGAACTGCACCAGGCACCCAGGTGGTGAGGGTGATATTGCTTATGGTGGCGTACGGTGTGGTTGTAGGAAAAGGAGTTTGCAAGGTATTATAATTTTACTATCGCCAATATAATATTCTTAGTAATAAGTTTTGTCTACATGTAAATAATATATATACTAGTCTACCAATCCACACGTGGCCAGCGTGGTAGACTATGGCCAAAACCCTTCTCACTCTGAGAGGAGACCCGTACTCTGTAGTGAGCCGGTGATGGGTTGATCATGATGATGATGAAATATATATAGATTAACTACCTGTATCGCCAAAAAACATCGAACTATCGAAAACAAATATCGATATTTCTACACAGCGATATTTTACAAGCCTAGTGAAACCACAGTTGCACAGCTATGAAGCCTCAACAGCTCAACCGGTAAAGGAGTGGACTGAAAACCGAAAGGTCGATGGTTCAAACCCCGCCCGTTGCACTATTGTCGTACCTACTCCTAGCACAAGCCTGACGCTTAGTTGGAGAGGAAAAGGGAATATTAGTCATTTAACATGGCTAATATTCTTTAAAAAAAAAAATAAAAAAAAAAGCTGCTCGATTGCGGGAAAACTGCATCAATCATTATTACAGTCGCAATCGTTGTGATTGGCTGAATATATGGCATTCTTATTGCAACAATGCATTGTAGCCAATAGTAAGCGAGCATTAACAAATCAGAGATGATTGCGATCGTGGCATTTAGCTGTCATTCGACCGCAATCGATGATGAGATGAGTGATGACATGACAGAGATTAAAACGTAGTGATTATATTCTCTTTGACAGAGATGACAGATGTCAGTGTGTACTGTTGAGGTTTAGGTAGTTTAGATTATTTTAATGCATGTGCAGGGTGCAACTTTTTTCCTGCATTTCTCAATTTGCAATTTGTAATCGCAAGTCTTGATAAATGCGAAACAGTACCCACTCTTGCGATAGTTACGTGCATAGATAATATACTAATACGTGAGTACATAATGTAACAACGATTGAATTTTTTTTTATAAAACTCTAAAATTACCACGCTATCATGGCGTTGAGCGCTATAGCGGAAGAGTATTTTCGGTCAATGAATCCAATAGCTTCCAAAATTCACGAAGATATCACGGAGGCTAAAAATTCATACGAAAATATTTGGGATACACTCACGGATAAGGAAAAGGTAAACTCAGTTTTTGTTTTATGTTTGAAATTAAAATACCAGCTGTACCTAGCTTTGGTTTGTATTTAAACTTTATCTATTTGTCCAATCTGTTTCAATAATTAATCAGTTAACATATTTTTACTTTGTATTAAGAAATTAGCAGGAAATAGAATTGAACGAAATGATTTTACTAAATAGGTACCTAATGTAATTTACTAATTGCAATATATGCACATTTTTCCTGTACATTTTTTATCAACATTTACTGACTAGCATTAATTATTACAAAATTTATTTTGTTTGTTACAGTCGGAAATAATAAATGAATCGATAATCAAACCCGAAATTGTGTTAAAATATGCCCTGCTGGACTCGCTAGACTTTGATATAAATGATCCGCCTGTTCGCAAAGACAATTTGATGTCTTTCTTTGGTCGCGAACATGGTTTGAGAATCATACAGGACGAGAATACGTCTTACAGAGATGAACATTCTGCTCCCTTCTTATATCAGACAAAGAGTCAACTTAATTTATGTATATTAAGTGAGCATAGAGTGTCCAAGGACGTTAAATGTACGTCACCACCACCTATTATGACCGAACTGGCATTATCACACTCAAAAGTTGTGAACGAACTAAAAAACGCATTGAAATCTCATGAATTAAAAAGTACGCACAAGGAAAAAGATAATCATGAGAGAGATATGATCTCTCCGACAGGCTTTATAAGTAAATTCATGGGTAACTTCAAGTGTAAAGATGAGGAACGGGAGAGTTTGGTGCCCATACTACCACAGACTCAGATTGTGGCTTCATCGGAGAACTTCTTTAGAACGAATTTCAAAAGTCCACACAATGAAAGCAAGTTTGATAAGGATTATAGGAGCAGCGTAGCTAAATCTCATAGTGGTGAGTTTAACTTTTCCTAAAATAGCCCTAATCACTACCCCTATTATAAATGTGGGAGCTGTGTTTGTTTGTTGGTTTGTCATTCAATCACGTCGCAACGAATCGACGTGATTTTTTGAAAGGGTATAGTTTAAGACCTGGAATCAATCAAAGAGTTCTCGCAGGATTTTTAAAAACCTCAATCCACACGTACGAAGTCGCAGGCATCAGCTAGTCTCTACATAGTATGAAACAGTCGCTTCCTGCTGTCTGTCTCCCTGTATGTTTTAGATCTTGTACTACAAAACAGATTTTATTGTAGTTTTGATCAATAGATAGAGTGATTCAAGAGAAAGGTTTATGTGTATAGTTTAATATTGTTTTGTGTTAGTTTGTTGATATATTAGGGTTCCGTTCTCCAAAAGGAAAAACTGAATCCTTATAGGATCACTTTGTTGTCTGTCAAGAAAACCTATAGGATACCTACTTCCCGTTGACCTAGAATCAAGAAATTTGGTAGGTAGGTAGGTCTTATAGCACAAGTAAAGGAATAAATCCGAAGACTGAATTTGTGGTTACATCACAGAAATAAAATTAAAATGTGTTCATGAACAAATATTAGTATTTTCAATTTTCAAAGTAAGATAACTATACCAAGTAGGGTATCATATGAAAGGGCTTTACTTATGCATTCTAAAACAGATTTTTATTTATTTTTAGGCATAATAGTTTTTGATTTATCGTGTCGATAAAATACGATTGTAGTACGGAACCCTCAGTGCGCGAGTCTGACTCGCACTTGGCCGGTTTTTTTGTATGAGAACATTCCTAAGATCTAAACTCATAAAGTGACTAAAGAACAATGTCACTGATTAAACAATGATAGGACGCGATGACCCACACTAATTAAATAACGGATCTTGTGGGTACAGTTACGAGATGCACCGTTTAGTTAGTTTCCATTGTATTATAAAACTAGCCTCCGCCTGCGGCTTTGCCCGACGTAAACATAAATCCTCTTCATTTCCTATCCCGTGAGAATTTCTAACAATTCGGTCTTATTCTTTGTCTGACGTTATGAAGGGAACCTTTGGACACAAATTCAGCCGATCCAAAACCGATGTAATTTGGTAAAGAGTTAGTTTACATAGGCTAAATTTTATCCCGGAAAAGCAAAGTTCCCATGGGATTCATAAAGACTCATGAGTTTAACGATATTATATTATATGAAACTAGAGAATGCCCGCGATTTAGGTGTTTAAAAATCCCGTGGGAACTCTTTGATTTTCCGGGATAAAAAGTAGCCTAGTAGCTTTAGTTTTAAGTTTGCGTAATAATTATCACCACTATATCTTAGAAATCCAACATCTGACCATCAAAAAGAGTTATTTATTACCTATTTTGAATAAATCATTTGACTTTGACTTTGACCTATGTCCTTCCGCGGGATGCAAGCTATCGTTGTACCAAATTTCGTCAAAATTGGTTGAACGGATGGGCCGTGAAAGACTAGCAGACAGACAGACACTTTCGCATCAGTACCCTTATTATAAATGCGAAAGTGTGTTTGTTTGTTGGTTTGTACTTCAATCACGTTGTAACGGTGCAACGGATTGCAACCTAGAGAGTGACATAGGTTACTTTTTATCCCGGAAAATCAAAGAGTTCCCACGGGATTTTTAAAAAACCTAATTCCACGCGGACGAAGTAGCGGGCATCAGCTAGTTTATAATATTATAGTATGGAAGTATGCATTAAGCACGCTTAATCAATGTTTATCTAACAATGGAATGCACTGTGTGCGTTACAAGACGCATGTAGTTAAACAACGCTAGGACACGCTATGACTAACGCTTATTGAATAATAATTGCTCATCATTCTAACAATTAGAATAGAACGCGATTGGAATACTAGCAATTTGTTATGCTGCCGCTACATAAAGGTTAACACAGTTAAAGGAAACCCATAACCCCTTATCGGTTTCTACACGGCATCGTACTGGAACGCTTATTCGCTTGGCGGCACGGCTTTGCCGGTAGGGTAGTAACTAGCCACGGCAGAAATTTGGAAATTTTAAAATTCCTAATCCCTACCAGGAATCGAACCAGACCAGAGACAGTTTTACGCTTTACACATTACCAAATCGCTCCAGCCGGGAATTGAATCATGGACCTCCCGTTTATAAGACGATGTGACGGCGCCCCTGCACCAGGGAGATCGTACATTAAAAAAACGTATTAGCCAAGCCATGTTAATGATAACATTAACATGGCTAATCCCTTTTTGCTTTTCATGCATGGGATGGCTTTTCCCTTCAACTAAGCGAAAACTGTGATAGTGATGCCTAGTGGTTAGGACGTCCGCATTCTAATCGGAGGTCGGGGGTTCGATCCCGGGCACGCACCTCTAACTTTTCGGAGTTATGTGCGTTTTAAGTAATTAAATATCACTTACTTTAAGGGTGAAGGAAAACATTGTGAGGAAACTTGCATGCCTGAGAGTTCTAAATAATTTTCTCAAAGGTGTGTGAATCTGTGTCTACCAATCCGCACATGGCCAGCGTGGTAGACTATGGCAAAAACCCTTCTCACTGTGAAAGGAGACCCGTGCTCTGTAGTGAGCGTGCTATGGGTTGCGAAAGCGAAAACTTGTGCTACGAGTGGGTACGACAACGGATGAGGTTTGAACCCCCAACCTTTCGGATTTCAGTCTGCCCCGTAACTGTTGAGCTATTGAGGTTCATTGTTTCAAATATAGTGTTGTATAGAAGCAGGCGTTACTTTGCGGAAGTCCATGATATACAGTGAACCAAAAGCTTGCTATAATCCGCTGAAACTGATCTGGCTGGCTGCTTCTTCTTGCATGTTTAGCAGTGGGAGGGCGGGCGGTGCATTTCGCATGCTGCATGTTGCACCATACAGATTCGACCTGTTTCAGCGGATTATAGAAAATTAAGCTTTTGGTTCACTGTATATCAAATATAGTGTTTTATTTTGTTTCAGATCTTTCCGAAGAGAATCGTGGTCTGCTATCTTCAAGCCAAGCCTCATCAGGAACAGATTTCCAATCCACGGAAACCCTGACAGACAACACTAACCTACCAAAGACGGGATACGATTTCTTAGATAATTGGTAAAATTCCAAACTGAATCTCATAGTTCTTAACTAAACTCATATTTTATTGTTATAATTAAAAGCCGAATATTAATAATTTATTAATATCAGGCTTATTTAGTAGAGCACGATTTAAAGTTGAAGTAAAGTGATTGTATCGATTTCGAGAATCGATTTTCAAATAGAATAGAATGTAGAAAGTTTTTAGGGTTCCGCAACTCAAAAGGAAAAATGTCTGTTTGTTAAGAAACGACGGTGGCGGCATGGCGGTCATTTTGAAATTTTTATAATTTGTTGTTATAGGGGAAATAGAAATACCCATTCTGTGAAAATTTCAGCTCTTTGCCTATAACGGTTCTCGAGATACAAACGCCAAGAGCAAGTACCGAACGAACGCCCTCCCGCGATTCGGCCCATATAACCGAAAGGTTGGTGGGGCCATGGGAGGTAGAGGGTTGTCCCAGGTTCTCGAGATTCAGCCCACTGGCAAACAGACATCAGAGGCTTAGTAATAGGGTCCCGTTGGCACCCTTCTGGCGTGGAACCCTAAAAAGGCGTGACAGTAAACTTTTTACTTCTCTATGGCTCTTTGTACTGCGGTTTTGTAGTCCGCAATAATTCTGCCAATGTCAATTCAGTTGGCTCTTGAATTCCTTTCATGAGAGACCTTTCTTTCAATCCTAAAGTAGGCTGTACACTCGCCCGCGAATCGCGGCCAAAGTCCGCAGCCGCGATTCACGCGTGAAATATATGCCCTGTACACTCGTAACGTTCACGTTCTCGTTCGTAATAACGTTCGCGCCTTTGATAGAAATGGACGTTGAAGTTGCTGCTGCCGTGACTCTGTGCGCTCTAGCGTGTTACAATTATACGCATATTAAAAATACTTATTCTCATCCAAGCATCATGCACCTTACTTTTATTCTTATGGTCTTTGTGTTTTGACTGCCAAATCACGGGTTCTGCTTGATAACATTCAAGGAGTGCTATTCCACGAAACACTCATGAGTCACGTCCGCTCGTCACTACGTGTCGTATGCTACTGCGAAAACAGTGCGAGTGTAGATGCGCTCGCAACGTTCGCGTTCACGCAGTGTGAACCAAGCGCGAATCCTTTGTCGCGGGACAAAATACCGACATCGACCGGGGAACACCGCGAAGCGCGATCGGGAAGCCGCGAAGCCATCTACACTCGCGTTTCACGGCATTCGCGGGCTTTCGCGCCGTGAGTGTACAGCGCGCTTTACGAGAAGAAAAAATATTTTTCGGTGCTGACTCAAGTATCCCTCATTAAATTTAATAGTAAGTATTTTAAGCCAATTCGAGTGAAAATGCGTTTTAGAGAAAAGAGACCATTTACGCTTTGCTTGTCTAGAGAAGTGTATAATGGGGCAGACTCTCTTGTACAATCTCTAAACTTAACTTAATTAACAGGTCTAAATCTAGTGCTATCCTTTTCCGCAAGCAACATTATGAAAGGGATATAGCAATAGATTTAGACGTGCCATTTTAGTTTAGTTTAGAGATTGTGTACAACGGAATTAGCCACATTGTTCTCCATAATTATTGATAACACAAAATACTCGATTACTAGGTTAAAAAGTATGTTTTCATCATACAGACCATCCTTACTGGATGTAATCATTGTATTAATTATTTATTGGCGTCTCGCATGAACTGACAATTAATATTGTAACTTTACTCAAGTAAGCGAAAAGCATTGTGATTTTAGTTGATTCGAATAATTTGTACTCCTTAATTTGTTAGCCACTCTGTAGTTTAGGAAAATAAGTAGGTAGGTACGTATGTAATTATAAATACATATCAAAAATTGTGTAACCGGCAGGAATCGAACCTGCATCTTCTGGGTTCGCGCCCGATGCCTTGACCACTCGCCCACGGTCTCGCTTACTGCCAGTGACGAAATTGGTGATATGTATGTGAACTCAGTACTACACTTAGTACAGCAATTTTTGATATGTATTTAAAATTATTTAGTAATTTCCTTGAAGTGTAGGTAAAACACTAAAAAATTATAAAAATATAGGTACGTATGTGATGTCAAGCTGTGGTAGCCTAGTGGTTCGGATGTCCCCCTTCCAATCGGAGGTCGGGGGTTCGATCCCGAGCACGCACCTCTAACTTTTCGGAGTTATGTGCGTTTTAACACGAAATATTTTGCAAGAATGCAAGTTAAAAGTTGTTCATAATTTATAACAAAAATTTGCATGCTCTCAAGTAAAAATGCATTTATTTTTATTTAATTAAAATATTCTCAGTCATTATTATTATTTAAAATGTGCTATTACATAATATTGTTTTTGTATTGTAACTTTGTAATAAAAATTAATTACACATGAGATTTTCATTTAATGTTATATATTCCACATCAATAAAGTTGTTAATGTGTTTGCAACTTTTTCACAGCTAAACCACGCCCCCGTAACACTGTGACTCAACGGGAATTTTTTGGATTTGTTGTCCCGTTGAGTAACACTGTGATGTGACTCGATGGGAATTTTTGAAATTGTTTTCCCGTTGAGTCACACCCAAGTTTGGGAACTAAAAAAGGAAATGCCCAGTCGAAAAAGTAGTTTTGGCCAAGGTACGTCCACCTATGAAATAATTTGTAGGCATTAAAGACTGAAATCATAGGTATAACAAGTATATATAGGTAACTAAACGATACCCGCGACTTCGTCCGCGTGGATTTAGGTTTTGAAAATCCTGTGGAAACTCTTAAATATTCCGGAATAAAAAGTAGCCTATGTCCTTCCTCGGGATGCAAAGTATCTCTGTACCAAATTTCGTTAAAATCGGTTGAACGGTTAAGTCGTGAAAAGCTAGCAGACAGACAGACACTTTCGCATTTATAATATTAGTATGGATAGAGCTCTGGCGAATTTTTGTAAAGCATATTGTATAAACATATTCAAGTTGCTATAAAGCAAACAGAGTTTTATTGAATTAAATCTTTATTGTGATTAAATCAAATATCACAACAATATTATGCAAGTAATTAACAAGCCAATTTATCACTTTTCACTTATACATATACTATAAGATTGCTGTATCGTTTTTGACATGGTTCCGGGTTAGTAGCCTGAGATAATCATTCCTTTCTCGACCTGGTCAGCCTTCTCCTTGCCAGTCAGCATCTCAATCAGCTTCAAGCCAAACCAGTAAGCTGTTCCGGGGCCCTGGAAGGTAAAATTCAGTTTTAAAATACAGCAGCAGCTTTAACTCTAATAGGACTTCGAATGGGTACAAAAGCTTAAGACCAATTTTTTTTACTTCATTGTTTTTTAGGGTTCCGTAGTAAACAAGGAACCCTTATAGTTTCGCCATGTCCGTCCGTCTGTCTGTCCGTCCGTCCTCGATTAATCTCAGAGACTTAGTGCTAGAAATCTGTTATTTGGCATGGGTATAAATATTAATCACGCCAACAAAGTGGTGCTATAAAATTTTGATAAATATTTTTTTTAGGGTAGTTCCCCTTACCCCTACGTGTAAAGTGGGGATTAATTATTTTTTCTCGCCTACCCCATAGTGTGGGGTATCGTCGAATAGGTCTTTTAAAATTACCATGGGTGTGGGAACATCATTTTTCGATTTCTAGATCTGTTTGTAAAATATGATGTTTTAAAGTGCTAATTTTTATTACAGTCAAGTGTGTCCGTGACGTACAGACGTACAGAAGTAGGAACGTGAAAAAATTCACAGCAGTAGTATATATAATCAATTTTAAAGGAAAACTAATATGGCTAAGTAGGGTTCACAGGTTAAGGAGTTATATCTGTTTTTCGAGGATTGTGACTACGGAACCCTACATTTACACACACCACCATTAAATGTAAAATTAAATTTAAAAGCATAGTTCTTTGAGCGGCGTTGAACCTTAAGCGGCATAGTGGGCGAAAGTTGGCGAATCCAAGAAACAAGGCTCGACTTATCAACCAATGGCGTGCGCCCGCGCCGACTGATCAACCAATCGCGTGCGTGCACCCGCCAATCGGGTCTATGTTCAAGTTGTTTGCCGAGCACTGTACTTGATCAGGTTAAGGGGTAAAATCGTCACAACTCTGGCAACACTCACTCGGCTAGTAACAATGTTGCCATCCACAACCACTCGTTCTCCCTCGACGTAGGTGTAGTCTGACGTAATCTTCTCCTTGGTAGAGGGGTAGGACGTCACACGCTTGCCTTTACCCACGCCGTGTGCCACGAACGCAGTTGGGGCTGGAAAAATATGGAAGTGAAGCTGATCAACCACTGACCTATTAATACACACTGGACCTGCGATTGCCGACCTGTTTTTGAAGCAACTTGATTTCATCCATTTTGGCGCTGATAGCAGCATTGAACGTCATGCGAGCGTACTCGAAACTATATATTAGTGAGGAGACATCTACCAACTTAAGTGTCAGTATGAAGACCCTTTGAGACAAAGAGTCAATTTTAATTCCTGGTACGCTCAGTGGGGCGCTTCGAATCAATACAAAAATAACTCATTAACCAACTTCAAAAAATAGAGGAGGTTTTCAATTCGTCGGAATCTTTTTTTTTTGCACATCTCTTTCAGTGTACTTGTATATTATGTCCGTTTCAGCCTTATCAACGGACATTTGACAACTTGCAAAAATGAAATTAATTGATGCAATGAAAAATTAATGAACGAGTCGTGTAATTTCTTGGGCTGATATGGGTAGTGATGCGGAAGAAGCTTCACTTCTGTCAGGTGTCTCTAAACGAGTGACTAGTTTTTTCATGTCTTGTATTACTTAGTTATTATTGTCATAATCTGTTTGTCTCTGATCTTCTAAATATATAAAAGGAAACGGTGACTGACTGACTGATCTATCAACGCACAGCTCAAACTACTGGACGGATATGGCTGAAATTTGGCATGCAGATAGCTGTTATGACGTAGGCATCCGCTAAGAAAGGATTTTTGAAAATTCCACCCCTAAGGGGGTGAAATAGGGGTTTAAAATTTGTGTAGTCCACGTGGACGAAGTCGCGGGCATAAGCTAGTAAATAAAATCAAACGAAATGCCACCTTACCAGCGCATATGGCAGCCACAATCTTGCCAGTTTTCTCGTGATCTTTGAGAAGAGTTCCCACCACATCAGACTTAGAGAGACGGTCCGAACCTTCTAGACCTCCTGGCAGTATTACCTGCAATACACATTGATTTCATTAAAGATTCACGATTCATTTACTTATATGGAGAAGCGTGTATCTAATGATGAGTGAATGAACGAATGATATATTTATTCAATAAGATGCAGGTACAATAGGTTGAAACAATGTCTGATGAGCCTAATACATTTTGACGACCTCCGTGGCGCAGTCGTGAGCGCTGTGTCTTATTAGTGGGAGGTCCCGGGTTCGATTCCTGGCAGGGGTTTGGAATTTTATAATTTCTAAATTTCTGGTCTGGTCTGGTGGGCGGCTTCGGCCGTGGCTAGTTACCACCCTACCGGCCAAGCCGTGCCGCCAAGCGATTTAGCGTTCCGGTACGATGCCATGTAGAAACCAAAAGGGTACGGGTTTAATAAAAACTGCCATACCCCTTCCAGGTTAGCCCGCTATCATCTTAGACTGCATCATCACTTACCATCAGTTGAGATTGCAGTCAAAGGCTAACTTGTATCTGAATTAAATTAAAAAAAAAAACCTTTGTGATAGACAGGTGGTACAATCACCTGTCTTCGTTTTTGCTAGCGTTCTACTTACACCATGTATTTTCGATTTCATGGGCGGTCGTTGGTCTTTAAATCTAAACGCATATATAAAAGGAAAGGTTGACTGACTGACTGACTGATCTATCAACGCACAGCTCAAACTACTGGACTGATCGGGCAGAAATTTGGCATGCATTTAGCTATTATGACGTAGACGTCCGCTAAAAGAGGATTTTTGAAAATTCAACTCAAATTTGTGTCGTCCACGCGGACCAAGTCGCGAGCATAAGCTAGTGAAACATAACACTCACCGCATCATATTGTGATTTCTCGGCCAAGGCATCAGACAGTGACCGGTCAGGCACCAGGGTCACTTGTCTTGAGCACAGCACTGGCTCAGATCCATCCAGACCAGCTAAAGTCACTGTCACCTGAAATTTTTTTATCTGTTGCATTACAAACTAAAAATTTGAACAAAATATTTGTTGTGTTTTAGGCAGTTTTTTTTTAAATTTTTACAAGTATACCCCAGCTGAGTGCAGCAGTGTTAGCCTAGAGTTTCTTGTGCAGCAGTGTTAGCCTAGTGGTTAGGACGTCCGCCTTCTAATCGGAGGTCGGGGGTTCGATCCCGGGCACGCCGCACCTCTAACTTTTCGGAATCATGTGCGTTTTAATTAATTAAATATCACTTGCTTTAACGGTGAAGGAAAACATCGTGAGGAAACCTGCATGCCTGAGAGTTCTCCATAATGTTCTCAAAGGTGTGTGAAGTCTACCAATTCGCACATGGCCAGCGTGGTAGACTATGGCCAAAACCCTTCTCACTCTGAGAGGAGACCCGCGCTTTGTAGTGAGCCGGTGATGGGTTGATCATGATGATGATGATGAGTTTCTTGTGGGCTCTTCTCAGACCTGGGCGCGTTTGGAACCCTCGTAGCTTTAGTTTCAAGTTCGCGTAAAAATTATCACCACTATATCATCTTACAAATCCAACAACTTCCAATCGGAAGTTTTGACGAACTCCCTGGCGCAGTGGTTAAATGCTGTGGTCTTATCAGTGGGAGATTCCGGGATAGATTCCCGGCAGGGGAAATTTGAATTTTTTTTATTTCTTAATTTCCTCTGGTCTGGACTGGTGGGAGCCGTAGGAGACTTCGGCCGTGGCTAGTTACCACCCACCCTCTCGGCAAAGCTGTGCCGACAAGTGATTTGGCGTTCCGATACGATGCCACAAAAACTGCCACACCCCTTCCAGGTTATCCCGTTTCTA
The DNA here is from genome assembly GCF_902806685.2 of Maniola hyperantus. Classification (NCBI taxonomy): domain Eukaryota; kingdom Metazoa; phylum Arthropoda; class Insecta; order Lepidoptera; family Nymphalidae; genus Maniola; species Maniola hyperantus. Next base: position 1,320,295 of record NC_048544.1, on the reverse strand, counting down.
TCTTAGACTGCATCATCACCAGGTGAGATTGCAGTCAAGGGCTAACTTTTATCTGAAAAGCTGGTATCAGTACCCACATTAAAATTAAAAAGAGCAACCGCCGAGTTTCTTGCTGGTTTTTCTTGGTAAGGAACCGCATTCCGAACCAGTGGTAAATTAAATTAGAACTACCTGACTATTCATAAGCACTTGTAAAAAGTTTACATGAATAAAAAACATATTCTATTCTTTTCTATTCTATTATAAATTCGAAAGTGTGTTTGTTTGTTGGTTTGCCCTTCAATTACACTGCAACGGAGCAACCGATTGACGTGATTTTTTGCATGGGTATAGTTAAAGACCTGGAGAGTGACATAGGCTAGTTCCTAGAGTTCCCACGGGATTTTTGAAAACCTAAATCCACGCGTATGAAGTCGCGGGCATCAGCTAAGCTAGTAATAATATAAGAAGCAGTTAGTCTTACCCCAGCCCTCCTCAGCATGTCCACCGTGATGACAGTCTCCATCTCTTCAGCACCGTGCGCCAGGATCACGAGCGCCGACTTAGACATTGTTGCAGAGGTGGATAGACACCTACAATTAGATCATTTTATTTAAAGTAGGTACAGTAGAATCTCCTTTATCCAGCACTTCCAGAAAACAAATAACAGAAAAGAAGATTTCAGTGTACATAGGTAGAAAAAACAACACTTCCTTTTTGAAAGTTGGTTAAAAAGTAGCCTATGTTACTCCTTTAATCCTCTACTTGTCTGTGAAAGTCCCGTCAAAATAGGTTCAGCCGTTTCGAGGATTAGCCCGTTAAGACAGACAGAAAAAAATTTAAAAACTTAACTGATTCATTTATGGTACAGTTTTAATAACTATATGAGCTTAATTTGTGGTAGTTATTTTGAAATTACAGACCTATACTAAGTATGTATATGTATGTATAAGTATGAATATAGATTAGACAAAGTGAAAATGTTACATCATACTTTGAAGAACTTAGGTTTTAGTCAGCGTTAAGTTTGTGCTTTATAAGAGTGGTAGGTAAGTATTGTTAATATACAAACAAACTATTGTCACAGCCAAAAATAGTGACCTGCAAATAAGTTGAGCAAAGAGCAGCGTAGAGGGAGAAAATTGGCGCATCGCTGGAAAGAAGGGGTGGCTATCAATTAACCATATATGCTACTTCCGCAAGGTGAAAATAACCTCGCTCTTCTTGAATCTGCTAGAGTACCAGACAACGATGGTTGCTGCTAGCTGTACATGAGACTGTAGTATACTGTGAGATGACTACTCAGGCTGAGATCTATAGAGCGCACTTTGACTTTGCTCAGACTTAAGACTGAGTTAAAACGAGACAGATTTACGTGAGAGATATAGCTCTGTCTCGTTTTAACTCTGTCTTAAGTCTAAGCTAAGTCAGAGTGTGCTCTATAGATCTCACTATAAGTAATTACTGAGTAAAATAACAAAAGTTTCCCTACCCCTGTCTGTTTTGCTGTCTGACACTGACTGTATGAAGTTTACATCTTTAGCCTGTGCTATTGTGCTACAACACTGCTACAAACTACAACACAAAGCGATCAGAGTAATTTTCGCCAACCTTGACATGTTCAAGCTTCATAAACTTCAAAATTTATAAAACGATAACCCATCATGAACCGGCCGGCAAGAAACATATTAATCTCAGAACAAATACCTTATAATAATATTTTAAACAATCGGCTTTTATCAGGTATGTATTCATTCAAAATAAACCACTATCTATCTCCTTGCAATCTTTTAAATTGGACAGTAATTATTCATCGGTGGTAATTACTAAATAATCAAAGATCGCATAAATCTATTTATTACGAAAATATTATTTAAGGTTACCGAGATAACTAAAGTTATATTTAGAAATAAGTAGTCTATTATGTACAATGATTCTTAGATAGTAAGTACTTACGTACTTTGTTTGTAGATTCCAGGAATTTATGTGGGTAATTTTTAGAGGAGAGTGTTAAGAACACGGAATTGAAGTTTTTCGTGAAAATATTTTTGTTTACACACCACAAGAAAACATCTATGGGAAAAACAAGGAAGGAAGATGATAATAAACGTCAAAAAGTCAAGACTTGAGGTCATGCCACGATGAAAATAATGCATTCAGATTTTACGTTTCGATACTTGGATGTATTATTATATTTCTATGGGTTCACCTTTAAGATAAGAGTTAAGACACACAAAGTTAAAAAGGTGCGTGAGCAGTAGTTTTTTACGAATTATATAGTATTAATTTAATATTTAATTTTTATGATTTGATCAGATAATTTTAATCACATATTTTTACAAATAAATCATAGATAAATAGCGACAGATGTTCGTTGACGGAATTTCTACTTTGTCTCTGACCAGCTTCCTTTCTTTCTCGATAACGTCAAGCGAGTAAAAAATATTCTTTTTTGTTTTATTAGTTTTACGAATAAACTTGACCTTTATCCGTGAAACATGTAATTTCGTAACCCCGCTAACATTTGGTTTTTTCCAACAACTTTATGTGATTGTTTTATGTTATTACCAAGTGTAAATAATATTGTTAGGTTAGGAACTAAACGTTTTAAAATATAAGTTTTACGATTAAATAATTCAAAAATTACGCAATAAATATGGATTTCGTGAAGCGAGAAGAAAGCAATATACTGGATGAGGAGAACTACAAAATTTACATGGAAAACGTGAGTCCAAACAACTTGTTTTTTATAATAAAGGCCTTTACTTTTTCGTATAATAGCTTAATTTAAAACTTATTGTGCTTTTTTTCAAATCACTCTTCCTAATAGTAATTAATTATATATTAATTTTCATAGTGATTTACAATAAGACCTTATCATTTCTGATCAAGAGTATGACCTCCTCCTATGATGTAACTTTGTTATTAGAAGATTAGGTAGCATGTTAAGTAGAAGTTTCAGAGTGGCGGAGCGGAGGTCAGATTCTTATCACTAAGTGTAAAAACTGTCAAATATGGATTTTATAATAATAAACCCTGCTACTGAGAAAATGGAAGGATTAGGTTGATTAATAGAATTTAATTTGTGAACTCTAAACAATAAGTGTTATTTTGTTACTATTTAAAATTAACATTAAACTATTTCAGTAAAATAAATAAGTGCTTAAGCACCATTAAAATCAGGATTCATTATTCATAAAATAAAATTGAATTGAATCCATTATTCATATTCAAGCTAAGAAATAAAACTTCTGTATTTCAAAGTTCATCAGTTGGTATTAGATTTGATTTCAGACCTTCTAGTTTTATAGGAGTAGCTTTACTAGCTTCTACAATTTCAGTCAAAAATATTAACATAAGACAAAAGTCAGAGACATAAAACTGTCTTGTTTTAACTCTAAGTAAAGTTTGAGCAAAGTCACAACATTTAGATTTTAGCCAAGTTTAATCTTGAAAAAACATTATATAAAGCTTCCCATGACTTTGTCCACTTGGATATTTATTGGTTTTTAAAAGTCCCTCGAGGGGAATTCTTTGATAAACTTGCACATTTAGAGCTAGCGTTCACCACGTTGCGGCGAGTTACTGTGCGTTATAAAATCCGTAAATTTGAATTTAAATCTATCAAAATGCGGTGCGGAATTAATTCCGCAGTGCGCGTGATTCTATGTAATTCACAGATTTTGCCAGGAAAAAACGTATGGAAACTTACCGTGGTGCGCGCTAGCTCTTATAATAATATTGCTTACTAAGATTTCTTTTTTAAATTTTGTTTTTGTTAAAACTGGACTTTTACCAACATGACAATTTGATTATTATTTTTTGATACATGATTATTTTTTGCAGCTACAAAAGTCGCATCAAATCGACCCAACAGACTACCAACACACAATATCAATGGAGCAACTCCACCAAGCAGTCGTCCAATCTTCCTTAAACTCCAGCACCATCATGCACAACTTCCAACTGCCCATATCACCTCGACAAATGTCCACACTCATGCTGAAGACCAACCATCTGACCCGCTCCTTAAATTTTAATGAACTACCCACCCATTTACCAAAAAACTTAGCAATGGATATGGAAATACTCGGACTGCCCAATGATCTATCGCAGAATTTAAGGCACGAAGACTTATTAACTCAAAACCTGTCTAGAAACGTAGATAATATAATGCTAGCGCGTACCTTGAATAACGATTTAGAACTACAGAATAGTTTAGCTCACATACAGAATTTGCAGGAACAAGAACTAAGTAGAAACTTAAGCACAGAAATGACCCATAATTTAAATAGGATAAACAATTTATCCCATAATATTAATCGTGAAATATCCCATGACTTGGGCAACGAAATTGATCTGACACATCTAAGTCGACAGAATTTAGAGCAAGATATTATTATGAACCAGGAAGAGTCACGGAGGAGTCCGTTGTGTCAAAATGTTGATAGTAATTTATTGGAACAGCATATAACACAAAGGTTGGAGCAGCATATGGCTTTAAAGTTGGATCAGGCTGTGGAAAGAATTGACCAGAATCAGAGGTTTGATCAAACATTGGCTCACAGGTTGGACCAGTCGTTGGCTCAAAGGTTGGATCCATTGTCACCAAGGTTGTTGAATGGGAGTGTACTGCATGATCAGAGAGTGCTGGAACAACATGAACATTTGTTTCCGTTGCCGATGCATATAAAGTCGGAGCAAGAGGATGATGGTTATTTCTATGACAATATCAATCAAGGAATGAGCAGTAGCAATACAGGAATTAATGGTGAGATTTTTGAGTTTTTAATTTCATAAAATACTACATTGTCTGAGTGCATTTAGATTTTAAGATCTCATGGGAACTTTTTTCTAGATAAAAGTAGCCTATATAACTCTCTAGGTCTTTAATTATATCCATGCAAAAAGTTACATCAATCCATAGCACGGTGATTGAAGGACACCAACAAAGAAACACCCTTTCACATTTATAATATTATAGTACTTATGCTAGAAACTTAAAATGAAATAGGTGTCAGATTTACAAAAGAGATATAATATGGGATACAATCAAGTTAAAGTACCTTGGCACTCTTATAGACATTACTGACTACATGACTATCTGGACTACACAAAGGAGAATGACAGATCCTGGCCCACCAATTTACACACGATATAAATTAATGATAATTATCCTAGTGTTAAATAACCACTTAAAAATTAAAAATTGTGATTTTGAACTTGCAGATGTTTTCATTAGTTTCCATTTAGTTTCACAAGATTATAGGTAAATTGCATATAATCAATAATATAATTGAATCATTGTGACTTAAACTTAGATTTAATGAAAAACCGCAAGTTCTAGAGGTGTTAAATCCTATGTTTAGTTATCAGTGATGAAACAGCAACAAAATGCTCCATAAAGCATACGTGTAAATGACTTTTATATAATACTAGCTTATGCTCGCGACTTCGTCCGCGTGGACTACAAAATTTCAAATCCCTATTTCACCCCCTTAGGAGTTGAATTTTCAATAATCCTTTCTTAGCGGATGCCTACGTCATAATAGCTATCTGCATGCCAAATTTCAGCCCGATCCGTCCAGTAGTTTGAGCTGTGCGTTGATAGATCAGTCAGTCAGTCAGTCAGTCAGTCAGTCAGTCAGTCAGTCAGTCAGTCAGTCAGTCAGTCAGTCAGTCAGTCACCTTTTCCTTTTATATATATAGAAAATGGGTCACAGTTCTATAGAAATTCTGTCATTGTCCTTTGAAACTCCTATTACACCCCATCTGAATTTAAAAAAATGTTTTCAAAAGTTAGGAAGTGTGGTATCCACACTTGGTCAGCGTGTTGGACTACACCCTTCTCATTTTTGAGAGGAGACAGTGCTGAGTAGTGTGTCGGCGATGTGTTGTGATGATAATGATAATGATAAGAGCCTCAATAGCTCAACGGTTAAGGCGCGGACTGAAATTCGAAAGGTAGGCAGTTCAAACCCCACCCGTTGCACTATTGTTGTACCTACTCCTAGCACAAGCTTTACGCTTAGTTGGAGGGGAAACGGGAATATTATTCATGATTACCATGGCTAATATTCTTTAAAAAAAAACACACGCAACTTAGCACAGAGGTACTCGAAGATCTACGTGACCTTGTACCTAAAGGTCACATCTCATGCCTAAGATCATAATATTTTGAGCATCAATTTCTATGGCGGAGTGAAAACATGACCTTTACTGAATACAGGATAATTAAACCAGTGATATTAGAAACTTGTTCACATCTGACCTTTCAGACTTGGCGCTAAATATTCATGATGTTTTTAGGGTTGTCACTCATATTTTGAAGTAGAACTTTTTTAGTTTTTTATGACTTGAGAGATTGTATGAAATGAGAGTAACTGGGATCTGTTATTATAGAATGGAAGTAACGTTCATAAATTATATCCGATGAAAATGGCCGCCAAACAAACCCGTTTTGAGGCCGCAATCTTTTATCGAGGTGGTAACCAAGTAGTTACGTAGATTAAAAGCTCTATTTTTCAATTTAAGAAAAGTTAAAAACTTTTGTGATTTATTTTTTAAAAATGATTGAAAACGCGAGCGCGTTTATTTTTTTCCAACCGCCCGTGGTTTCAACCACGTGTCTTTATTGTTACAAATCTATACTAATATTTTAAATGCGAAAGTATGTCTGTCTGTCTGTCTGCTAGCTTCTCACGGCCGTTTTCAAACCCGGCCGGGAAGGGGCCGGTTTCAGTTTAACAGATTTAGATGAAATTTTGTACAGAGTGAGAGTTAGCTTACATTCCGGGGAAGGAGTTATGCTATTTTTATTTTATGCTATATCCCGGAAAATTGAAGATTTCCCACAGGATTTTTAAAAACCTAAATCCACGCGGACGAAGTCGCGGGCATCAGCTAGTGTACTATAAAACATAAATTGACAACCCTAGCTCCTATTGACACTATGTATAAAAGTTAAAAAAAAAATCACGTTTGATAGCAATTAATTACCATTGGCTCCATTATAATTACACTTTGGTGACCATTTATGGCACGAAGGTGCGGATGCTCGTCTATTTGTGCTGAATGTTCCGGGTTCGACGTCCGATTATGTATATTTTTCAATGTGAAGGTTACTTTTCGGTTGTAAACGAATTTTTGCTATTTGCCACAAGGATAGATTTATAGTCGAATAACAATTGCATATAGTCTGTTTGTTTTAACTGGGACAGTGTGGCTAATTCCGTTGTACACAAATTCTAAACTAAACTAAAAGTACACTATTGTTAACCCTTTCATAATGTTGCTTGCGGAATAGGATAGCACTAGATTTAGACCCGTTTAGAGATAGTTTAGAGATTGTGTACAAAAGAATCGGCCTAAGTATGTGGAAATCCAAAACCATAGGAGATACAGGGAAACTGTCTTTAGAACCTTTAGGTCTTTTCCTAAGACCATCTCTTATAGTTTTGGATTTCCCCATACTGTCCCAGTTACAAAAAACACACTGACGCCGATTCTCTAGTCTCTCTCTAAACTGAATTTAAAGTATCTGCATCTTTTTCTTTTTAATATTGCTAAAAAAGGACGGAACATGAATTTTACATTTAAAGACTCTAAATTTTAGTGCACGCTACAAATTTAAACAGCAGGCTCGCGACTGTGCGCTAAAATCACGGGTTTTAACATCTAAGAATTAAATTTAAAACTGTTAAACTGTTTTTTACTTTTCATATTACATTAGTAAGAAGAGGATGCGAATACTCTAAAATTAGGTTGTGCTCAGAATCAGTACCACTGTATATATAAATCCTGCCCGATGATAGCAAAGTGGTGAAGACGTCTGCCTCTTATTCGGGGGGTATGGAGGTCGATCCCGAGCATCTCTAACTTTTAGGAGTTGTGTGCGTTTCAAGCAATGAAATTATACCTCTTGCTTTAGCAGTGAAGGAAAACATCGTGAGTAAACCTGCATGCCTCAGAGTTCTCCATAATGTTCTCAAAGGTGTGTGAAGACTACCAATCCACAATAATTGGTCAGCGTGGTGGATTATGGCCTAAGGTCTAACCCCTTCCCATTCTGAGATAATACCCATGCTCACAGTGGCGTGCACAGGAGTTCAAGCCAGGGTATGCATTTAGGTATGAACTTATTTTACGGCAGGTTATAATGAAAAATAAGCATTGTTTTATTACAATGAGGGTAAGCAGTGCGTTTATGCCTCTATGAGCTGCACGCCACTGCATGCTCAATAGTGGGCCAGTTGGTTGATGATGATGATGACATGACATACATACAAACTGAAATTAAAAAAAAATTAAGAGAATGTGTTTTGATAGTGGTGTGACCTTGTTGACGCAAGATCTCAAGAAGTAAATTATTATAGCTAGTCTGGATCCAGCTTTTTGTTTTCGACGAGCGACTAAAAGCCAAAAGAGTCCAAAAAAAACCGGCCAAGTGCGAGTCAGGCTCGCGCAACGAGGGTCCGTTCTACAGTCGTATTTTTTCGACATTTTGCACGATAATTCAAAAACTGTGATGCATAAAAATAAATAAAAATCTGATTTAGAATGCACAGGTGAAGACCTTTCATAAGATACCCCACTTGATATATGTATCTTACTTCGAAAATTGAAAATACTAATAATTAGTATTTTCAATTTTCGAAGTAAGATTATTATTATTAGTTCATGACAACAATTTAATTTTTTTGCGTAATGTAACCACAAATTCACGGTTTTCAGATTTTTTCCCGAATGTCTGCTATAAGACCTACCTACCTGCCAAATTTCATGATTCTAGGTCAACGGGAAGTACCCTGTAGGTTTCTTGACAGACAGACAACAAAGTGATCCTATAAGGGTTCCGTTTTTCCTTTGGAAGTACGGAACCCTAAAAACCGGCCAAGTGCGAGTCAGGTTCGCACACCGAGGATTTCGTACTATAGTCCTAATGTTAGCTAACGTATTTAATAGGCTAGTTGACACTTTTTTTAAGTTGGTCTTAAATGGTTAATATTTGTCCTATTAGATCAAAAAAATTAACACTATATTTTTTTGCGCCCTAAAAACCGTAAAACTTTAATTTAAAAATATATTTTTCTTAGACAGGTGAAAACACTGTCGGCCATGTTTGGCCCATAGATTATCTGTGCTCTGACGTCATGCATTTGTAAACAACAGCATAACCTCCCAAAGTTTAATAAACATGACTTCTATACTAGTTTACATGAAAAATATAGTAATTATCGTTATTGTATCATCCGAGAATGTAAAAAACGCATCGATAAAGACCACAGGAAAGTTGTGGATTAGAGTGCCCAGTGAAATAAATATACGTAACACGCGAAGACTTGCTTAAAGGGATCCTATATGACAAAGACTTCAACCCAAATTTATTTTTGCAAAGATCAGTTTGTTGTAAGTCTTACTTAATAACTTATTCAATTTATAAAGAGAAAACGATATTTTTTTACGTTTACTATGAGTTTTTAGAAATATATAAAAACTAGCTTATGCTCGTGACTTCGCCCGCGTGGACTTCATAAATTTCAAACCCCCATTTAACCCACTCAGGGGTGGAATTTCAAAAAATCCTTTCCTAGTGGATACCTTCTCTTTACCTACAAAGAACACACCCACCAAATTTCATGTATCTAGGACCAGCTGTTTAGATGTTTAGGCTGTGCGTTGATATATAAGTTAGTCAGGACTTTAAATTTTATATATATCGATACTACGTTAGTCCCCGCGTGACATAGGGATGACATTTCTTTGTTTACATATTTAATGACGTCACATCATGGCTGACAGCGTTTTCTGCGTTTCAAATAAAAATAAAAACTGTATTTTTTTAAATTGGTTTTATATATCCATCCTGCGTTTTTAAAAATTGTTATTGATATATTTCGTTGTCTTAAGCAAAATACTATAATAAATAATCATTTATTGGACGAAATTAGATATGAGTCAAGTAGCCTATTGAAACTAGTCGAGCTAACATCGACGAAACACGTGAATAAAGCCGGTTTGTCATACTTGTGTAATGGAAATCACTCACGATAGTTTAAACGCTAAAATATTTAAAACACGTCCACACGGATGAACTTACGGGCATCATCTACTTGATAGCTTGCAGCCTGGAGACGGACCTATAGACAAAACTTTTTATCCCGGAAAATCAAAGAGTTCCCACTGAATTTTTAAACCCTAAATCCACGCGGACAAAGTCCTGGATATCATCTAGTTAACTATAAGTATATTTGCACCCTCACCACCTGGGTGTCTGGTGCACTTCGACCGTCCGCTGCGCCAGATCCTTCTTTCCACGCACATGCAAACTGTGGAACCAACTCCCATCGGCGGTGTTCCCACTAGATAACATGGGGTTATTCAAGGGGCGGACCAACAAATTCCTAAAAGGCCGGCAACGCATCGGCGGTTCCTCTGGTGCTGCAAATGTTCATGGGCGGCGGTAATCACTTAACATGGTGGCCCGACTGCTCGTTTGCTCGCTATATCTATTAAAAAAAAATCGTGAATGTTTGACATATAGAATGTACTATGCCTTTTAAATATACAGGCAAAACTACTTTCATAACAAGCTTCTAGTATGTTTATGTTGTTTTATTGTTGGCTGAACTTTAAGATGGGTGGCGACTATAGGTATCTCCCCATAGGCTGCTTTATACTTTCGAAAAACTTTATGTAAAGTTTAGCAGATTATGTCTGGGCTCGAATCGATGGTGAAGCGCTGATAATTTTACTCTGGCAAATGACAAAATTCTAATTGGTCAACTATACACATCTCCGCTCCGCTTCGCTTCAGTGGACAGGCACCCTAAAACTGCCCTTACTTTGTTTTCCTATTAAGACATCTATAATATAAAAATGAATCACTAAATGTGTTGGTCATCGCAAATCTCGAGAACAGCTGAACCGATTTCGCTAATTCTTTTTTTATAATATTTATTTATTTATTTATTTATTGACACTTTATTGCACACAACACAAAGTAAACATTGAAAAAACACAATACAGGATCTTATTCTAATAGATGTAGCATGCAAAGGCGGCCTTATCGCTAAAGCGATCTCTTCCAGGCAACCGGCGAAACGAAAGGAACGACGAAAGGAATCACGAAAGCACGGGTTGGTGCGGCAGCCGAAAATGGCCCTAGTAATATTCCTTGAAGTACGAGGATGGTTCTTACGGAGAGAAAAATTTAAAAAAATTGAATTGACTGTTAGGCGGTACGAAGTTCGCCGGAGCAGCTAGTCTCTAATATAATTTTCTTTTTTTCTTTTTTCTTTTTCAGGTGAAATCCCACCACACCCAGACCACTCCACCCCACAGCCGAATACCAACATACACCAGGACTCGTTATATACACATCCAGTATATAATAACCACAATATATCAGTACCAGCCCTCAACCCTATAGACTTATACTCACGCCCCCAAAACTACGTACAGAATTACGTAACGGAAAACCCCCAAAATCTAGTCGTTCACAGACAATACGACAACTCCAGCCCTTACACGGAAGATTTGAAAAAATTACGTCCAGATTCCGTAAAAAAAGATATCAAAACCGCGCAGCCCAAAGAGAACCTGAAACCTACGGATCAGAATAAAATGTACTATGAATACGCTAACGATTATGTCCTCGTTGGAAAGAACGAAAGTGATTCCAACAGTAAATTGAATGAAGAACTCGCTATGAGTATAAAAGGGGAGTATATATGCTACAAATGCAATGAAGTGTTCCCTTCTAAAAGAGTGCTTAAACAACACGCGAAACTGTGCGAGAATACAGATGGTACGGACGCAGAGAAGCAAGGGAAATTCAGTTGCAGCCAGTGTCCTTATCGATGTCAGTCTCCAGCGATACTGAAAATACATGAACGCACTCATACCGGCGAAAAACCGTATGCATGCACCTTCTGTGAATATAAATCAGGCCAAAAGAACAACGTAGCAAAACACATACTAGTACACATGAAGGCTAAACCATTCGGTTGCCAGTACTGTGACTATCGATGTGCACAGAAAAATAATCTCGTAGTTCACGAACGCACCCATACCGGTGATAAACCGTTCGCATGCCCGTACTGTGATTACCGAACTGTGCAAAAACCCAATTTAGTCAAACACATGTATTTGCACACGGATCAGAAACCGTTTAGCTGCGATCTGTGCAATTATAGATGCGTGCAAAAAGCTAACTTAACCAAACATAAGCAAAGGCATATGAATGAAAAAGATGGGGACAAGATCGATATTAAAACCCAAGTTAAACCATACAAGCCTAGACAGAAATCCGTCAAATGTCCCCTCTGTCCGTACAGATGCGTTCAGAAATCCAGTCTAGAAAAACATATGCAATATAAACATATTGATACTGAGTGTCAGGATAATTTAGACTGTGGCCTCAATTTGATGAAAAGTGTTTGTGATAGCAAAACTGTTATAACTGATCATCACAGTGAAGCAACTCATGATCATCATAGTGAGGCAACTCATGATCATCACAGTGATGATCACGGCTTGAACCTGATGAAAAATGGTCATTTGACTAACAATGAACACGTGTCAGTTTTTCGTAAGTGTGGAAAAGATTCTAGAAGTGAAAATAGTGCTGGAACATTTTAGATCTAAGTTTCTTTGAATTGCATGAGTTTTTTTTTTTTTTTTTGTATATAATGTGAATCTAGTGATGATTTTGACGTAAATATAAGTTTTTATAGGAAATCGTGTAGTCCGAAACTATTAATTGTATTTTTTAATGAAATGGTGCAACAGTTCCCTACATTAATTATGTTACTTGTAAATATTATTTTTAATGCATAAATCATTATTTTTTTACCATCTGCGACGTAAAAAGAGGGGTGTTATGAGTCTGGCAATCTGGCTTTCAAACGACTGGATCTGATTTCATGGTTCTTTTTGAATTTTTTATTCCAAAGTAAAGCTCTACTGGGATATTTCTTAGCAATTTTAAAGTCTTGTATAAACACAGAATTCTAAGGTAATAGAAATTAAATCTGGGAACTTGTAGAAACTTATAGAAAATTGTACAAAAACAATTGGGTATTTGGCTACATCAAAAATAAATCATTTCTCAATGATTATTAAATAGAGGGTCTTCCAAAATATGTAAAATCCGCATCCTTTGTTGGTTTTAAGTGTAATAACCATTTTAAACTATCGATTAAACTAAAAAAAGCACGTCAAATGATTGTGACGTCACACACCGGTATTTCATAGAATCTCGCATACTAAGCGCGCGTTTTGACGTTTGATAAAAAGTTACTGATTTGACTAGGTGTCAAATACCGTATTCAAAAGAACAATCTATAGCATGCAAAGCAACCTAAATTAAATTGTAACTCTATACAATTAAGTCTACATTTACAATAACAACATTCTAATTTATGTGCGTGTAACATAATTAATGGATGGTCCCATATAAAGACAATTTAAAACTACTAAAATGTGGGTAGTTTTAAATCTTCCTATTAGTAGGCTAAGATGCGTTTACGCATGTAGATTGTAGATACTTTAATTTTTTTAAAAATAGAAATAGCGAGCCGATGTGCAGGCGGGTCACCTGGTGTTAAGTGATTACCGCCGCCCATGAACATTTGCAGCACCAGAGGAACTGCCGATGTGTTGCCGGCCTTTTAGGAATTTGTTGGTCCGCCCCTTGAATAACCCCATGTTGTAATCTAGTGGGAACACCGCCGATGGGAGTTGGTTCCACAGTTTGCACGTGCGTGGAAAGAAGGATCTGGCGCAGCGGACGGTCGAAGTGCACCAGACATCCAGGTGGTGAGGGTGAAATTGCTTACGTGGCGTGCGGTGCGTTTATAGAAAAAGGAGGGTGGAATGAGGTCAAAAAGCTCTTCAGAGCACTCCCCATTATAAATTGCCATCTCGACCAGTCGCGTATAGACAGTAATGTGGTGTCAGTGGTGGTTATTTTGTTATGTTTCAAAAGAATAAAACAGCATTTTCGATGAAAGTTCTCAGTCGGCTTGATTTCTTCCGACATCTTGAACAATTATTGTCATATTTCAACAATATTAAACTATACGTATAAATCCTCCTCTATCTATTGATGAAAACCGCATTAAAATCGGTTGCGTAGTTTAAAAGATCTAAGTGTACAGAGAGACAGACGGCAGGAAGCGACTTTGTTTTACACAGTGCGACAAGGCTTCTCTTGGCACTTGAATGACATTGACAGGGGGGCGCTGTTGGAGAACAAAGGCTTAGAATATTCAAACCAAAACAAGGGGGGACACTTGACGGCAACATTAGTTCCGATTTTCGCCACGCGCCAAGATAGCCTTGTCGCGCTGTAGACTAGTAGAAGGTGCTGTAGAGAACTACAATAGAGTCCCATTACGCATTTAGCTGTTAAGGATGCCTTTAGGCTGTGATGGACTTTCCATAATATTATAATAGTAATAAATAAATGTGTTACCAGAGATTTGATTGTACCTAATGTAGGTTTTACATCACGTTTTAGACTTTAAGTGTAAGTTTTTCTAGTGATATTTTTTAATGTTAATCATTTTTGTATGTTCTTTTTTTGTAATTAAATGCCGCTTACCAAAGTGACTGTATTTTTTATTTCGAAAATAACGACACCAAACACTGCTTTATTTACTTTGGTTTTCGTCTATTTTCTTCATTATACCAATTATAACCGTATGTTAAAGTAAATAAAGCTGAGTTTAGGTTGTGGAAACATAATGGGCCTCAGCTGTACCTATACTCCACTATTCAGTGTTTGCGCCTCAAGCGGAAGAGGGCGGTAATACTAAATACCAGCTAAATACACAAATATTGTAGTATATAAAATGTCTTTGTATTTAACTGAAAAAAGTGTAGGCCTTCAAGTTCAAGGTGAAAGTTCTTATGAAAATGAATTATAAAAAAAAATCATACATAGTTTTTAGCGGCATGTATTTAATTTTAACTTTTACTAAGTACTTCATCTATTCGTCAATAGATGGCGCTTATGAAATTGTACTGCTACCACCCAATAGATGGCAATGTATGTAATAAGTGGCAGTGGTAGGCTATGCATCCGACTATTGTGAAAGTTTACTTGAATAAAAAAGATTTATTATTATTATTAATGTATTGTTTTATTTCAAAAATTCACAGTTACCTACATGGTAGCTGTGGTTATGGCTTTTACGTACA